>NC_137833.1:61637154-62047154 GCF_963921795.1 Nannobrachium achirus
GGTGATCACTGGCACACTGGCAGAATTAAGAGAGGATTTTTATTTAAAAAACATATTTTTTTAAACGTGTGTCAATTAAATGAAGTTAGCTAATTTATAGCAAGTTAAAATTCTACATTCATTAAAACTCTGAACACTGACTGGGGAGGGAGTCAGGGAGAGAGATGGATTATTGCTCTGGGTCTAATGATCGTTATAACAATGTCCTGCCAATCAAAATATGCCAGAATATTTGTCATTATTTATTTATTTTAAACACGGTCAATTAAACGAAGTCAGCTAATTTATAGCCAATCACATCTTGCACATAATAATTCTACATTCATTAAAACTGTGAACTCTGACTGAGGAGGGAGTCGGGGAGATACAATGTCCTGCCAATCAAAATACCGGTATGTCTGAATATGTGTAATTAAAATGTATGTTGACATGGCACACTGACATTCAAAAAGGTTGCTGAAACCCTGGCCTAGAAAGAAACCATTGCACGTTTTTCTTTAGCATGGAAATCTGTCGGCTACCATGAATGTATTGCGCCATTGTAGCATTGCTGGAATATCCTGAGATGATGGAGGTATACATTATTCACTTTGTTTGGCTTGATACCCACAGAAATGAGAAAATACCTGTTAGTGTCCATTTGGTTCCATTTGTACATTCTCTGAGTTACAGACCCATAAGGGTTCATTTGGTTCCCATCTATGATTTAGCTGGGAACCCCCTGGAACTCCCTCAAAGACCCCTGGGGGTCCCCGGACCCCACTTTGAGAACCACTGCCTTAGACATATGTATAGCCCCGGGATGGAGCCAGGGTCACATCCAACGAGACGGCAAGAGGTTACACAATTAAACAAAACGCCAATGTGTATTTTTAATTTGTGTTAAAGTGTTGTCGAGTATGTCGCTGTGTACATTATGCATGACGTTTCTGTACTCGGCTGACAGTGAATCAATGCTCCAGAGACAACACGTGTCTTGCAATACCGTTGAGATTTGTACACGAGGACAGGCTAGGAAGGCGCTCGGGGAGCATCCGTACTAGATGCCCCAACCACCTAAGCTGACTCCTTTCCAAGTGTAGGAGCAGCGGTTCTACTCCAAGTCTCTTTACACAACGTTAGACCTCTGTGATCTCTACAGCAAACACTGCTGTACTTGACTCCAACACACTGTACGATATTAAGTGGTCGGCGACTCATTGGATCGTTAGAGTATTTCACATTATTCGAGATAGGCACCCCTACATTATATTCATAATTTTCACTCCCAACGACACGTTGTGAGCTTGTAGATCTGCTATTTCCACTATTCTTTAAATGTTTGAACATTTTTCAATGATTATGACGATTATCACAAAATAATTGCGATTATGGCAAATAATTGCGATTATGTCAAATAATTGCGATTAGACGATTATGTAATAATTGTGACAGCCTTACCAAAACGTATTAGAACCAGTATCTTATGACTGCAGACCCAGACGCTCCCATGAACACCTACAGGTCCCACCGACAAATAAAGTACAAGCAAGCGTGTACGCACAGCACGCGCACGCAACAAAAATGAAACGCACCCATCAATAAATCAATAAAGCTATGAGTGCTTAGAATGATGCTTGCTGCTGGGACCACGGGACCTCATCAAGGGAGGTCATTCTGAAGGGAAAAAATAATAATACAAGATCGATATGCTGTACTGAAGGATTCGCCCCGTTGGTGGTTGTGTGTAATTGGTGTTTAACGAAGGTGACAGCTCGTTAATGGCCTCGTTAGGAACCTCTTTAGCTGGCGCTTGTCACACGCCACTCCCGCTGTGAGTGTGATATCGGCTCAGAGGATGTCCTCACACCTCTCATGTGTCTCTGGAGACTGGAATAGAGAGGGGGGCTCCCTGGTGCAGGACATGGCAACCGACACTGTGTGGGCAGGGGTCTTCAACAGGGGGTCCACAGAGTTACTACAGGGGGTCCTCCAAATCTTTGTGTGATAGGAATTTGTTTTTTCACCCTTTTTATATTAACCACTTGAACCCTAGCGTCCATATTCTGAGAACTTTAGCCAAAAATAGCAGATCTACAAGCTCACAACGCCTCGCGCTGCGAGGCGTTGTGAGCTTGTAGATCGGCTATTTTCGGCAAAGAGCTTTGGTGTAGAGGGGGAAAAGAGCAGACTAAGTACAGAATGAAAGGTCAAGTTTATTATGTATTGACGGTTCAAGTGGTTAAATATCTGAAAACACACATTGACATGAATCCAAAATACACTGATGATCGTGCTGTCATGCAATGAAACTATATGGAATCTATGAACAAATTGTGGGGGTCCCTGCTTCATCTCTCTCTCAATTGGCCTGAAAACATTGAAGGCCCCTGTGGTAGGGCATTAACCAAAAAATCTACAAATCGATTCAATCGACTTGATTACATAAGTCGACTCCCATCAGGGAAAGTCGAAAGTTGAAGGGAAAAAAAAGAAGACAAAGAGACATTTGAGACTGCATGCCTAGGTGCCTGTTTCATCCATCCATCCATCCATCCATACTATAATTAGAGAGGTCAGTCAGTCAGTAGGTCAGTCAGTCACACAATGCAGTTCCACCTTTATCTCTACAGACGGTGACGAAGCCCGATTTCCATTTTTCACAAATTCAAGCTATTTATTAGCGTTTCTTTACCACTTCTGTTCAACTCTACACCCTGTTGTCAGGGTTACGGTCCGTTCCTCCAGGCCATGGGATCTGTAGCCCCACACACACACCCACCAATCTCACAGTTAGGAATGTTGCCGTGTCTCTCTCTCTCTCTCTCGCTCTATCTCTCTCTCTCTCTCTCTCTCTCTCTCTCTCTCTCTCTCTCATATATGTGGTTTACCTGCATGCACGGGTCACTCATGCACCGGGTGCATTTGATGTGTGTCTTATCTTCCGATGGGTATGGCAAAATTATGTAGAGCAAGCGCATACATCCCCATACTTCTATTCACCTAATTTAGCTGTTAAATTATTTGTATCCATCAAAAAATATACACTCCTCCATGGGCTGCTCCTTACATTATGATGCTCCCACATATTCTCACGCACGCACCAGTTACAGTTACTTTCTCCATAACCCACACTCTGCACATATTTTGGAGCACATATCTTCAAACGGGTAAGGTCTAGTGTAATCAATTCCCCAAGTGTGTTATTTTGGGGACCCCTCAGCTCAGTCTCAGCGCATGTCTCAGTTCATCCGTACCTCTTCTTTGTTGGCCAGCGAGACATTTAACTTTACCTGGCCGCCACAAGGGACGGCATTGCACGCTGAGAACAGCTGGACTGAAGGCTCCAACCTTCACTGCTTCACTCATACTCATTGTTAATGCCCTACTGTGTTGTTTTGGAAATTGCCCTTGATTTGGTCAACAGCTTCTCTCTCTCTCTCTCTCTCTCTCTCTCCCTAAACCTCCCTAAACCTAAACATAACCCTAAACCTAACCCTAACCTTAACCCTAACCCTAACCCTAACCCTAAACCTAACCCTAAATCTAACCCCTAACCCTAACCCTAACCGTTGTGGGGACCTACTATTTTGTCCCCACACTGTCAGAGGTCTCCTGCAGGTGACAAACTCACATGCAAGCACGCACGCACGCAAGCACGCACACTCACACGCACACGCACACACACACACGCACGCACACACACACACGCACGCACACACACACACACACACACACACACACACACACACACACACACAAACGCAAGCACGCACGCACGCACACACGCACGCACGCACGCACACACACACACACACACACACACACACACACACACACACACACACACACACACACACACACACACACACACACACGTGACAGGGGATGTGGCAGTTTGCTGAAAAACAGCAGTTAAAATCAAAGACCGTGGAGGCAAAATGAATAATATAACAGAGTTGCCCCAGTAATGCTAATCCTTCAGGGCTCTTGTAGATGGCAACCAAATTGCTTTAGAATTGAACGACTCCATTCAGGTTTTACAAAGTGGAAGAAACGAGGGATATTTATCAGCGTTGACAACGGCGAGACGACGTGACATTTCCTGCTAGGAGGCACAGTGCCTCGTGGGTAATGAAGGAAATCAGACATCTCTTTGTAGTCCTGTGAATGTTTACTTTGTAGACTGCTTTGAGGATTTCTGTTTTATTTCATGGTCCATTTCAACCTGTCAGGGTGATACAAGCGGGGGAGTGTTGGATAGAGTAGATCACTTCTGTTGTAACGGTCAGATATTAAATATTTAAAGGACAACTTTAGTTTTTTACAACAAGGGTTCATATTTTAGATTGTAATTAAAGAATATAAAAGATTAGTGTTAAAATTATTTCATTTACTTCTTTCTATTGTTTTAGAGATTCTTATTTCAGTGGTTGGGGGCATGCGTACAAGTGGCTAAATATGTCATTTTACACAGAATAAGCCCATTCCCAAGATACAACGGAATCTGTCATGGTTGGATGTTACTTATGGGTGCTAGAAATGTTACTGTAAATACCAATAAAGAAACTGATGGCTTATTGTGTCTAAAAAGACATATTTAAACACTTGTACGCATGCCCCCATGCGTACGCATTCCCCACATTTTAGCACGGTAAACGCGATAAAACAATAGAACAAAGCGAATGAAAACATTTTAACACTCACTTTTTCTTTTCTCTAATTACAATCTAAAATATGAACCCTTGTTGTAAAAAAACAACTATTACTATTTTTTAAATCACGGTTTGTGAATTTAATTGATTAGGCGACGAATAACTTCAATAAAGAGCACTGTAATCACATCTGTAATCTGTTCTTTGCAATCTCTTTACCTTCGAGACTCATGGTTTTGATGCTCATGAAGATGTCAGTTGATTAATTTACTCACCATGAACATATAGTGATAGTGAAAGAGACAGCAAGACAGTGAAATAATGTGTGTTCTGAGCACGTGTGTAAAATAGAAAGAGAGAATGTCAGCAGTGGGAAAGCACACAATACACGCACACAGTAGGGGTGTAACGATACATTTGAACAACGATACATACGATACGCATCACGATACATGGATGATATTGGTTCATTCATGGCGATACGATACGATTCAATGATTTAAAATCAATATAGTAACCATTTAGCAAAGAAATTCAATCTCTGTGAACATTTTTAAGGGAAAAATGTACTATTATGGATGTAAGTAAACACTGTGATTCTCTAGCTAGCAAATACATGGACATTATAATTCAACACATGGACAAACCCGCACCTTGACATGAACACAGAGATTACACACATTTATCGATAGACCAATATGGAATGGAAAAGTAATTAAACCCCTCTTTTTCATGTTCCTTCTTAAAATTGCCAAATACAAGGCACAAATACTTAGTTTCCATACAATCAATTGTTTGCACTGCCAAACAATTCGATACCAATTCTGCATTGTAAAACGATACCGATACGATACAAAGCCAAAACTGTACGATACTGTATATGCTTTTGCATATCGATATCGTCGTTGTCGGGTGGAAACCTTGTATGTCCAAAACCGTTTGTTTTCTATTTATCATTTTAAAAATGATTTAAACTAGTGAAAACAGCCGATCTACAAGCACACAACGCCTCGCACCGCGAGGCGTTGTGTGCTTGTAGATCTGCTGTTTTCGCTACTTTTGTGCAACAGCCTTGCATGGTGAAGCGGGGCTTTACTTTGTGAAAAAATGTACAAATTTGAAACTTGGAGATACGAGGTTTCTGCCCGACAGTGACGATATATTACATCATTGCAAATTAAAATCAATTTTTGATTCAGTTACTATATCGTTACACCCCTAGCACACAGTACAAATTTGAACATCAGTACAAATCACCTCTCCACTGTAGAGACGACTTCTGACAACAGGGTTATGTAATCAGGTTGAATCGTCCAAAAATGTCCCAAAGCAGACAGGAGGATGATCTGCGGTGAGCCACCAGAAGTGACACAGCATCCCAGAGGAGGTTTACTAATGGACCAAACACCAGGTACACTGTAAAAACCCTGAGTGGTCATTTAACTCTGAGAATGTACTTATGGGTCCATTTGGTAGTAACAAGTGGATACTTGTATTATTATTTGGTAGTTACAAGTAGTTACTTTGGGAGTTACAAGTGGATAAATGAACGCTGAGCTTTTTACTGTGTATAAACAACAGATATACAACGTATCTTACAGGTATCTAGTAGGGCTGTCACAAGTATTACATAATCGCCCAATCGCAATGATTTGGCATAATCGTCATAATTGTTTACATGTTGAAAAATGTTTATATATGTTCAAACATTTAAAAAATGATGGAAATAGCAGATTGTGACGCGTTGTGAGGTTGTAGATCGGCTATTTCCACTATCAATGTTCTTTTTTAAGTATAAAGTTGTCAAATATGTAGTCATTTCTTTGTTGAGACCGTCAGGTCGCAGTTACTATCAAAACCTCCCCCGGCTGTCAGTCTGTCAGTCAGTCTGTCTGTCTGTCCGTCACGTCACACTTTTCTCCTACTCATATCTCCGCCACCGTTGCCCCGATTCATGCCAAACGTTGCACACGAACTCCTTGGCTGCCAAACCACAAACTCCACCCCTTATTTCTCACATGGCCCTCTTCTAGTGCCACCATGAGGCCGATTCTTGCAAGACACATTTTTGGACACTGCTCCTACAGATTTTGCCCTACAATCATACAAAGTGGTACACAGTATCTCTAAAGTCATCAACATGGATCTGTCCCATTTCCCATATTCCCTCCTGATTGGTTACCATTGCCTTCTAAAGTTTGTGTATGCGACGTGGCGGTCGCTTATCTCACGATTTAGGGAGCCTTACTGGTATATTTAGATTATGCGTCATATCTGCCATGTGCAACTTCAAACAGAAACGTAATTATCAACGACAAAAGCACAATTAAATCGTTAATCTTAATTATTTGAGTGACAATTAATCGTCATGTAATGTCATAATCGTGACAGCCCTAATCTAGCCATTTCTCTTTCTCACTACCTCACCTTCTACTCTGTTTCTCTTTTGCATCACTTCCTCTCTGATTCCCTGTGCCCGTCTTCCCATCTCTCTCTCTCTCTCACGCACGCACACACACACGTACACACATTCACAAGTGCAGACATTTAAATTTCACTGCAGAATGTGATTAATCTGAAGCTAGTTAAAAGTGTAATGGTTTCACTTTTTGTCCTGTTAAGTGCAAGTGGATACTGTGCTGATTGAGTTAGCATTGTACAAAAGCACAGAACAAAAGGTGAACTGTAGGCTAATTGCTGTCTAACAAATCACACTCAATCCATATTGACAGACAGATACGATTCCCCTAAGAGCAGGCCCGGCATGCCCTTACGGCCAGTGGCTGGAATTACTGCATATCAACCTGATTCATATTTCCTTAACCAGTTAAATCCTATTTACTTTGTTGACCAGGGAGACCTTTGGGACAGTCAGTGATTGTTGAGCGCTGCATGGATTGACCAGAAATTCAGAGCACTTTGGAGCATTGCTGTTAGAGATGGCACTCTACTGGTTTTTCAGCTGTTTAAATGAAACTGTTTAATGTTTTCCAGTTCCAAGCTGTAGTGCAATACATTAATTCCAGAGCCAGAGCATTTTTGACAAATACGTGCAAACCAAAAATTAAGGGACCCATCAAAACATTTCCACGACCCACTAATGGGTCCCGGACCAGTGTTTGGGAACCAGTGCTCTAGACTATTAACAAAAAAGGCTACAGCCACACAAGGGTGTCGCACCAAATTCTGGGCCCTGGGTACAAGGATTCACTCACATTTTGTGCTTTAACTATTGAAATAGTTAGCAGATATACAAGCTCATACAAGAGATATGGCAGAATCAATACCGATCCGATACCGAGCCGATACAGATAACAATCCGATATAGCACATATTTGATATATATATATATATCAAATATGAGTACAATAAAATAAAAATAAAATAAATTCACATATTTATGATCGGTCATTTACGCTGCATCTGTTCCGTTCAGTTTTTTGGCTGATATCGGGCCGATATCCGATCTGAAGATGGGATCGTGGCATCCTTAATTTGGTGTTTCTGCAAATTCAGGGCCCCTCACTCTGGGAGCACTCAGTGTTCCCTTTTCCAAGAAAATAACCTTGGTTTAGTCAGGAACACTCACATCTAAGTAGAGTAACCATTTATTGCATGAATGGAATACAGTTAATCTTGGCGTTAATGGGCTCCATGTTCTGAGTTGTTCCCTGAATTTTGTGCAAGCTTTCTGAGCATGCTAAGCAAAATCAGGGAACGCTAAGCAATACCCCCCATAGGGATACAATAGCAGAACAATAGCAATACACTGACATGTAACTTAGTCAAAATCACAGTATTTGAGCTTAACAACGTTGACATGTTACTTAATCAGATAGTCACAAGTATTTGAGCTTAGCCAGACTGATCGTGCAAAGGTGGAGTCTGGGGTGGAGGAGGCTGCAGCTAGCGGCGAATGATTCCGAAGCTTCGGAAACCAAGCGTAGGTAGAGAAAGCAAGCCGTATTTAAAGGAGCCTTTGATTGATTGATTGATTGATTGATTGAAGATTTTATTAGAAGTTTGCATAGGAAAGGTACAGTTTCATGACGGTACAGTTCACTGGTACAAGGTCTACTAAAAGGAGATCCTAGAAAAGACTAAGCTTATTTCCACAGGAAACCATTTAAGTACGAATAGAACACAGTACTATGCAGTAGATATATTCGGTAAAAAAAAAGAAAGAAAAAAAAACAGTAGGCCTAAGTCTATACAAACAGTAAGTATATACAAAGAAGGGGCAGGGGAGGGTAGGGCTGGGTTAGGTTTGTTTTACCAGTTGCGAACGGCTGCTGGAAAATGTTTTGATGGGTCCCTTAATTTTTGGTTTGCACGTATTTGTCAAAATGCTCTGGCTCTGGAATTAATGTATTGCACTTAGGGATGGGACGATACATTTCATATCACGATTATTGTGACAAAATAAATCGCGATTTACGATATTATCATGATAATCAAAATCCTTTATACTGTGGTGGAACATTTGCCAAAAAATAGCAGATCTACATGCTCGCAACGCGTTGTGAGCTTGTAGATCTGCTATTTTTTTGGCAAAGACATTTGAAAGAGAGTGAAAAAAAGACTATCAAGTGCGAATATTATAAGTACCTTTTACCAATTCTAGAGGTTTTAAGTGGTACTGGATATGCAACTCGGCAAATAAAAGGTGAATTGATCCCAGTGCATGACGAAGGACGATATATCAAATCTCCAAGATACGATTATCGTGAGTGTTTTTTATCACGATAAATATCGCTTATCGTCCCATCCCTAATTGCACTAGAGCTTGGAACTGGAAAACATTAAACAGTTTCATTTAAACAGCTGAAAAACCAGTAGAAGAGAAACCAAGAGCTGAGAACCACTGCAGTAACCTACAGTAACAGCTCCTGGCAGAAGAATTCACAATAATTGTGAAAACGTACATCTATAAAACTGCACTTTTGAAACCTCAGGCCTTCTGGGAGTCGGGTGAGACTCTTCTCTACTGGTGCAAGGGACTCCCTGTGTGTCTCTATGGCAGGGTTCCCCAATTAGTTTTCCCCAAGGGCCAAATTATGTCTAGGGTACCAAGCCGAGGGCCACAGCATTGCAGGGTGCGACGGTGGGCGTTCCCGCTACTCCAGCGACAGTTTTCGTCGTTGTCGGGTGAAAATCTTGTATGTCCAAAACCGTTCGTTTTGAATTTATCATTTTAAAAATGATTTAAACTAGTGAAAACAGCCGATCTACAAGCAAACAACGCCTCGCACCGCGAGGCGTTGTGTGCTTGTAGATCGGCTGTTTTCGCTACTTTTGTGCGACGGCCTTGTATGATTTGCGAAAGAACGTACAAATTTGGAGATACGAGATTTCCACCCGACAACGACGATATACTAGTGTTGTTGCTGCTCTTGTACCACCATTATTACTGGGGTTGGTGGGGGCCTGACAGTAGCCCCCCGCGGGCCGCAAATGGCCCGCGGGCCGCCTATTGGGGAACCCTGTCTCTATGGTATGGCAGGATGAATGTAGAGAGGCAGCGAGAGGTATAGCAGGACTCGGCTAAGCTCATCAATCAAAGGCTTAATGAGGTCCTTTATGGGATTGGTTCTATATATAGTAGGAATGTATGGCCAGCCATGATCTCACACACTAAACTGCACTCCACAAACTAGCACGTTCCACAAGGGAACATCCGACGAAGCGCAACTCTGAGAGTAAAATGCATGCAAGTGTCAAACGGGGTTCCCACACATTTTTACCAATGAATTTCAAAAACTTTCCCAGGATATCAAACATATAATTTTCCAAACAACTCACTCACGCTCTAACGCTCTAACGCTCACGCTTATCTACGTTTATCTATTCACTCGCTTCAGCAACTGATCCCAAAGTTCACATGGTATTGGCCATTAGCATTATACCAACGGTGACGGAGCCCGAATTTCATTTCTCCCAAATTAAAGCTGTTTATTAGCGTTTTCTATTGTCTGTTGCCAGGGTTACGGTCTGTTCCTCCAGGCCATGGGATCTGGAGCCCCACACACACACACAGCTCCCTTTCTCACAGTTAGGAATGTGCATTCTCTCAGGAATGTGCTCTCTCTCTCTCTCTCTCTCTCTCTCTCTCTCTCTCTCTCTCTCTCTCTCTCTCTCTCTCTCTCTCTCTCTCTCTCACCAGGTGCGTTTGATGAGTGTCTCATCTTCCAACGGGTAAATAAATATACACTCCTCCATGAGCTGCTCCTTACATTATGATGCTCTCACGCACGCACCAGTTACAGTAACTTTCCCCACAACCCACACTCTGCACATATTTTGGAGCACACATCTTTGAACGGGTAAGGTCTAGTTTAAGCCAATTTTCAAGACAATATAACAATAACGAGTCGCTTACTCCTATGTGCAATGCCCAAAGACAGGCAGTGTAGCAAAAATAAAGCGTGCACGCCGCAAACGGGCCGTGGCGTGCATGTGGATCGTGCACGATGGACACGCATGTGCCCACGTCAAAAGGTAAGAAAATTGTGGCAGGGAACCCTTAAAGTCGATTTATGGTGGCAGTAAATGAGTTAACAAAATCAATAACCAAAAACAATGCATAGATATTTTTTCCACGACTTTCCAGGACCCTTGATCAATTCCAAAACTTTTCCATTACTGGATTTTTTTTTTCTAATTTCGAAATATTTCCAGGAATTTCATGACCGTGGCCGTGGGAACCCTAGTCAAAGTTAAATTAACATCATGAATTTTGCTGTGCATGTGTCGTATCATGGTGTCTGTGTCCCATGGTTCATCCAGGCTATGGTCATTGCAATCGTAATCGAATTGGAGGCCAATGAAGATGCACACCTCTAAGTAACCAAAGCCTGGTTTATCGGAGGTCTGCTCCGGAAACAACATGCTGCAACCAAGTAGGAATCAGGCAAAAGCATTGATGAAGTACGGTAAATATTATTGTCAGATCAGTCCACAAGGATGTGAGAATCGTATGGATGTGAGAAAAGTGCCGCCCCCTTCTCGATGGGGCCCAATAGGAAATGAGCCCAAAGGTGACCTAGACTGAGGGCAGATTTCAAAAGAGTACCGTTCAGACACGCTCATTCAGAAAATCACTGAAATGAAAGGCAAGGCTTAGAGTTAATGAATTGTTTTTTTTGGGGGGGGCTGGAAGAGACACTGGGAAGACCAAAAAACAAGAAAAGAAAAAAAATTGAAATTCATGGTTAAGTCCCTTTAAACCAGGGTTGTCAAACTCATTTCTGAGTGCGGGCCGCATTGGACGAAAGATGACTTGGTGAGGGCTGCATCCAATTGCGGATGCGCATGCGTGTTCGTTTACTTACAGAGCTGTAATTGGCGTTTGTCACAGTCACTGCTATAACTACAATATATGACTTTAGTTTATTGTTTATTATTAAGAGGAATAAGTACTTTAATTATTTAATTTAAATATTGGAAGTACAGTTATAGGCTACAATAAATTTGGTATGAGAGGTAAAAAAAAAAATATATGCTATTTTTTGTTAAAGAAGACCCAATAATCCATTTGAAATTTCAATTTTGGGGAGGGGGTAAGGAGAGGCATTTTGACTTGCCTAACTTGAAACCCATGTCCTGGGCCGCATTGGACCTCTCCCCGGGCCGCAAATGGCCCGCGGGCCATAAGTTTGACAACCCTGCTTTAAACCCTCTAGTCTTGAGTTACAACTGTACTTTGACCGCTTGTTTCCGTCTACACCAAATATCTTCGCCAAAAATAGCCGATCTACACCCAGCAAGCACATGCAGTCATGGACCTGGACCAATCAGTGACGTCTCCATTGGGGCCAGATCACAGCCCATATGGGGATGATCTAGACGTCATTACCAGGACGTCATATGGACTTTTTTGTTTGACAGGATTTATGTTGATTGAAATCAAATATATAATCAAATATTCTAGGCCAGATAAATATAACAACTAGTTAGATATGGCCCATAATATAACCTTATATGCTCATATTTCAACTAACATTTACAAACAATAACAATAATCCTGTCAAAAAAAAAAGTCCATATGACATCCTGGTAATGACGTCAAGATCATCCACATATGGGCTGTGATCTGGCCCCAATGGAGACGTCCTAACATACTTGCTGGGCAAGCTCACAATATAAGACACATTGTGAGCTTGTAGAGCGGCTATTTTGGGGGGCAAATGTTCCCCCGGGAATTTGGATGCTGGCGGTCAAGTGGTTAACCTTGCTAATAATTGATCAGATCAGGACTTCAGTGTACTGTATTCCTCCTGACTTATACAGCACAGACCATGTCCTTGTGGCTCAGCATCTGCGTCTCAGGAAATGCAACGAGGACCCGACCCACTGCTTGATAACAGCTGTGCTCTAGAGCAGTGCATGGTTCGTTCCCAAATTATTATGGGGGGTCCCCAGAGGATTAACTTAATGCGCAACATTGTTTTCTCACTCAACAGTAAACAAACCAACATAAACCTTAAGTGTATAGAGGGTATCTGCACATTTCTAAAGTGACAAATTAATCATTGGCCAAATTGTTAAAAATATTACAAGCAGAAATTGTGAAAATAGCCGATCAACATGCTCACAACGCCTCCCGATGCAAGGCGTTGTGAGCATGTAGATCTGCTATTTCTACCACTTTTTGTGGTCACATGTTCAGATACTGGATTCTGATTGGCTTAAAACAGTGGTAAATCAGTCAACAACCTTGAGTTGGCTCATGGACCCCGCCCACTGTTGTGTTGCAGTTGTAACATTTCCAAGATCCTGCAAGTTACAACTGTGTTTTCTTTCATTTATATGGTAGAAGTGGTAGATATTCGAGGGTCGTGGGTTGTTGGCTGTTTCAGTGGTAAATCAGCCAACAACCCACTCCCTCTCATGGTGAATGGCTTAATTTCACAATAGAACCATGTTATATAAAATGTAATTCCTCACGGCCTGAAAAGGTGAGAACCAGTGCTCTAGAGAGCGGCTTCACTAATGGGGAGTAGGGCTGGAACTATTGATTCCTTTCTTATAGTGATTATTGCGGCTATGTGCTAAAATAGCAGATCTATGCGTTCCTAACCCGACCCATCACATCGCGATACGTTGCAAATTGTCTATTTTCGAAAGAACAATTTAAAATGTATCTCCCCAGCTCGATTATTTTCTATAATCAATTACATCGATTTGTTTAATTAACCGCAGCACGGCTAATTGTGACCGTAGAGACATGAATTACACATCAATACTACGGTATTTCAACAGTCTAACAGAGGAGAGAGGAGAGGAGAGCACAGAGACAGATTGTGGGCTTTGTACGACTGTCACACTCTTCCTCTGGGACCAACAGGGGCGTCACAAGGGGAGGGGGGGAAAGTGGGACTGAGTTACTAGGGCCCAAGGTGGAGGGGCCTGGAATTGTTTTATTGAAAAATAGCAGATATACAAGCTCACAGCCACGCTGCGAGCTTGTAGATCGTGAAAATATATGCACATCTTTGAATATATGTACTTTTTAAGCGAACATTGGTAACTAAAATCTTGCTTATGGGGGGTACCTGGAACTAAATATTTTGAGATGGGGGTCCTTCACGTGAAAAGGTTTGAGCGCCACTGACATAGAAACATAGGTTTTAAAAAAAAACCTTAGAAGGATTTGAAATTATTCAGACTCCGCACAAATGTTTATGATTTTTCAAAACTAGCAGATCTACAAGCTCGCAGCGCGGCACTCGGTGCCGCGCTGTGAGCCTGCTATTTTTCAATAGTTAAAGCACAAAATGCGAGCGAATCCTTGTACCCGGGGCCCATAATTTGGTGCGACGCACCTGGGGACAAATCCTTTCTCATTCATCCGTCTCTACCGAGCCCAGAGAGCATCCCAGAATACACACAGTGGCTGCTAAAACCGGCTCTGGGCCCAGTGATGAATTAGCCGGGGTTTTGGGGGTGAGAGAAGAGAGAGAGAGAGAGAGGGGGGGGGGGGGGGGGGGGCGAAAGGGGGGTGGGGGGGGGGGAGTACGGGGAAGGAGGGCAAAAAAAGGGGAGGCAGGCAGAGGCGAGCGATTGTGAGAGAGGGGAGGGCCTGAGCAGGGGCGTAAAGAGAATTTTAGAGAGGCAGGGGCTGACATTTTCTAAAAGGGCCTTTTGGTGGAAATATCGAAAATAGACGACCTCCGACCTCACAACGTGTCGAAACGGTGCGTGATACCACACTGAACTAAGCATAATCAACTAAGTCAATACTGGAGAATGGATTTCTAGTACTACACAGAGAGAGAGCAATTCTTTCAACTGCATTGCAGTTCAGGAGAGTTTGGACAAGGCAATTCTCTTGAATGCTGCCTTCAGGTATGGCATGGAAAGAGGGGGCATCTGCATTTCATTCACCATAGTAAAAACTGCCTTCATGGTCTGGAGAGGGCACTTTTTACAGACGGATAAAAGGGCAGGGGCTCAAGCCCCCCTTGATGTCTATGTGTGCATGTGCCTGGGCCTGAGAAATGGAGAGAGCGGGTGTTAGAAAGGCAAAGAAAGAGAAAACTATGTGCTAATGCTTAATCACAGCTAAATCTAACACAGACAGACCAAACTCACTGACCCGTAGTCTGCGCTATGCATCCATCATAACACACCTCAGTGTGATTCAAAACAGCGATTTTTGCCGAAAAGCTACAAGTTTGCATGCCTGCATACCCAATGCGTCCCCCACTTGAAACAATAGGCATACCCAGAACCCCCCCCCCGACGCAGTAGGGTACTTGACAGGGCGTCAGGTGTCTGACACCTTGGGGGTGAGAACCTGTTGAATTATTACATAATCGTCTAATCGCGATTATTATATTTTCATAATCGTCATAATCGTTTCCATGTTGAAAAATGTTGTGGAAAGAATTGTGGAAATAGACGATCTACAAGCTCACAACGCGTCGCATGTTCTTTTTCAAGTATAAAGTTGTCAAATATGTAAGTAATTTCTTTGTATATTTAGGTTATGTGTCGTATCTGCCATGTGCAACTTCAAAGCCTAAAAGCCAAACAGAAATGTAATTGTCAACGACAGAAACACAATTAACTCGTTAATCGCAATTATTTGAGTGAAAATTAATCGTCATGTAAAATGTCATAATGGTGACAGCCCTACTCCTGGGGATGACAATAAAAGCTGTGGTTGTGATTGGGGACAGCGGGCATACTGTACACACATATAAAGACACCATATTTCCACAGTCAGAATTGTTTTTCCGTACATTCACTTCATTCTGATGCCTGGTCTGTACTTTGTTGAGCAATGGCGCTGCATGCCGAACAATAGCTCATCTACAAGCTTACGACACGTTGCATCTGCTATTTTTGGCATGCAACACAAAAGAAACTCAGGCTTCAAAGAGCTGTGATGAGTCAAATAAGCTAACTCATCTGTCCACTTGCATTGAAGATGAAGAATTACAAAGCTGGTATTGCGGCCATGTAGCATACTCGATATACAATGATAAACTATGGAATGCTATGTCACATCCAACCCGTCACACTGACTTTACAATGCAACATTATGTAAGCCACTTGTTTGTGCGTGCGTGCTTGCTTGCGTGCGTGCGAGAGAGAGAGAGAGAGAGAGAGAGAGAGCGAGCGAGAGAGAGAGAGAGAGAGAGAGAGAGAGAGAGAGAGAGAGAGCATGTGTGCGTGCTTGTGAGGTTCAGAGTAAAAACATTCCGTATCTGGTCCGCTGTGAATAGATTGTTCATTATTTATGTGAGTGTTAAATAAAACATGGCCAGGGAACTCAGAGGAATCAACAGGACTTCAATCAGAACCTCATTAGCTGTCAGAAGCGTGTGCGTGTGTGTGTGTGTGTGTGTGTGTGTGTGTGTGTGTGTGTATGTGTGTGTGTGTGTGTGTGTGTCTGTGTGTCTTAATGTGCATGTACTCACACTGAAACATGTGTATGTACTGTACCTGTATGCATTAGGGATGGGACGATACGCGATATTAACGTTTATCGTGATAAAAAACACTCGCGATAATCGTATCGTGGAGATTTAATTTATCGTGACATCGTCCTCCGTCATGCACTGGGATCAATGCACTTTTTATTTGCCGAGCTGCATATCCTGTACCTCTTAAACCCTCTATTGGTAAAACGTACTTATTATAATACATGTACTTGATACAGTCTTTTTTTCATTCTCTATCAAATGTCTTTGCCAAAAAATAGCTGATCTACAAGCTCACAACGCGTCGTGTTGAGCTTGTAGATCTGCTATTTTTTGGCAAATGTTCTGCCCCAGGATAATGGATTTTAATTATCGCAATAATATTGTAAATCACGATTTCTTTTGACACAATAATCGTGATATGACATTTTCATATCGTCCCTTCCCTAGTGTGCATGTATGCACGTACATGTGTGTCAGTGGTGTACTGTACAGTATGACGTATATATATGTGTGTGTGTGTGTGTGTGTGTGTGCGCGTGCATTCGTGCATGTGTGCCAGTGGTCAGGCACATATCATTAGCCAATAACAGAAGTTCTGCATCCCCAGAAGTCCCAAGAGAACTTCTGACTGAAGCATTTTGTCACTGTCCGGCAGAAACCTCATATCTCCAAGTTTCAAATGTACCGGTATATGCTTTTTGCAAATTAAAGCCCTACTTCATCATTAGGAAGGGGATTTTTTTTTTTTTTTAAGGGGATATTTGACCAATCTGCGAAGTAAATCGTTACCAAGAAATTTCTTCACCAATGTGTTTCTAAAGGTGTGTAATAATATGTACTAAAAGGTTGAAATTCTATTCCCGGGGGAAACCTCAGAAAAAAACTGATTTGTGTTTGTGTCCCATTAATTTACAATACAGGAAAACAATTCAAAAAATAACTATGCTTTAAGTAGCATGTGAGGGGTAAACTAGGGGTTTTTCATGACGCTGAATCCATTGCAAGCATTTGTTTTCCATGAAAAACATTCCTTGGGCTAAAAACGGACCCACAAAATGTGGTTTAGTGATGAATCATCACTTTTCACCGTTTTGTAGGGGCCATTTGTAGCCCACGGAATGTTTTTTGTGCAAAACAAATGGATGCAATGGATTCAGCATCATGAAAAAACCCTACTTTGACCCCTCACATGCTACTTAAAGCATATTTATTTTTGAGCGGTGGTCACACCGTCTCCATAGCGTGGCCGTGTGTGTATCCGTGCGTGTGTGTCTGTCTGTCTGTCTGTCTGTCTGTCTGTCTGTCTGTGTGTCTGTAGCCTCTGGTGTATGTAGCCTGAGTACCCTGGGTGACCAGAGAGGTGCTGTTGAGTCTAGCCTGGCCTGTGCATCAACTGCAACACACACACACACACACACACACACACACACACACACACACACACACACACACACACACACACACACACACACACACACACACACACACACAGGGGGGGGAAGGGGGAGGGGGAGGGGGGGGGGGGGTTGGTGGGTAAACCACCGCTCAGTTCACACGGGTGTGATTTTTTGTATTGTTTTCCTGTATAGTGAAGTTAATGGGACACAAACAAATAAAAAAAATTATGAGGTTTCCCCCGGAAGTTGCATTTTAACCTTTTAGTACATATTATTACACACCTTTAGAAACACATTGGTGAAGAAATTTCTTGGTAACAATTTACTTCGCAGATTTTCTTATGTTCCCCTTACTACATACAAAAGTGTTGCACAAAAGTAGTGAAAATAGCAGATCTACAAGCACACAACGCCTCGCGATGGAGAGGGGTTATGTGCTTGTAGACCAACTATTTTCACTATTTTAAATATATATAATGTTAAATGTTAAATACAAGACGATCGGTTTTGGACATACAGTACAAGGTTTCCACCCAACATCAACAATTTGCTCTATGCAATTACACTAGCAGTAGCCAGATTTTGACTGCAGCTTTAGCACCACACCACACTGCATACAATATCTATGATTCCCATAACACAAAAATAGCCCAGTCAAATCCACATGTATGAGTAGGGAAGGGTAGCTCGATAACCCGATAACAGATGTATTGAGTATCAATAAGCTTTTGGCTTATCAAGCTTGTTATTGAGCATAGCGGCCCATGACGTCATGTTTAAACAATCAAGACAAGAGGCGATCAAGAAATGATTACAGTAAAATCCATAATATAAAGCCATTTAACACTTATTGCACACTAGTGAATGATTGTTTTAATGATATTAATGATATTTGTTACCTTTGTCAATTGTCATCTTCATAGATGTTGGTCAGGCACAAACTCACAGTCGCAACAACTGGCCAATACAAACAAATATACCAGTTATGTTCTGAATTTGTTGTCTCATATTTTTCCACAAAATATTAGAAAACGCTCAATAAAACGCTCGATAAAAGCCCAGCTCAATAAGCAGGATCGATAAGGTGCTCATTATCAATAAAAAATTAACGAGCTCCATCCACAGGTATGAGTAGCAGACTCCAGTCATTGACACTCCTTTATAGGTGGTCATTGCCTCTTGCCTAACAATGTAATGTATATGAGTGGTCATACAGATGCAAATCTTTTTTTTTTTGTTATCAAATATTTTTATTTTCCATAATCAAAAGAAAAATGCAATTAACAGACAAACAACACAAACAATAGTAAAACAAGAAAAGGAAAAGAAAACCCACCCACCCCCTTTCCCCGGACCAACACGGAATGTACAATAGTGCATGCCTGTGCTAGGCTGTTACCACTATATAGTGATTTCTTGAATCATAGCCTTAAGCTTATCTGCAATGTCCGACCACATATTAATGTTTTCTTCTTTTGCTCCGTGTAACCTTGCTATCGACTGCTCTAAATATACTATATCTAGAAAGGTTAAGGCCCACTGGCGAAACGTTAACGTATGAGGAGGTTTCCACCGCGTAGCTACCATCTTCTTCGCCGCCGTTACACCAGCAAAGAAGATGCGCTTGCGTATATTGTTTAGTTGCAACTGTGAGACGTCATTTAATAAAAATAAAGAAGGAGAAGATATGATATTGATACTAAAAATAGTTGAAAGTTTTGAGGCAACCATATTCCAGAATGACGACACATTTGGGCATTCCCAAACCATGTGAAGGAAGGTACCAATACTATTTGAGGCGCAGAGAGTGCAGTTGGGATTATTCAAAATCCTCATAGCACATAGTCTGCGGGGAGTTAAATAAGTCCGATGAACAAAATTTAAATGAATTTGTTGATGGTCTGGATTTCTAGAAGATAGCCTAATGTTAGACCATACTGTGTCCCAACAAAAGTCAGGGTCCAAATTTGGTACATCATTCCTCCAAACAGTATCAACAGATAGGGGCCCATAACTACAGTCTAATAAAAAACCATAGAGGGTGGAAACCAAACCTCTTGTTCTGTTACCATCACAGATAAACTCATGGAAGGGGTGCAATCTAAGGGGAGCTTGCCATGGGACCCCATAGGTCCTCATGGACGTTCTCAGTTGGAAGTAGAAAAAAAGGGTATTTCCAGGCAGATTGAAGATGTCACACAAATCTCGAAAAGGTCGTAAACCATTTCTATCAAATAAGTCCCCTAATGTACGAATCCCCTTAGCCCTCCACCTTGGAAAGCGAATGGGGCGATCCTCGATTAAAAGTCTTTGATTATTGAACACTGGGGAAAATAAGTTCCATTTACAATCAATCTTACACATCTTTTCAGCTGCCCTCCATACTGCCACTAAATGAGAAATGATAGGTCCAAAGCGAACTTTGCATTGATGTGTAGTTATGTTTGAATAGATAAGATCTCTCAATTCAACAGGCTGCACTAAACTCTCCTCAAGCTCTCTCCAAGAAACCTTATTTGCTGGGTTAAACCAATTTAAAAGGGGGCGGAGCGTGAAGGCCCAATAATAAAATTTAAAGTTGGGCAATGAAAGGCCGCCATCATCTCTAGCACGTTGTAATAGAGAAAGTTTAAGACGAGGGCGTTTCCCTTTCCACACAAACTTAGATATCGAAGAGTGAAGCTTATTCCAGTATTGCGGCGGTGGTGGCAAAGGGAGCATAGAGCTTACAAAGTTAACCCTAGGAAGAACATTCATCTTTATGATTGAAACTCGAGCTTGGAGAGAGTTGGGCAAAGATGACCATCTATCTAAATCAAGACAAATCTTATTTAGAGTGTCACCATAGTTGTTCTTAACAATAGCCTGAAGAGAGGGGAAAATATCTATGCCAAGATATTTGAATTGGCTTACTACTGGGATTATGGGCGGCAGGATAGCAGATCTCATCTGATCATTTAGAGGTAGAAGGGCTGACTTCGTCCAATTAATTTTGTAGCCGGAAATGGAACTGAACTGATCAAAAATTTGAAGGACGTGAGTAATTGACTGTGGTGCATTCTCAAGGAACAGTAGAATATCATCAGCATATAGGGAAATGCGATGCTGTGTGTTGTTAATCGAAACAGGAGTAATATCTGCAGACTGACGCACTGTCTGAGCCAAGGGTTCGAGTGAAAGTGCGAAAAGGAGAGGACTAAGGGGACAACCCTGCCTTGAAGATCTGCCAATCGTGAATAGCGGCGAACAGATCTTACCGGTTAGGACCATGGCTGACGGATTAGAATAAAGTACTTTAACAAAATGTATGAATGAAGCACCAAATCCCATTTTATCTAGTACAGCCCACAGGCAAGACCATTCCAGACGATCAAATGCTTTCATCGCATCGAGCGACAACACTGCGGCGGGGGTCCTCAGCTCCTTAGCCCTATCGATGATATGCAATAGTCGTCTAGTATTATCAGAGGCTAGTCTAGTTCCTATGAAACCTGTCTGATCACAGTGTACTAAGGTGGTCATAAAACCCTGCAAGCGACGCGCAAGCACCTTAGCAAAAACTTTTAGATCAGAATTCAAAAGTGAAAGCGGTCTATAGCTTGCGCAATCTGTGGGATCCTTGTTCTTCTTCAACAATAATGATATAATAGCTACATTCACATCCCTGGAGAAAGAGCCACTTTCAATTGCATATCGAAACATGTCTAGCATCAGCTGACCTAGATCTTCCCAAAAGATGGCATAAAGTTCAGGGGGTATCCCATCCAAACCAGGCGACTTGCCCCTACGCATTGCGAGCACAGCTTCCTGTAATTCCGCCAGATGGAGCGGTCTATCTAAGGCTTCCGCATCCGCCTCGCTAAGGGTTGGTAACTGTATGTTGGATAAAAAATCATTGCATACTGCATCATCGTGAATGACCTCGGAGGTGTAGAGCTCATCATAAAAAGCACGAAACGTGGCATTGACCTCTTTGGGTTCTGTAACCATGGCTCCAGTTGTTGATTTGACACTAACAATATCAGCAAAATGCTCATTGGATCTAAGACGTAAAGCCAGTAAGTGACTGGGTCTTGCACTATTAAAATAGTAGTTTTGCCTTGTGCGTTTCATTTGAAATTCTGAGCGGCGCTTGAGAATGGAGTTAATTTCTTTCTTAACTAGCTCCCTCTGGGTTGCTGTACTAACATCAAAGTTATTTTGGAGAGAATTATCCAAAGTAGAAAACCGAGATTCCAATTCCACCAGTTTGGCTGACCTTAATTTTCTCTGAGTGGACGCATAGAGGGTTGTATTACTCCTGATAAAGCCTTTAATTGCATCCCAAAGAATTCTGGGATCCTCAACTGAGCCTGTATTGATATTTATAAATTCGCGCAAACCAGTTTGAAACTGAGCTACAAATGCCGCATCGCGCAGCAGTGTGGTGTTAAACCGCCATCTAGGAGCTCTATCTATAACCTGTTTCAGTGAAGCAACACACAGCACCGCCTTGTGATCCGAGAGTGACATTGGGAGCAACTCTACCTTGGCAATTTTATGAAACAAGCTAACAGGGGCAAAAACGTAATCGATCCTAGAGAATGAAGCATGCCTACCCGACAGAAAAGAAAAATCTCTAACCGTTGGGTTCATTAAACGCCAGATGTCGAGTAAGCCAGTTGAGTTTGCCCAAGCACGTAGTTCTGCAGACGCTAGTGCTTGTTCTCTGCTTTCTACCCCAGTGGATCTATCTAGGTTATGTTGCCATGTTGCATTGAAGTCAGCACCAACAATGAATTTGAAATCCGTCAGTTCCAATAAGGTTTTAGTTAGTAATTTGTAAAACTCTTTGTCTAAAACATTTGGAGCATACACAGAGACTAGTGCTAGCATTTTACCCTCCAAGCGGATTTTAGCAACAGCTATCCTCCCGTCACTGTCAGACCAATCACCCAAAAAATCCAACCTAAGGTTACGTCTAGCCAATATGGCTACTCCCTTGGTTTTGGAAGAAGCAGCTGAAAAGGCTAAAACACGATAATGTTTATTAGCCAATCGGTTGGAATGCTCTTTTAAAAGATGAGACTCCTGTATAAATGCAAAGTCAATTGATTTAGATCGCAAAACCCCCAAAATGCTGGTTCGCTTATGCGGTATATTCGCTCCCCTTACATTGAAACTTAGAAATTTATATTCTGTCATAATTGTGGTTCAAACCATACGCACAGCAAGCACAGTAGAACATTTTAGAATTTCCTAGTTGGTCCCTCACAACAAACCTTATACAGATGCAAATCTATCTGCAAGCTATCAGTTAGACCGGACCGAATGAATCCTTATACTGTAACTGTGATTATTAAACCGGCAGATCCTGTCCGTCAGTGACTCAATCAGTCCATCTGTAACGCCTCAATGTCTACAGCTGACCTGTTCTGACATCACATTGTTGACTGTCAAGACTGCTGACTATCATCACCTGGATCTCCATATATGAAGATCAGGACACTGACCTCATCAAACCCTGGATATCCATACATGGAGACTACTGGATCATATAGATCTCCATGGAGCTGACCTCACATCCCGTTCCCATATGATGCCCTGTTAGGTCAACCACACTAATAGAATATCTATTATACCACCAAAGAAATATCTATATTCAAAATGTTAAAATATGGACTTATGGTACTCAATTGGTAAAAGGTACTTATAATATATACAGACTTTTTTTCACTCTCTATTTGCCTTTTTTTTTTTTTTTTTTTTTTTTGCAAATGTTCCACCCCAGGATAATGGATTTTGATTATCGCGATAATATCGTAAATTACGATTTCTTTTGTCACAATGTTCGTGATATGAAATGTTCATATCGTCCCATCCCTTTTTTTTGTTTTTTTTGTTTTTAATAATTTTTATCCCACAATTTTGTAACCCATTTTTTCACCCAGTGCGAATTGCCTATGTAATCCTGGGCTCTGCTCTCCCTCTGCCGCGCCTGGGGAGACAACGGACTGACCTCCTGCTTCCTTCTATGCATGAGGAATCCAAGTTGCTTTCTTTTCAGTTTTCACCTGACAGTGGAGATTTCCCTGGTTTGGACGTAGCGCGTGGAAGGAACACGTTATTCCAACCAGTTCCTTTCCCCTCCATCAGGGAGGCCAGGATTACGTGCATGTTTTTGTGAGGGTATCAACCCTAGGAGACACGGGGAGAACATGCAAACTCCTCACAGAAAGGCCCTATCGCCAACCCCACCTAGGGTGTGGGCGCTGATGACGTGGAGGGAGGAACACGCCGCCAGCGCCCACAGCTTCCCCCGGCAGGAATCGAACCCAGGACATTCTAGCTGTGAGGCGAAGCGCTAACCACTGCGCCACCGTGCACCCATATCGGCCCATCCCTAAATGCAGACCCAGCCGCTATAGTTTCCAGAGATACTGTACACCACAGAGAGATTACAAGCATTGTTAGGAGTCAACAATAACACTCAGCCATCCATCAAACCAGTATGGATTCCCTGGCTGTCAGCTCAACACAACCTGCTCCTCTAATAAACAACTCCCTGGCCAATTATGACTGAAAGAGCAAGGCAGACGGGGAGAGAAATAGATGAACGGAGAGAGAAAGAGAGTGTGAGATAAAGTGACAGAGACGGAGGGAGGACAGATGAAACACGAGGGAATAGAAGACTTTCAGAGAACAAACGAGACGCAGGAAGAAAATGAGAAGAGACACGACACTGATAGAAGAGTAAGGACAACGGGTAGGGCTGTCACGATTATGACATTTTACATGACGATTAATTGTCACTCAAATAATTGCGATTAACGATTTAATTGTGTTTTTGTCGTTGACAATTACATTTCTGTTTGGCTTGTAGGCTTTGAAGTTGCACATGGCAGATATGACACATAACCTAAATATACAAAGAAATTACTGACATATTTGTGAGCTCCCATGTGAGCTTCCATTTCTCAACATGGAAGATTATGCAAAATAATTGTGATTACCTCAAAATTTTGCGATTAGACGATTATGTAATAATTGTGACAGCCCTAACCATGGGAGAAAAAAAATAGACTACTGTACCGGTACCGGTATATACATTCCACTTAACTCACCAGGCTATTTCTACCATACCTGTACTGTATATGCAAGAGTCTCTCTCTCTCTCTCTCTCTCTCTCTCTCTCTCTCTCTCTCTCTCTCACACACACACACACACACACACACACACACACACACACACACACACACACACACACACTCTCTCTCTCTCGCACGCATTTGAGCTGTCATGATGGATATTCAGAGCATAATTACTGAATTTCATAACGTTGAGTCTGGTTTATTGTAGGATACCGTTAAATAACGTTTTTTTTGCATAATAATGCATTGCTGTATGCGGTGATATTCTTGGCATAATGCATTATGTAAAGGAGAGGTCTCTCTCCAATGTAGATGAGCCCTATTTGAGGCATGGGTGCATTAATGCATGGGCTTACCAGGGCTTAAGCCTCGGGCCTCATGAGACATGAGCTTAAATTTATTTTTTAAATATACATTTTAATATATTACATATTTGCCCTGCCACTGTAACAGCCCACAGTTTCCCGTGTGTAGCTGCAATCAGAGCACTGTAGTGTAAACAACAAATCAAAATCCACATTTTGAGATTTATTCAATTCAAATTATTAGTTTCACAGGAGATAGCTATGTTCTTTCTCTGTATGAGGAGTTCACAATTCACATACAGAATGAAATCCATTTTCATATTGATTTACATAAATAATAAAATAAAAATAAACTAGAAAAGTGTGCTCCTCTGAGCGCAGGTCTCCACCAGGCCTGGTTGGGGACCCAGGCCTACCTTCACACATCGGGTGCGACTAAAGTGTGTTTTTGCACCTGATACCTACATTATCACCCCTTAGTATGGGTCTGTTATCACCGTTTTCATCCCTTAGCTAAGGCTCAGTAGTCTGCCTACTGGCTACCACGAGGCTGGTAGACCGGTAGTAAATATTAATCCCCCCTAGTTCGCATGATCCAAGTTAAAACAAAGCAAAAAAAGTCGTCCAGCTGCCTGGTTAGCTCACTCAGCAGCGATGGTTAGCAGGGAATCCAAAGGCCCGGGTTCGATTCCCTCTGAGGGAGACAGACCACTGAGCCTTAGCTAACGGATGACAACGGTGATAACAGACCCATACTAAGGGATGACAACGGGGATATCGGCTGGTTTTGAAGGAAACGCAAAATGGCAGGATATCTTTTGGGTGGAAATGGACGTGGTGTATGGGGGAGTTGTCTCACTGTCATGATCCAAGGATTTCAGGGAAAACAGTCAAAGACTATACGACCTATCGTTCAAGAGTTATAGATGCCCGTTGGGAATGGCGGAGAACAAACTTATGTGAACTATCATGCATCTCAATCCGGGAGGGGGGTTCCAAAATGTCAGTAGCTCCACAGGACTCAGGTAACATTTTAAGGCTGAAATAAATGCACAAATGTACACAATGACCAGCACACCATTAACACTTGCAATATGAGGCTGAAGGCTGAAAAAACTGAAATATCACATTAACCCTTAAGTTCTGTTTGGGTCATTTTGACCCGTTTTACATTTTCATTTGAAAGAAAAAGGTAGAAGTTTAATTTTTTTCCACCTGAAACTCACTGGCCTTTTTTTGACCCTCTAATTCTGTTGACCCAGGAGGTATTTGGTTTTAAAAAAACAATACTAATAAAAATGTTAACTTCCCAACAATCCAAATGGTAGAAATGGTAAAATAAACTGTGAACTAAAAGTTGAAGCATCTGGCAAGAGAAAGCGCTGTTCATTGTGTCCTACAACAGCAGACAGGAAGACAGACTGCTTGCAGGAGGTGCAAGAAGCTCATATGTGCCTCACATGCAATCTGTGTTTGTGGAGCATGTGCTTCGTACAAGTGTACATTCATATGTGACGTTAATGTGTGTTCCCATGTTCACATGTGTGTTCAGCTCTTATTTTACATGAATTTCAGCTATCAGTAAAAACGCCTAGCTCTTTCAGTGTTTAATGTGATATAGCAAAGCATAAATGCAAACATTTATCATATAGGCTATATCATATGAATTGTTTGGAATTGAGACAAAGTCAATGTATGATAATGATTTGTTAAGTTAAACTTTATATTAGTATTGGTTTTTTTAAACCAAATATCCCCCGGGTCAAAATGACCCGCGAACAGAGCCAAGGTGAAGTGAATCTGAACAGAACTTAAGGGTTAAGGTATGAAGTCTTGTGGCTTACACCAGAACCAGTCTGTCATGCCATTCCCACAAACACCACATGCTGAGAACGAGAGCTCAACCGTTTGTACCTGCAAGGACATAGAGAAGCCCAATGTCACCATGTCCTGGCACTGTGCAGAGCATCTCACTCCCACTGCTGCCCACACGTCACCATGACTGTCCTGCCTCCTGGCAATTTCACAGACACCAGTATTCTTGGTCCATGGCAGTTACAATAGCATTCAGGCACGTGCACACATAGACATCAAAGGGGGCTTGAGCCTCTGCCCTTTTATCCGTCTGTAAAAAGACCATGAATGCAGTTTTTACTATGGTGAAAGACATGCAAATGTCCTCTTTCCATGCCATACCTGAAGGCAGCATTCAAGACAATTGCCTTACCCAAACTCCCCTGAACTTGAATGCAGCATCTTATGTTGAAAGAATTGCCCTTTCCGTATACATGCTGTACGCCACATCTCCAGTATTGACTTGATTATGCTTAGTTCAGTGTGGTATAAAGCACTGAAAATAGCCGACCAAGCCGACGACCTTGGAGGTCTGCTATTTTTCATATTTTCACCAAAAGGCCCTTTTAGAAATTTCGGCCCCTGCCTCTCTAACATTCTCTGCACGTCCCTGATAGCATTGTTTAATCTAAGTGACAATGTCTTTATCTGCTTTCACAGAGACAGTATTTCCCTCCACCTCTATCCTCCTGAACTCTAAACACTCTGAGGGCATTCAGCCAAGTACAGTTCATTTCCTTTCCCTTGGAGTGGTGTTAAAAGGTTCATCTTACACGTGCTATCTGACACTGTGCCAATAGTTCACACTGTTATGCAATCTTATGCTGTTGTTGTAATACATGGAAAGTTAGAAACATAGAGTATAAGCTTGTGAAATGTATTCATGTATCTCTTTTAAATCATAGACTGTAAAAAAATATGGACAGTGAAAAGCCATTGGTTTGCTGCACAAATTAAGGTGTTTTGGCCATTGTATGGGTGCCGCCATGATCATCATTGTTTTAATCATGGTACCCAAGGAATGCTATTGGCTGCCAACGCTCACGTACAACCGTATAGGGATACATGGGACATTGTCTTGAGCTTGCCGAAAATAAAGCACACGAAGAAGAACCATCACAAGCCTATGATCACAAGCCCCTCCTACAGCATACCCTGCTATAACATCAAATATAACATAAATTGGACCATATTTTCACAAAACGCATATCATGGTGATTGAAACGAGGCTTTAAACTAGCGACAAGTATTTATGACAATGTTTATTAAGGTAAGAAAATCAAATGTATAGGTTCAGGGGAAATGAATGGAATCCTATGGAGAACATGTTGCTTCTGGTGCCAGAACAGCGCAACTAGCGGCCAATCATAGGAACTTTCAGTTCCGTGTTTGCTTCATTTTAAATCGGGACATCTACAACCCCTGTTTTAAATGTGCTGCTGTGTTTCTGTAGAATTAGTATTTTAAATAAAGTACAGTATTATTTGAGTAAGTCCATGTTCCTTTACATCGCTGTGTTGATGTAAATTGCCAACCCGACAGCAACCCAGTAATGTAAGGTAAGGTGATAGCTGTAATACTGTAAGTCATAACCATATCAGTGGATGTGGAAGAGGAGGATGGATGAAAAACAGAGAAAAACAGGTGTTTATTCCGTATCCTGTAAAATTATTGTATATTTACTAAAGAGCTGGAGAGACGAACAGACCCCTGTTACTGAACAAACACTCTATAGCAATGATTGCCATCGGAATTTGTAGCCATTTAACACTTATTTTAAGAAATGAAAATCCATTATTGCGCATTTACTGTAAGTCAAAGCAAAGACGAATGGCATGAGTTGAAAAACGTCCCCTTCCTATAACTTCCTCTCCTCTAACCTAACTAGGGATGGGATGATAAGCGATATTATTGTTTATCGTGATAAAAAAAACACTCACAATAATCGTATCGTGGAGATTTAATTTATCGTGATATCGTCCTCCGTCATGCACTGGGATCAATTCACCTTTTATTTGCCGAGCTGCATGTCGGGTACCATTTAAACCCTCTAGAATTGTTAAAGGTAGTTATAATATACATACTTGCTACAGTCTTTTTTTCACTCTCAATCAAATGTCTTTGCCAAAAAATAGCAGATCTACAAGCTCACAACGCGTTGCGTTGCGACGCGTTGTGAGCTTGTAGATCTGCTGTTTTTTGGCAAATGTTCCGCCCCAGGATAATGGATTTTGATTATCGCGATAATATCGTAAATCGTGATTTCTTTTGTCACAATAATCGTGATATGAGGTTTTCATATCGTCCCATCCCTAAACCTACCCTCCTGAACAGAGAGGGGACCCAGGGATCGGAAGCCATACTATTATGTTATATAACACCATCATCTGGGGACTAATGTTATTTAGCTGCTCTACCAAGTAGTACCCATTAACAGCTGCTCCATAACACTATAGCATGGCTATTTGTCTGGCTGGTATCCAGTAGCTCTCTCTATCCCTCTCTCTCTCTCTCTCTCTCTCTCTCTCTCTCTCTCTCTCTCTCTCTCTCTCTCTCTCGCGCGCGCAGGCACGTGCACACATAGACATCAAAGGGGGCTTGAGCCCTTGCCCTTTTATCCGTCTGAAAAAAGTGCCCTTTCCAGACCATAAATGCCGTTTTTACTATGGTGAAAGATATGCAAATGCCTCCTTTCCATGCCATACCTGAAGCATCTTATTTTGAAAGACTTTCCCTCTCTGTGTAGAAATCCATGCCGTTACGCCACATCTCCAGTATTGACTTGATTATGCTTAGTTCAGTGTGGTATCATGCACCGAAAATAGCCGACCTCCAAGCTCGCGTTGTGAGCTTGGAGGTCGGCTATTTTCGATATTTCCACCAAAAAGCCCTTTTAGAAATGTCAGCCCCTGCCTCTCTAAAATCCTCTGTACGTCCCTGCTCTCACGCAAGCTCACGCACACGCACACACACACACACACGCGCACACGCACGCGCACGCGCACGCACACGCACACGCACACGCACACACACACACACTCTGCATACATCATTTAGCTGTTGTTTTTTTGCTCACAGATGGATAATAGGGCTCAGTGATGGTAATACATGCAGATAATAGCGGCGGCGACATGCGTTTGCTCATATGGGTGGTAATCCTAGATATGACTCTATACAGCTTTTGTCCTTCCATCTGACGGCTGGGATGCTTCTTTAAAGAGATGAGATGAGAGATGGACGGATGGATGGATGGATAAAGAATATAACGACAGATGGAAAACAATGGGAGATGGAGAGATCACAGAGGATGGAGGAGAGAGAGCAGGAGAGGTGCGTGCGTACAAACACGTGTCAGCACACGGGAACCCGCCCGGGGGAAAGCAGAGAATACACTCACATGCACACGTGTGATGATGATGATGATGTGTGTGTGTGTGTGTGTGTGTGTGTGTGTGTGTGTGTGTGGGTGTGTGTGTGTGTGTGTGTGTGTGTGTGTGTGTGTGTGTGTGTGTTGGAGATTCCTTGCGTGCATTTCTGAAAGCCTCACAACTCCTATAAGGCAGTGGTTCTCAACCTTTTCAGGCAGCGACCCCCAAAATAATCATTTTTTAACTGGGGGCCCCTCAAACTTGACGAGCACTAAGAGTTGAGGCATTGAATTTTGTGTAATACGGTTCTATTGTGAAAATAGCAGATCTACATGCTCACAACGCCTCGCAAATGCGAGGCGTTGTGAGCATGTAGATCGGCTATTTTCACAATTTCTGCCTTTAATATTTGACAATTTGTTTAATTTGTCATTTTAGAATAGGTATTAAAAAGTCCTTAAATTGTCACTTTAGAAATGTGCATAAACCCTCAATACACTTAAACTTTATGTTGGTTTGTTTACTGTGGAGTGAGAAAACAATGTTGAACATTAAGTTAATCATCTGGGGACCCCCCAAAATTATTTCAACCCCCCAAAACATTATTCAAAATTATGTGTTTCCCATGCGGAGGTCCTTGGTGTGACCGCAGTCCTTTAGATCAGTGGTTCCCAAACTCTCTAGCCTGCGTTACCCAAAAGAGAAATGAGATATTTGCTCACAATGCGTCGCTTTGCGCCGTGTTGTGAGCTTGTAGATCGGCTGTTTGCACTACTTCTTAAACATTAGTTTTCTAATTTATTTCTTTCTTTCTTAGATTTAGATAGATATTTATTTATTCATATAAATAACTGCTTTTTTGGGAATGTTTTTTGAAAATGTTTTGAAATAATAATAATCAAAAACTAAATGTAAGTGTGGGAATCAGTGCTTTAGATCAAACCCCGTCTAAGATTAGAGAGGGGATCAGGTCAACGTTGGGTGGAGTTTGGAGTGCTAACGTTACAATACTCAAAATGTAAGTTGGATGTATATTAAGCTGCTGCACTGCATTTCTCTGTGCTTGGAAAATGCTTGGGTTAGAGAATAACTCAAACACATTCCAAGCACAGGGATGCAAACACATGTAGGGTTAAAAAAAAAGAGTGCTACCCAAAGTCTAGACTCACAAGTCAGTCTCTAAACAACAGTCTCTAAACTAGAGACTGAGGACAATCCCCCAGCTATCTTAGCTAAAACTGGTTGTAAACAGTTAAGAGAGTTGCCCTGCTAGCAGCCATTCTTGTCGCTGGTCTAGCAATACAGTATCTTGCATTTACATTAGAAATAGGTCTGTCACGATTATGACATTTTACATGACGATTAATTGACATTCAAATAATCGCGATTTTATTGTGTATTTGTCGTTGACAATTACATTTCTGTTTGGCTTTTAGGGTTTGAAGTTGCACATGGCAATCATCATACATAACTCAAATAAATTACTGACATATTTGACAATTTTATACTTAAAAAATAACATTGATAGTGGAAATAGCCGATCCACAAGCTCACAACGCATCGCATCGAGCTTGTAGATCTGCCCTTTCCACTACTTTTTGAAAGTGTTTGAAACTATATTAACATTTCTCAACAAGGAAACGATTATGACGATTATGCAAAATAATTGCGATTACCTCAAATAATTGCGATTAGACACTTATGTAATAATTGTGACAGCCCCAGTTAGAAGTCCCCAAGCATATCAATGAGTGGAGAATGGAGATCTATGATAGTCTGGTATCACAAGACTAGCTATACAAATAAATCCAGTAGTAACAGATTTGTATGCAAGCATAATGAGTATATATAATGAAGATTCTTATTATTTAATGTTTTGTGCTCTTCTTCTTTTGTGCTCCTTTGCCCCTTAATGTGCAGCCCTGAATGCTAATATTATCTTCTTTCAATGTCTCCCCAATTTAGTCATTATGCCAATTACCCCCATGTAGTTTGTGTCACTGTCAACCCCTGCTGTTGGTCTGGGGAGGGAAGACAACCACAAGTCTTCTCTGATACACATGGAGTCTCCAAGCACTTTTCCCCTGAAAATGAGTTGTTTCACTCAGAGGGCATGATAACTCATGCAGAGGATCACACTATCCCTCCCTGTTCCACATCCAACAGGTGCCCCGACCAACCTGTAGTGTAGTACAGGGTTTCCTAAAGTGGGTGCCCACCCTGGGGTGCCGGGATGCCAAAATAATTTGATAATATTTGGAATTTATCAATATCACTACATCAATCACTTCACTATGCTTAGTTAAACAGACCTGATTTGCACTGTACTTGATGAGTTATTTTTCCATCTATGGGAAACTCTCCCAGAATAGGGATGCTGGGGCTAAACGTCAAGTATAAAGTTATTTTCAGATTTTTCTTGTGACATTGCCTACTGTATCTCAGTTGGAAAGGTGTGCATATTTACGTCATGTTGCTAATTATGTTTCTGTCCAATGAGTTTGTTCCAGCCAGGCTGGATGCATCAAACTCCAGTCTCCATGTGGTGGGCAGGACCGAAAATATAAATACATTCTATTGATTGGTCTACTCAGTAGACCAATCAATAGAATGTATTTATATTTTCGGTAGAGTCACTATACTCCAGGGGTCTTCAACGTTTTCAGGCCAAGGACCCCTTAGCTGAAAGAGTGATGAAGCAGGGACCCCTTAGCTGAAAGAGTGATGGAAGCAGGTGTAACAGATAATGTGATTCCACTTGCATTACCTGTATTACGGTAGTTACCTGAGACCGCCCCCCCCCCCCCCATGTGTCCCTGCAGACTTGGGAAGCAAACCCTGTTTCCCCTCCCCAGTCTGTTATGGAGGAGACACATGGTAGGTTGTTACATTTGAGCCTCTGTTAAATAGCGTGATAAAAGCATGATAAAAGCTATTTTCAATGTCTGTAAGGGTGGTGCTTTATAATGCAATTGTGCATTGAATGTTTGTCACTGCACACACGCTGATAAGTTGTATTTTACTCTTTTTGTTTAGCATTCTTTTCTGAAGTTGTGAAGCTGCACTGGTCCTGACTGTGTCTATATTTCCTCATTGCCAGGTACATGTAAAAGTGTTACTATTGTTACCTCGTATCAGTGTTTCTCCTCCCCAGTCTGTTATGGAGGAGACACATGCATTGTTTTCTGAAGTTGTGAAGCTGCGCTGGTCCTGACTGTGTCTATATTTCCTCATTGCCAGTGACCGTCATTAAATGGCTGCTGCCAAGCTTCATCTGAGACTTGAGTGACTTCTATAACACAACGCAGACAGAGTACACACCGCTACACAGGGACCCCCACTACGTATTGTATAAAATTGTGTTGCAGGTTAAAAATGTTCATAGATTTCTACTAACCCTACTAACCCTAACTAACCCTAATTCTACATGCCTAACCCTAACACAAAAACTCAAACACAATGCTCTACTAAATCAACTAGTCTGATTAACCACTTAACCCTGTATCATAGTTTGTTTAACATGCTTTGTGAGGCGTTGTGAGCTGCTAGATCGGCTATTTTAACTTAAGGACTTTAACAATTTTGCTGCCATTTTAAACATAGCTGTAGTAAGCAGCTGCCAAATTGTCCTTACCTTTTAACGTGGGCATGCGCACGCATCGTGCACAATCTGTGCACGACTCATCTAGTAGACGCGTAGACTCGGTGACAGCTTTCGAATAAAAAAAAACCCATTGAAATAGACATATCCGTTGCCACGCTGTACCCCTGCTTATCCGCCAGTGTTTACATGAAAAAACATTGAAAAAAGCCAGCTGTGCGCTATGGTAACACGTGGACACGTTCGCGCACATAGCAGACGATATGTGCGCAGATCATATGCCAGGCGGGTAGAGGAATCAAACAGCTACAAAATAAAAAAAATCACACTCGTGTGAACTGAGTGGTGGTGTGTGTGTGTGTGTGTGTGTGTGTGTGTGTGTGTGTGTGTGTGTGTGTGTGTGTGTGTGTGTGTGTGTGTATGTGTGTGTGTGTGTGTGTGTGTGTGTGTGTGTGTGTGTGTGTGCAACAGCGCCCCTCCCTTAACATGTGTGGTCAGAAAAGGTTACTGCAGGCTACAGACAGACAGACAGACACGGAGACAGACAGACAGACAGACCCACACACACGGCCACGTATAGGAACCGCTCAAAAAATCGTGTGAAAAAATACCATTCTATGGCCATGCAGTCAGCTCACTTGTTTACAATGTTACAATGAAAAGCTATGCGAACGGAGCTGGCGAGCTGCGACTGGACGTCAGACCGGATATGGAAACCTAGATCCGGTCCAAACGGGAAATACGACCGGATACAGTTAGGGGGCGGGCCTAAAGTCTCCGAAACGGCTATATACAGCGATCATACTTTTAATCGTTTCATAATGATTAAAGCTAATTCAATTTCCGGGAACGACGGGCATCGCAGAGAGGTACAGCGGGAAATCTCCGGTTTCGACGAGGATCGCGGAGTATGAGTTAACTCTAAAATTACAAATTAAACATGATTAAATAATAAGTGTTATAAACAAATAACTGTTCATGAATCGTAATTGACGCAAATGTTTGAAATAATTGTGATATTATTCAATTATTATCAAGTCATATCAATATTAAGCTGCATTATTATTTATACTGGGCCAGAAATGCCTCAGTCTGATCTGGATGAGATGTAAGAGCTGCTCATTAACTGGAGGGAAGAGAATCCTATCCTCCCAGGGAGTTCATAGGTGGAGGTGCTCGGGGATATTGGTTAAGCTTGGAGATGGTAAAGCACATGATCAATGTCTTCAGCAAAGTTAATTATAAATAAATCAAGAAAAACTGGAGAAAGAGAATCGAATAGAAACAGACTCCAACTTGGCTAACCCGCACCTGACCTTGCCCCCTGTAATGATTATCTGATTATTCAAATTATTGATCCATTATCCACTATGATAATGATTCATGGCTGAGCTTGTTGGCACTTGACAGAGCAATCTCAACTAGGGATGGGACGATATGACAATTTCATATCACATTATTGTGACAAAAGAAATCACGATTTACGATATTATCACGATAATAAAAATCCATTATCCTGGGGCGGAACATTTGCCAAAAAATAGCCGATCTACAAGCTCACAGCGTGCCACAACCTGACACGTTGTGATCTTGTAGATCGGCTATTTTTTTTGGCAAAGACATTTGATTGGGTGAAAAAAAGTCTGTATCAAGTACGTATTTTATAAGTACCTTTTACCAATTATATATGCAGCTCTGCAAATAAAAGGTGAATTGATCCCAGTGCATGACGGAGGACGATATCACAATAAGTTAAATCTCCACGAAACGATTATCGTGAGTGTTTTTTATCACGATAAACGATAATATTGCGTATCGTCCCATCCCTAATCTCAGTTTGTGGATAAGATTTTATTTTTATTTTTTATCCTATCCTATTCTGTGCAATCCCTCAGCCAACTGTATACTTTGAAACACACATGTAAGCATGTGATGTGAACCTATAAGATGTGTAAACATGAATTGGTTGCCAGTCATTTATCACAGTCATTCAAACACACAAACAGACAATGTATACCACTGTTGTTATCAACTGCTCAACAGCCAACATTACAGTGAAGTGGTCTAATTCCAGCAATGCAGAGCAACAGACACTACCAGCTACCAGTTCAGTTCCAGACAATTATTGGATACAGATGTTTGGGCTGCATGAACCCAGGAAGGCATGTTTGTTCTGAACAATGAATGTGGAGGTTCCCGAACTGACACTCGACTGACTGGGACTTTTGAATCCACCGAATAATGTTAAAACATCGTGTCATGTCAACATTTTTAGTAGGATGTGTTAACTCCAAAGTCGAGGGAAATTCAGCACACAGCCCTACACTACCATGCCCCAGTTGTTTGTTTGCTTGTTCATGGGGGTAAACATCGAAACGGTCTTCGTTTTTATCAAGTAGATAGGCTAACCCACTAAAACATGTGAAATATTACACCAAACACACTCAGACAGACAGAGAGGGAGAAGTAGGCGAAACAGCATAAAAGCAGCAGTGCTGGAGAAGCTATAAGAACCAGGAAGAGCAGAGCATAAAGTAGGCTACAGTACAATCTATGAACACAAACAACAATGTATGATCAGACAGTGAAATAGCAGGCGTATGGAACAAGCTGTTTTAACATGAACGTGTCATAGGGCTGTCACGATTATGACATTTTACATGACGATTAATTGTCACTCAAATAATTGCGATTAACAATTTAATTGTGTTTTTGTCGTTGACAATTACATTTCTGTTTGGCTTGTTGGCTTTGAAGTTGCACATGGCAGATAAGAAATTACTGAAATATTTGACACATTTATATTTAAAAAAAGAACATTGATTTTTTTTTTAAAGTGTGTGAAACTATATTAACATTTCTCAACATGGAAACGAATCAAACGATTATGACGATCATGCGAAAGCAATTGCGATGTTCTCAAATCAACGCGATCAGACGAGTATGTAATAATTGTGACAGCCTAGTAGTGTGAATGCACAGTGGATCTCACAGCCCTATGACCGGGTCGTCTCTCTCTCTCTCACCTGCCGCCCGCTGCAGAGCGCGCAGCCCCGCTGCCAGACCCAGCAGCACCCCGACGAAGCACACCTGGACCCAGAACCACTCGTGTCTCTTTCTCCGCCTGACCGTGGCTTTGCTGCTCTTCGATCTCTTCTTCATCAGCATCATTCCTCCCAGAGAGACGGCAGCCGCTGTCCCCGGCATTCCCAGCACGGCCACGCCGTCCACAGCGACGCCCCCCTCGGCGAGCGTTCCCATCGAATCCCCGGTAAGAAGAAGGTACCACCGGCGGCGGGGGGGCGATCAGAGAAAGACGGGGATATGGGATCAGGGGAGAGAGGAGGAGGAATGCCCAATTCGGGGTGGTTGTAAGTTAAAAAAACGTTTAAAATAAGTGTTTATTTGTATTGTTTCGGGTCTCGATCCTCCCCTCCCGTCCTCTCGGAGAGATGCGGGCCCTGTCCCCTGTCTGTCCGGCTAGATGATGACCACAGAGCGGTGTGGATGTTGCTGGGAGAGCGCGCGAAGCAGCTCCATGGATGCGATGTGTCTGCTGCAGCCCCGGACGGTGCACTGCCAGTCTGCCAGCGGTTCTCTCCTCGCTGCAGGACCCGACGATGTACTGTATGCTGCTGCTGCTGCTGCTGCTGGGGAGAGTGGAGCTGACAGGGAGAGAGAGAGGGAGGGAGAGAGAGAGAGAGGGCTGAGGAGAGAGAGAGAGAGAGAGAGAGAGAGAGAGAGAGAGGGGGGGGGGGGGGGGGGGACGTTCACAGAGCGAGGGGAGGGCGATTGTAATGTTTTATTAATTGTATTATTATTATTTATCAAGAATTACTCTGACGCCAATGGTTTTTCAACCTTTTCCATATCAAGGGCCATTATTTATTCGCCATTTAAGCCGCGGACCACCGTTTGATGAGATTGTATACCCTCTCAGACCCAAAACGTCAAAAATGTTGTCATTGTTGGATAAGATTTTGTTCCACAATTCCATGCTGTATTGATGTGATACCATAGGAGAGATAACTGGCAAAAGGGTTAAAAATCTTGTAAATTATTTAATGCAGATGTTTAACAATAATAAATGAAACCAAATAGACCTGTCAGGGTCCATTTGATTTCATTTGAAGCCGTTGAAGAGTTAAAGATCTATAAGGGTCCATTTGGTTACCAACTCTCCATATAGCTGGGTCCCCCTCAAGGATCAATGGTGGTCCCTGGACCACTGGTTGAAATGCCCCTAACCTGGGGGGCATGCATGAAAATCAAAATGGTTAAAATCACTAAAACGATTTTAACATTCATCTTTACTTTCCTCCAATGACTATCTAAAATATGAACCCTTGTTGTAAAAAAAACAAAGTTGTCCTTTAAAGACCCTAACCAATTAAACCAAAGATAAATATGCCTGACCTCAGCAAAGAAAAACCCTCTTCCAATATAAAAAAAAATCAAGTGAGATGATGTGGCGTGTGTGTGTGTGTGTGTGTGTGTGTGTGTGTGTGTGTGTGTGTGTGTGTGCGCACGCGCACGCATGTGACGTGCACACGTGCATGCCTCGCCTGTGTGAAAAGAGAGCAGGCGAGCAAATGGCAGAGATGGCGTGAGAGCGAAAGGCAGAGATTGAGCAAGTGGTTTTAGAAAGAAAGGAGCCATGCAGAGACAGAGATTAAACCATATTAAAATATGCAGCTGTTGAACAATGTGAGGCAGAGGAAGGCTAGCCTGGCGTTGCTCATTCTAATTCCTCACTGCGTATGATCCAGGGCCGGTTCCTGGCATAAGCAACATAAGCGGCCGCTTAGGGCCACAACCAATAAGGGGGCCACATCACAGGAAGAAGATATTTTTTAAACATAATTTTATTGTTACATTATGTCATGTATCCCCTATCCAAAAACTAGCGTTATTATTTTAATATGCGCTCCCCTTCCTCCTTCCTCATAATCCCAAACGTCACTCTAGGCCTGGCTGCCTGTACTTGATTCATGAGCAAGTCAATATGCCTCCAAAAAGAACATTTCGATCTGGTGCTACAGATTATTTTAGGTGGCCCCTCGTTAGTGAGGGGCCACATAGCCGCGGGAACTAATTTGAGGCAGGAGGGGCTGTCGATCGTGTCACGCACGCGTGCGTGATCCGATCCCCGCGCGCGCGCGCGAAAAATTGCGGTTATTTGCGGATTTTAATTGTGTTTTATAACCTTTTTTGCATGTTTTATTCGGGTTTCCGCGGTTTATTTTTTAGCTAAATGTAACACAATTGGGAACTGCACACTAAACTTTCCCTTTGCCTCTCCAAACGGGCTGTGGACAGTGCGGAGACATATAAAAAATGCGCACAGTGGCCATATGCCACTGATCTGATTGCAGCCAGCAGGATATTATTAGATGCTATATTGTCCGCCGCATCGGTCCAGACCCCAGTGTTAGGAAACAGCTGGTCAACTTCTGGTACACCATAGCCATTAGCCACTAGCTAGCCCAAACATTAGCCTAGCCAGGCAGCACAGCAGCATAACATAGCATTCATCATTACAAGTCTTTAGCCACGACTCACCAGTGAGGACGCCAGGGCTAGCAGAGGGCGATGTGTAATGCCTTCATAGCCTAGGTTGTGTTGTCTTGGTGTTCTGTATATTCCTTTTATGCCCGTATTGTTATAATTCACCCGAGTCCATGACGATATGTTACGCACGGAGAGACAGACGCTTAGACAAGTTAAAAGGGAAGTCCTTTGAAAGCCATTTCCTGTCTAAACAGTGCCCAGAAGCACATTTCAAAACAAGAGCCTTTCTTTTTTTTTTGTCTATACAATCGATCATTCAACACATGTTTATTTTGAAATTGTACTGGAAATAGAAGTAGCCAATAGCTCCTACTTCACGCCACTGATGTCAGAGCCTCTACTTGCCGATCGGCAATATTTTTCCCCCAACCCCCCTTTAGGGGGTGCGGTGGGGGGTGCGGTGGGACGTGGGGGAGGGGGTGCGGCCGCACCCCCAGCACCCCTACTTCCCTCGGCACTGAGGGGCCACCTAAAATAATCTGGCATAGGGCCACTTGAGTCCTAGAACCGGAACTGTATCGAATATTAGTCTGGACTCGCGGGCAGAATTTTCATTTCCAAGGGGTGGGTTAAAAAAAATGTCTCTGGACACGATTGGTTAGACCAGACCAATGCTGGGCCCTGATTGGTTCCCCCAAATTTTGGGGGAGAGGAAATGGATTCACAGTTGAGCGGGGCCAGACCCATATTCACGTTTTTTTTTTGCCCAGGCGGATTGGTCTGGTTCCAGGCTAGAGGAAGCCAGCCTAACGCAAATAATGGGCCAAATTTACAATATTTTTTATGTTTAAAAAATATTTTTTTGTTTTAACATGATTTAAAACAATCCAAATTGAGTTTTTTTATTATTATTGTTTTACTTATTTAGACTGCTCATTAAGCAGTACCTCTGCATGGTTCCTTGATTGGAGAACAAGTAAGATTATCAGCAATATTTCTGGACTGGAAAATAACTCCCGAGTTGAGTTCTCCCTCGCTTTACAGTAAATCGATATGCCATCTTCCGTTTTGTCATGTGTTCTTGTTTCGTCTTCTAGAGCACTCATTAGGGCCTCACCAGTCCGTGATCAATGAACTCCATCGACTTGCATTGAGGATTTAGACGTGCATCACATCCCAAGAGAACATAGTCACACTTACAACGTGTACAAATCAACCTACAAGACTCAAGACACTCAAGACACTCAATAACATTCATCATCATCATCATCATCATCATCATCATCATCATCATCTTCATCAAATAATAATAATGATGTCCTACACTTCAAACACACACACACACACACACACACACACACACACACACACACACACACACACACACAGAAACGTGCTCACGTGCACATACACAATACTGTACAGCATGTACACGGTACATGTGAGCTTACATACACAGCCACTCCAACTAATGGGGGTCAAACATCATGCCCTCTGACTTGTGTTCCGCAACAACAGGCCTTCTTCATTGATTCTATGTGTGTGTGAGCGTTTGTGCGCGTGTGTGCACTATATATATATATATATATATGTATATAGTGCACTATACTGAGGATATAATGATAACACAGGGACTAATTTGTGTTAGTTTTAAGTATCTTAATGGCATTTTGCAGCATGAAATTGTCTTCAACAAGACCGTTATCGCAGAGTTGGGAGTTGGGGGTAACGAAAATACAGTAACAGAGATACCGTAATCAGATTACTTTTTTTGTAACAAGTAATATAACGGCACTACTCCTCCTAAATTGAGTAATCACATTACAGTTACTGGTCAAACGCTTTAGTCGTTACTTGCATTATGCACACTCCCGGGTGCCGAAAATATATAGATATCTTTAGCAACAAACACGCTCTAGCAGCATGATGTCATGCTTGTCCTGGTCTTCCTGATCAAAGTTGCTGATTTGTGTTCAAGAGGTGTCCTGTTGTGACCTACGTAGCATAGGGATGGGACGATAATCGTATCGTGGAGATTATCGTGATATCGTCTTCCGTCATGCACTAGGATCAAGCTGCCACTTAAACCCTCTATAATTGGTACAAAGGTACTTAGAATATACGTACTTGATAAAGTCACAGTTATGTCAAGTGTGTTCATATGCTAATGGTGATGCGATTTCAGATCAATTGCTCCAGCCACTGAGGAGAAACGCTGTGACAGACAGACAGACAGACAGACAGACAGACAGACAGACAGACAGACAGACACTCAGACAGACATTCGGAAAATTATGTTTGATAGTGTTGAAAGGGTACTGTATTTCATTACATACAATTCCATTAAGAGCCACTTGGTGGAAGCAGAGGTCACATGAATCTTCTGAAGGAAATGATCATGCTAATACATTGCCCTGGCAGTGTGTGTGCATGCGCACGTGTGTGTGTGTGTGTGTGTGTGTGTGTGTGTGTGTGTGTGTGTGTGTGTGTGTGTGTGTGTGTGTGTGTGTGTGTGTGTGTGTGTGTGTGTGTGTGTAACCTTTATTTAACCAGGAATGTCACATTGAGGTTCTAGACCTCTTTAAAGTGAGACCTGGCCAAGACAGGGCTGAAGCAGTTCAAAAGCATCATACAAAGAACAAAATGCAGGGACATGGGCAAAAAAAGAAGAAGAAAAAAACACACAACCAAAGAAAAGAAAATACAAATAAAACACCCAACAGTGCAGCATTAGTACAATACGTTTTAAAAACAGACATTTGCGTGGGTGGGAGAGAGACAGACAGACAGACAGACAGACAGACAGACAGACAGACAGACAGACAGACACAAGACACCCGCAGGCTGACAGACTGATACAGATGTGTGCGTTGCTCTGTTAAAGAACAGAATAATTGTGCACACTCTGTTGTATGAGATGCAAAGCTTGGCCAATCTGTGTTGTGAAGCTTGGGTTGTGTTGGCCAATCAGAGAAGCCGATGCCTACAACCAGGCACGTGCACACATACAGTGGACATAAAAAGGGGGCTTGAGCCCCTGCCCTTTTATCAGTCTGTAAAAAGTGTCCTCTCCAGACCATGAATGCAGTTTTACTATGGTGAAAGAAATGCAAATGCCCTCTTTCCATGTCATACCTGAAGGCAGCATTCAAGAGAATTGCCTCGTCCAAACTATCCTGAACTTGAATGCAGCATGTTATGTTGAAAGAATTGCCCAGTCTGTGTAGGAATCCAAATGCCGTTACTGGTGCATGCAAGACCCAGTGAGAGTGTGTTTCTGGGAAAGATAAAGGCCACAAAGCTAATAAATAAGCTAGAAGAGGGCCATGTGAGGAATGAGGGGTGGGGGTTGTGGGCATGACTGTAGAGATACTGTGTACCGCTTTGCGTGATTTTAGGGCAAAATCAGTTGGAGCAGTGTCCAAAAATGTGTTTAACAAAAATCGGCCTCATGGTGGCGCTAGAAGAGGGGCATGTGAGAAATGAGGGGTGGAGGTTGTGGTTTGTCAGGCAAGGAGTGTGTGTGCACACTTTGGCATGGATTGGGGCAACGGTGACGGAGATATGTGTTGGGGAAAAGTGTGACGTGACGGACAGACAGACAGACAGACTGACTGACAGACTGACAGACAGCCGGTGGAGGTAACTGCGACCTGACGGTCGAAATGAATCCAAAATACACTGATGATTGTGCTGTCAAACAATGAAACTATATGGAATCTATGAACAGGTTGTGGGGGTCCCTGCTTCATCTCTCTCTCAACTAAGGGGTCCTTGGCCTGACAACGTTGAAGACCCCTGGTTTAGAGGCCACTCATCATGTGTGATTGAAATTTGGGGCAAATCGGACCTGTGAACACTTTTCTCCTGCAACGGTGGACTGATCAATGTGAAACTGTACACACACACACTCCCAGGAGGCCAAATTAAGAGCCTCTACCAAACATCCTTTAAATAGGCCTCAGGGTGACTTCACGTTTTGGTTTATAACTCTTAAACTGTAAGTTGTACAGTCAAAAGATTTCCACCCCTCTTACTGAGGTGTTCAATGATGTCATTGCATCGATAGAGAGAGAAGCGGGCATCTCATAATTCCCTGTGATACAACGGAGTGTGGCATTAACGAATGAGCTCCCAGATTACACTCATAGCCCCATGGCCATGACACACACACACGCACACACGCACACGCACACACACACACACCCTTCCTTCATGGCGGATTGGGCATAATCCGCATCCTGAGCATAGTGTATGACAGCAACAGATTTGAGACAATGGCATATCCAGTGCCATGGATTAAAGAAGCGGGGGGGGGGGGGGGGGTTTAAAGTCTCTCCATCCTCGAGGAAAATCTGCCCATGCCGACTCGGGAGTGCAGAACATATTTACACCTCTTCTTCACACTCTATCTTCACAAAGGAGAGTAGGCAGTTTACCAGTCTACTCCTCTGCACACAGTAGGAAACAGGGACATGCAGAGAATGTTAGAGAGGCAGGGGCTGAAATCTCTAAAAGGGCCTTTTGGTGAAAATATTGAAAATAGCAGACCTCCAAGCTCACAACGCGTCGTGCTGCGACGCGTTGTGAGCTTGGAGGTCGACTATTCTCTGTACTTGATACCACACTAAACTAAGCATAAAAAAGGCAATACTGGAGATGTGGCATACGGCATGGATTTCTACACAGAGGGCAATTCTTTCAACATAAGATGATGGATTTAGTTCAGGAGTGTTTGGACAAGGCAATTCTCTTGAATGCTGCCTTCAGGTATGGCATGGAAAAGAGGGCATTTGCATTTCTTTCACCATAGTAAAAAACTGCATTCATGGTCTGGAGAGGGCACTTTTTTACAGACGGATAAAAGGGCAGGGGCTCAAGCCCCCTTTCATGTCTATGTGTGCACGTGCCTGGACAGAAGTACTGTAAGAATGGCGCAAAGGAGACTGTAAGACAGACACATCAGAGAGAGCTCTGCTGGAGTCTATCAAGTTTTCAACATTATAGAAATATTGCTGTCATACTTTTGCATCACTATTTTGTGATTTATATTATGCTATTTTGGCATTTTGAGACTGTACACTATGTTAGCCTACTGTTAAATACTACTCCTGTTTACTGTAGAATGTATTTTCCGCATAGATAAATTATATATAGATAATTATTATTATATAGATAATATTAAGTGTCTAATCAGATGTTTTGAATCTGTCAGATTCATCATTCTGTCGTGTTTTCAATAAATGACACAGTCAACAATACATGACAGTCATATACTGTGTAGTAAGACGCCTCAGGGTGACAAGTGAGGTCGTGCCATGTCTTGGCCATCTGACCAGTTACCCATATATGGAGACCCAGCTGGTACCCATATATGGAGATCCATGTTCTGTATATGGAGATATGCTGTGAGAGCCCAAACATGGTTACTCGGTTATTCGTTATGTGAAAGTCCAATGATGTCATCTGACATCATACCCATGTACGCCCATATATGGAGATCCCTGTCTGTAGAACCAGCCACACAGATATGGGCTGTCTTGGCCATCTGTCTTGGCCATATGGATTCTGTTAGTGTGGTATGTGGCCGATGTGGCCTCCATATATGGGCATTTCCATATGAAGGCCTGTTAGATATGGGCTTAATATTGATGACATCAGGGAACTCCATATATGGGCATAAAAGGGATTCTGTTAGTGTGACATCACAGTGAAGCCAGAGCGTGATGTCAGAGCGGCAAACCCATTCTGTTAGAGTGGTTCCCCTGACATCACAGTGACATCAGAGCATGATGTCAGAGCAACAAACCCGTAGACCGTAAAAAGGCGTACACGTGCAGACGGAGTCAGCATGTGCCGTTTCATATACTAAACTGCGACCTTCAGTCGCAATCAGCTTGCAGAAAGCTGAACCCCTTGAAAAGTACTTTCAACTCATGACTCGTACTAACCCTAACAAAAATATATACATTAAACTCAAGAGTTAAATTAAGGAGGCTTTCACATGTAAAGCTCACAAGTGGATGTATTAATGCACTGTTGAGCACATGACACAGTTTAAACAATGTGCACATCATGCACACCTTTCATTCATCCTTCCCAAGCTGGTCCGGGTTCTGTTTACTGTTCAGAGATATACAGTGGCCGAACACAGTATCACATTGCATGTTTAGATCCCATAATTACGCTGCCTAGTCGTTTGAATTCCATATTCTGAGAGGACATGGGAAGCGATTTTGCAAGCCCTCATTGGCTGGGCTTTTACCAGGGCCAGCCAATGAGGAAAATGTGATGAGAAAGTGACCAGAAAGTGATGACTATTTGCAGCATCTCTTTGCTGATCAGCTCTGCAAGCTGATAAAAACAAAAGTTAAAAAATAAATATAATATATCTCTGCTGTCGGGCCGAAACCTCCTAACTCCAAAATGTTAATTTTCTGGAAAATGAGCTGAAGTAGAGTTAGGAGGTTTTGACCGAAGGGCTTTTTACTACTTTGCATTGGTTCATTATGATATATAATACAGTGATGATATATAATATAAAAGGTTTTAGATAGCCTCACAATGATAACAGATCTCTCTCATTCGTGTCGTGTCACTATCATCACGTATCCCTCCTTCCTTCCAGCTTGTCTCTCTTTATCTACTTTCTCACCTCGAATAAACACACCTGTCTTTCCTTTGCTCTCTCTCTTTCTCTCTCTCTCTCTCTCTTTTCTCTCTCTCTCTCTCTCTCTCTCTCTCTCTTTTCTCTCTCTCTCTCTCTCTCTCTCTCTCTCTCTCTCTCTCTCTCTCACACACACACACACACACACACACACACACACACACACACACACACACACACACACACACACACACACACACACACACACACACATACACTTTGTTTGTTATTGTTTGATGTACCGTCACTACATGCATAAATAATGTAAATAAATCCTGGATTGTGTTTATGTCTTTTTACCTCATCCTCCCTTCTGTTCATGTACTCTGCTTTTGAAACAGCTTACAGGAATGTGAACAGAGCGAGGGGGAGAGAGAGAGAGAGAGAGAGAGAGAGAGAGAGAGAGAGAGAGAGAGAGAGAGAGAGAGCGAGGCAGGGAGGGGGTATATGGATCTGATGATTCCATGAAGTGACAGCTTCCGCGTCACAGAGCAGGACTATTATATTGCAAGGCAGTTTTACCTTGACCATCCCTGCAAGCCAAATGACGTCATGATGTCGTTATGATAACGTCCTCCCTCCTCCGGTGACTCCGGTGACGTTCAGAACTCGGCCAGATCATAGCCCATGGGGATGATCTTGACGTCATTACCAGGACTATGGACGGGTTTCTTGTTTACAATTGAGACTAAATGCACAGGTGACTGTATTATGTCATCAATTCCGTCCAAAATCCCCAAACCTGTTGTTTTTGGGAGCGCTGGTTTCATTGGCTAATTTTGGTACCGACCTGCGCACGCATCTAGTTCTTATCATTGTAACGTGGACCAGAAACCTGTCAATAGGATTATTGTTATTGTTTGTAATGTTAGTTGAAATATGAGCATATAGGGTTATATTCAGGGACATATCTGACAAGTTATGATATTTATCTGGCCTCGATCGGACCCTCTCTGATTAATCCAGGACGTCCGTTTTCGTGGGCAAGATTTATGTTGGTTGAAATCAGGTGATATTCTAGGCCAGATCTGACTAGTCATGGTTTGACTTGATCTGGCCCCAATCGAGACGTCACTGATTGGTCCAGGTCCTGACTGGCCCCAATGGAGACGTCACTGATTGGTCCAGGTCCTGACTGGCCCCAATGGAGACGTCACTGATTGGTCCAGGTCCTGACCGTGCTTGCTGATGTGAATTCACATTATGTCTTGTCCACCTCGGTATTCCAAAACTCGGGACAGATTCAACAAGATGTGGTTGAGGTCAAGTTGAACTGCATTCAGTCCCTCACTGGGTGAGGATCAACTTGGGGTCTTGTATGTCAGGGCTTTCTTGAGTAAAGCCCTTTGCACACAGGACAGTTGCGTTTTTTTTTTCCGTTTGCTGTATGAATAAAACACATTGGATTTGGTGTGCAATGCTGTGCGGAATCGGCGCTGCGGATCCCAAAAGGAGTCCTAAAAGGAGTGATGAGTTTTTTACCGCATGCGACAAGATGCCCAAATCGAACTGGGTTCGATCGACAAAAAAAAACGCACGGCCGCAGCCACTCGTCGCACGGCTAATTCGGATCCGGTGTGCATGAGGTCGTAGAGAATCTTTGTTTTCTTAAAAAAAATAAAAAATGTCCGTTTTATCCGTGCGGATAAACGTGCCTGTGTGCAAAGGGCTTAAAGCGAGTCATCTGAGAGTTCGACATTTTGAGAGTTTTTGCCCTCTGTTCTGTTCTGTTCTGTTCTGTTCTGTTCTGTTCTGCATACTTTCTGTCTGAATGTACTGAACATTTTCTTTTAGCAAAAACCTGCCTCCGGGTGGCGCTATAACGGGCAAATGTGGAAACATTGGTGTCAGAGGTTCTGCTCTGGCATCCAGGGTGTGGGTGCATGGTTTGGCCTGGCGGGGACAGTAAATGGATAAATAACATGGCAAAATTGGTTTGTGTCAACCATGTTCATCTCAAACTTGTAAAATACCACAAGACACACATTATGATGTTGCCAAAACCTTTATGCATCAAATATTCGTCACAGTGTCTGGCCAAAACTCAATTTTTGAGGTTTTTGATTTTTTGGCATAAATCAGGGCTATTGAACTTTACATCTGAGTGTTGGTTAAAATAATATTGAACCAATGAAAAGTAGTAAAAAGACCTTCGGTCAAAACCTCCCAACTCCACTTGAGCTCATTGTCCCGAAAATGAACATGTTTGGAGTTAGGAGGTCTTGGCCAGACAGCAGAGATATAGGCCTACTGTATATATTTTTTTACATTTGACATTGTACATTATGGGGCCTCCATAGAGCATACCACCAAAATCGCTTTCAATTCTGCAACACAAACACTTCCTGAAAGCTGCTGCACCCCACAACTGTGAGATCCACTCAGGAGGAAATGTGGTGACTTGAGGAGTGCACTCTACTCTGCAGCAGTGCTCTTGAACATGAATTGTTGCTCTGCTACTGGTGAGACAGGAAGTCACTTGCCTGACTTATCACTTGGCAACATTTCTCAACATCTACTGTATATAACGAACAGTTTCCCTTTTAGAGCCATAGTGAACAATACACATACAGTATAGTCAATAAAGTCGTAATGTGCCATCAGAATGTGCAAGTACCGGTATGTGCGTGTAGCATGTTACACATGTTGTGCTTATACTCTGATGCAACTGTCTCCATCTACATTTGTGTTGCGGTTGGTTGGTTGTTTAAGTTGGACAAAATGTGGACAAAATATTTTCCCAACTATGGATGTGAGTCTGACATTGACTGATGACTCATGTCATAGACCACATAAGACTCACACAATATGTCCATACAGTATATGGGCATTCCAAGACTATGGGCTTGATGACATCAGGGATCTCCGTATATGGGCATACAAGGGACAAGGACGGAATGTGATGTCACAATGTGAGGCGTTACCTCAATGTCAGGGCGTTACTGACAAGATGCGTTACTCGGCTACTGACAAGATGTGGCGGTTTTCATAGTTAACTGCGACCTATACGGTCGCAAATATACTGTAGCAGCATTACCAGTTGAAGTAGTTGAACCATTCTTGTTCTTTTAGCAGTTGTTGCTGCTAGTGACAGTTAACAGTACAACAGGAAGCCACTGGTCTAACCAACAGGATGTTTCAACGTCTAACTAACAGTGTGTGTGTGTGTGTGTGTGTGTGTGTGTGTGTGCGTGCGTGCGTGCGTGCGTGCGTGCGTGCGTGCGTGCGTGCGTGCGCGTGCATGGGAGCGTTTGTTCACAGATCCATTGTACATGTACCGTATAGATAGATACCTTTATTATCCCACGGGGGAAATTCAGTTGCCCAGAGGCAGCACAGCAGTTAAGGTTACAAGTTACAGAGAAGTAAGAAAAATAAAAAGAGTACTGTAGTGTACAGTCCAAAGAGCAAGCACAAAAAAAGATAAATAAAACATAAAGTGTCGAAAGCTATTGCAAAAAAAAAGAAGAATATATACATAAAGTGACCACGAAACATTCAACACGTCACACACCCAAAAAAGCTATACTCAAAGCATAACTTAACAAACAGTGCCAAACAAAAAAAAAGCAAAAAAGTGTATGTTCTATACCACATTATGTTGCACATATTGTGGTATCTGTTTGTATCCTGTGTGTGTGTGTACGTGCATGCGTGTGTGTGTGCGTGCGTTTGTGTGTTCATGCACACATGGTTACAGTATGTGTGTATGCCTTTGTGTAATCTGGCTTGCCTTTCAGATCAATAGTCACCACTCAATTTAACGCCACTCCCTAGGCATGTGCACACATAGATATGAAAGGGGGCTTGAGCCCCTGCCCTTTTATCCGTCTGTATAAGTGCCCTCTCCAGACCATGAATGCAGTTTTCACTATGGTGAAAGAAATACAAATGCCCCTCTTTCCATGCCATACCTGAAAGCAGCATTCAAGAGAATTGCCTTGTCCAAACTCTCCTGAACTTGAATGCAGCATCTTATGGTGAAAGAATTGCCCTCTCTGTGTAGAAATCCATGCTGTACGCCACATCTCCAGTAGTGCCTTGCTTTTGTATACTTAGTTTAGTGTGGTATCAAGTACTGAAAATAGCCGACTTCAAAGCTCAGTGCGATGCGTTGTGAGCTTGGAGGTCGGCTATTTTCAATATTTTCACCAAAAGCCCCTTACAGTGGCGTGCAGAGAGAATTGGAAGGGCAGGTGCTCAAGTCTGAGAGGGGCACCTTTTGCTGCCGGCGAATTTCTTCGGCACATAAATAGCCATATTTAGAGGAATATCGCATTTCAAAATAACACTAGAAATACAGGATTATACTCAGGGGTGCACATAACCTTTGTGGGCTAGCACCTGAAGGCTACAATGCAAGCGTTTCAGTGCTGATGTGCAACAGTTCTATATGAATATTTTTGGTGCATTTAAAAGCAATGAATAGGCTAGATGAAGAACTATGACGGCAGTGTAGACCAGGGGTTTTCAAAGTGGGTGACGGGGCACCCTGGGGTGCCGCGTCGGCAGTCCAGGGGTGCCGCGAGATAATTTGATAATATTTGGAATTTATTTGGACACTTGAAGAAATATTTAGTATCATTTTAAACATGAAGTACAAAGTTATTTTCAGTCAGTTCTAACCAAAATGGCTATTATCTCAATGTTTTCCTCGCAACATAATCACTAAAATATCGTCACTGTCGGGCAGAAACCTCGTATCTCCAAGTTTCAAATGTGTACGTCTTTTGGTAAAGCAAAGCCCTGCTTCATCATACAAGACTGCCGCACAAAACTAGTGAAAACAGCAGATCTACAAGCGCTTGTAGATCTGCTGTTTTCACTAGTTTAGTAGTCTACATTTTATAGATGATAAATACAAAACAAACGGTTTTGGACATACAAGGTTTCCACCCGACAACGACGATATGCTATAAATCATAATGTAGGGGTGCCTCGGATTAAAAAAATATTTATGGGGTGCCCTGAGACAAAAACGTTTGGGAACCCCTGGTGTAGACTGTAGACTGCAGACTGTTCTTAGACCAACGCGGGGGTCTGCAGCTTGGCTGGCACTGGCAGGCAGCTGTCAGAATTAGCCGTTTGTGCTGCCTCCTCTCTCCATTCATTCAATGATAATGATTGATTGCGAGTGGACATGTGCCAGCAAGGTTTCGATTGTGCGGTATCGCTCACCAAAAATAGCCGATCTACAAGCTCACAATGCCTCGCGCTGCGAGCCCCTGCCTCTCTAACATTCTCTGCACGTCCCTGCCACTCTCACAACTTGCCTCTCACCACTTGCTTTCCAGGAGTTTGCCAAAGGTCAGTTCTTTGTCTGCCTCTCTCCCTCTCTATAGAGACTGCTTTCAAATGACACTCAATTCAATTCAGTTCAGTTCAATTCAATTCAAAGGCATGAGAAAACATTAAACACTCAAAGGAAAGAAGAGAGCAGAGCAGAGCAGGAGCCGGAGGGGATGGGAGAGGAGAGGAGAGGAGAGTTAGGTTGAGAAGTTTAACAAGGAAAGGAAACATGGTAGGACATCAGTAACAAAACTGAAAGGGAGGCAGTCAGTGCTGTGTTACCTTTCACGCGGGTATACAGAGTATGCTGTGAAGATTTTTTTTTTTTTTTTTAAAGCGTATGCCCTCGTGAACCTTTCAAAGTAGCGTATCTGATAGGCATTTATGCACTGGCGTATGCGTTGGCCACACGAATAGCTGCGGATCATAGCTAGTATGATAGTATAGCATATACCGGTAGTATGCCCTCAAAAAAAGTCTAGAGCACGCCACTGGAGACAGTGTAGGCGAGACACAGGAGAAAGGGATTGCTTGACTCATGGTGTGTGTGTGTGTGTGTGTGTGTGTGTGTGTGTGTGTGTGTGTGTGTGTGTGTGGGGGGGGGGGGGGGGGGGGGGTTACAACTGAGGCGACAAAGCTCCCTCTTGTCCCCTTGGTGCTGGGCATGATCTGAACTCAAAGCAACTTTGACACAGAGTGGAAAACAGTAACATTCAAAGTGACAGCCTCAGTTTACATGTCCTCTGTCCTCCCTCTCATTCTCCAGTGCATACCGGTACCTCCATCTTTCTGGCAAGGAAGAATTTTAGTATCTTACTGTTGATATTTCCTGGTGGCGAGTGTTGGGCATTCTGTATGCGGCTAGCTCTGGTCCTAGCGTGGCCAGACTGTTGCCTGACGCAATTTGCAAATGCTCCCGGCATACAGTCTGGGAGACGGAAATGATAACGATGATGAGTGCGAGATAAATCGGATGTGACGCACCTGCTCCCTTGGTGCAGTTGCGATAACATGTCCTACTGGCCAGAGCCGTTATGTCTCCTTTCAATATTTTTGGGGCCGTTATTTCGTCTTTCTCTGGTGTTGTTCGTGTTACTTCCATCTTGTTTTCAAATGTTTTCTTAAATTATACACGCATAACAATATAATATGCCGCTCGAATGACTCTGTGCTAGTGTGTTTCTGTTATGTTTCCAATGGGACTAACAGTTCAGTGCAGCAGTGGCTACTTCTGATACTCGCCGTTCGGTAGCTGTCGTTCCAGACTCTATAGCATTTGGAGATAGTGGAATAGTTACAAGACTATAGTGTTATGGACCAGAGTATGAGTACGTTTGTTTGTATTTTGTACAGTAGGCTACCGTATGTGTTGATCGTCGAACTGCCAGTCACACTATTGAGTCTGCTGGCAATTCACCATCATTCTAGTTATTTGGTTGTATATTTGTAAATTGTTATTCATATTTAGTACTACCAATTATGCACACAGATTGCCGTGTTGATGTTGTTAAAATACTCTCCCACGGCCTGGAGCGCTGTGCGCGCACTCAGACTCTATTGCAGCCTGGTAGCGCGTTGTGCGTTCGAGTCCTGTTCCCGACGACCTTTGCTGCGTGTCTCCCCCCGTCACTCACTCCCTCTTTCCTAGTCTATCTTCACTTAAAAACAAGCAATAAAGGCAGAACAGCCATTAACAAATCTAAAAGAAAACACACTCTCCCACACTGCTCTTCACATGCTCAGCACATTTAGAATTAGTATGATTATGTCATCACCATCTGTCTTTGTTATTTGAAATATGGTTTACATGTACTGTGCCTTATGTGATGTCCAAAGATGAAGTCATGCTACTTGTACCTACAACATGTACGTTAAACTGATGCAGGTGTAGAAAGATGAACTTCATTCCTCACTTACGTACAGTTAACTCTGCAAGACCCAAATGAATTTAGACTGGCAAAATACATTTTTTCAGTACTTTGGAGAGGAAAATGTAATGACTTTTGAAAAAAAAAAAAGTTTTTGTAAGGTTTTATAGCCATAAATCATAAATCATGCTCTAATTTACATTTGGGGGATATCTTTCACAATAATAACATATGTACATGTTCTAGACATTCTAATGATCACCAAAAAAATATATATTACAAGCATTTTACTTATGTTTTTGTGAGGAATAGCTTCAGTGAAAAAGTGAGATGTTCAGACTCTGGACTCCAGAGATCTTGAAGTTGTGTGAATGTCAGCCTCTGTGGGGGGTATTTATATGCAAATATCGTGGCCAATGGCATTGTAATACTAAAACATAGGATCCAATGGTTATGTTAAAGTGAAAAAAAGAACAGGAAAACAAATTATTTAAACTCCTTTTTTGATCAAATATAAATGTTGCCAAAAACATTGCTGGACCTTGCAAGTACATCAGTAAGCCACTTGCCAGATTTATTGTATATCCACATTTCTTCGAGGCTCTAGTTTGTCCTTTCTACACTCTACTTGTGTGACTAGTATTTATCTTGTTTTTAGGGTGTATGTTTACTCCAATCTTGCACTTGTAAGTCGCTCTGCTGTAGATACGAATGTCTGCTAAAAGCCAAAAGTAAACAGGAGTGAACAAACAGAATCTGAAAACAATATTTCCCACCCACCACGTATTCCTACGTCCACCTCCCATGTCTAACCACTGGCCTATAAATATAAATTGCTTTCGACTCCATGCCTGCGGCCAAAAAACACAGTCTTAAAAATGGATCATCAGTCCTGTGACGACTGAGACAGAGACGGCAGCTATAAATAATCCATAAAGACATCTCGGTTGTGATCTACACGTCTATAAATAGATGCTGTGAGCTGATCTCCAGCAGGCACTCCTGCATTCCTAATCTGTCTACCGTTTGGAGACTCTAGGAGAGAATGATGACATCAGGTTGATAAATGCTACTCTGGAACGTGCATAGAAAGCAGTCAAGTGCACAGAGAGCTCACAGCGCGGCACTCGGTGCCACAAGCTTGTAGATCTGCTATTTTTGAAAAATTGAATTTTGACCCGATTTTGACCCGATTCTGCTTTTGTCTTCTAAATCCTTCTAAGGTTTTTCTTAAAAACATGTTTCTACGTCAGCGGTTATCAAACTCATTCATGTCAAGGACCCCCAAAATGATATGTATTTGGCCACGGACCCCCGTCTCAAAATATTTAGTTCCAGTATAAATTAGATATTCAAAGATTTGCACAAATTGTCATGATTTTTCAAAAGTAGCTGATCTACAAGCTCGCAGCGCGGCACTCGGTGCCGCGCTGTGAGCTTGTAGATCTGCTATTTTTCAGTTGTTAAAGCATCCAATAATTCTAGGCCTAAATGGAATAAAATGATCTAAAGGCCCCGCAAGTGTGCCAGTTTTCTTTTTTTAACAACATGCTGCCCCACACTGGAGGCAAGTCGTCACAACACAGTCGACCAAATGAGCAAGCAACACAAAATAAATAAATGGATAAAACAGTCACAGGCAGGCCTGGAATTTCATCATTTTAGGGGCAAAGCCACTTGGCCTTTGTGGTTGGTCCATTTTTTGAGGGCACAAAGGCCAAATGCCAGGGCTGGAAGGCCATCAAATAAAACAAGTTTTAGTCCATTGAAATACCTAATTGAATGTAAGGGTTACATTTAACATGTAGAATATCTGCTGTGAAATAAATAAACGGGTATTTACCATCTGATGCTCAGCCCTGCACAAATCAAAGATACTGGGATAAAAGGGGGCTCAACAAGACACTGGTGTCTACATGTCATGGCAAGAAAGAGACACTGGTGTCTACATATTGACAAGACAGAGACATGAGAAAGTAGTACAGACAGCTGGGCTGGGGCATTAAGGTCATTTTTTGAGGGGCACAAGGCCAAACTGAGGGGCAACGACGGCCATGGCCTTCATTGCCCCCCTGAAATTCCTGCTCTGGTCACAGGTCATTAAAATTAAATGAGTTCTTCTTTTGGCATGAATGGGCTCAATACATGCCACACAGCATTCTGCAGAGGAGATATCCATGAAGCAAAGTTGATCATTATGGGCTGAGCATGGAGCTAGAGCAGGGGTTCCCAAACTTTTTTGTCTCAGGGCACCCCATATTTTTTTAATCCGAGGCACCCCTACATTATAATTTTCACTCCCAGCGCCTTATATTTATAGCATATCGTCGTTGTCGGGTGGAAACCTTGTATGTCCAAAACCGTTCGTTTTGTGTTTATCATATATAAAATGATCTAAACTAGTGAAAACAGCAGATCTACAAGCACACAACGCCTCACATCGCGAGGCGTTGTGTGCTTGTAGATCGGCTGTTTTGTGCGACAGTCTTGTGTGATGAAGCAGGGCTTTGCTCTACCAAAAGACGTACACATTTGAAAGTGAGGACATTTTAGTGATTATGTTGCGAGGACAACGTTGAGATAATAGCCATTTTGGTTAGAACTGACTGAAAATAACTTTGTACTAGTTTAAAATGATACTAAATATGTTTTCCAAATATTATCAAATGATCTCGCGGCGCCCCTGGGTGCCCCGTCACCCACTTTGAAAACCCCTGAGCTAGAGTAAAGGTCATGAGGTCAGGCTCAGAGGATGAACCCTCATCATTTGAATGAACCAATTACACTCCAGGATACCACCCTGACAATAGCATAGAGATGCTACTGTATGTAGATCTGCTATTTTCTGTGAAGATATTTAATGTGAAAATATTAAAAATCGCACCTGTGCGAAGTGAGCGGTGCAAACTAATTCCTGCAAGGGCGCCTCCTGTGCAAATCAGTGTTGAAAGGCACGCACGGCATTATTATTTTTTCTGTGTATGATGTCAGACTAGAGGCTTGGTGGTTTTGTATGCTGTCCATTTTTTTATTATCGACCAAGACGAGAAGAAGGTTCTATTCTTTTGAAGTGTCCTTTTGCCTACCTTTTTGTCTCCCAAAGGGAGCAACTTGTGGGTTTGATTGATTGATTGAAGACTTTATTAGAAGTTTGCATAGGAAAAGGTACAGTTTCATCATGACGGTACAGTTCACTGGTACAAGGTCAACTAAAAGGAGATCCTAGAAAAGCACTTGGCTTATTTACACAGGAAACCATTGAAGTATCTCATATAACATTGAATGACAGACGGATAGAACACAGTACTATGCAGTAGATATAGTCAGGAAAAAATTAAATAAAAAGAGAAAAAAAAACAGTGCAAAAAAAAATATACCGTAGGTAAATACAGAGAAGGGTCAGGGAAGGTTGGGCTAGGTTTGTTATTGCCAGTTGTGAACGGCTGCCGCCTGTAAGTGGTTTTTCAGGGCGATTTTAAAGGATGCTAGGGAACCACACTCCTTAAGGCCTTCGGTAAGGCGTTCCACATTTTGGTGGTATAGCAGAAGAATGAGTTTGACCCTTTGTTTGAGTTGACTCTGGGTTGAACGTGATCTGTGGCGCTGCCTCTGGTGTTGTAATTATGGACGTCCTTAACGTTTATAAAGTATTTTGCCAGGTACATGGGTATCTTAGTGGTGTAGTGTATCTTGTACACCAGGCCCATTGCAAGTTGCTGTACTCTGTCATCTACTCTGAGCCTCCCCACTCTTTTTTTTTTTTTTTTTCCCTTTAAATTTTTATCCCACGATTTTTGTAACCCATTTTTTCACCCGGTGCCAATTGCCTAAGCTGTGATCCTGGGCTCTACTCTCCCTCTGCCAACCTGGGGAGGGCCCCGAACTGAGCTCATGCTTCCTTCAATGCATGAGGAGTGAGCAGGCCGCTTCTTATCACCTGACAGGGGGAGCTTCCCCGTTTGGACGTAGCGCGTGGAAGGAACACGTTATTCCAACCAGTTCCACTCCCCTCCATCAGGCGCCCCGGCTGGCCAGGGGGAGGCTTTATAGAGATCAGGATTACGGCATGTTTTTGTGAGGGTATCTACCCTAGGAGACACGGGGAGAACATGCAAACTCCACACAGAAAGGCCCTTTTGCCAACCCCACCTAGGGTGTGGGCACTGATGACGCGGAGGAGGGAAGACGCCCCCCCAGCCTCCCCACTCTTAACTGGTGAGTGGTGGTGATGTGAGTCTAAAGGCACGCATGGGTTATAAAACAAGAGGGAGGAGTTTAGCTTATATGTGAACTATGTGTTACCTGGGACCTGTGACAATAACCACAATCTGTGCAAGTGTGGTTACTATCTCAGATCAAAGGTAATATTCAGCTCGTATGCGTTTAAACAGCCTGTCAAAGGCCGTACTGTCCATGATGTCAACATAGCACGGACCAATCAAAGGCCGTGAACGGTGCAATTTGTTTTGTTAAACGCGCTGTGAAACCTGCGAACCAATTGCAAGCCTCTGCGTCCATGACGTTATGTTGAGGCCATAACTTATGGTCAAACCGGCGTTCGAAACCGGCGTTCGATTGGTCTGTTCTGTTTGCTTAAAGATGATTGGTCTACAGGTTCTGTTTGCTTATAGATGATTGGTCAGTTCTGTTTGCTTATAGATGCAGAGCCATGATTTATTCACCCCTAAAACATCAGTTATTAGTGTGGTTGCCCAACACATAACACATTATAGTCCTGGAAAAACTTTATTTATTACTAGGGTAACTTTTCCTGGGGAAACCTTATTGATTACTAGGGTATAACTTTTCCGCTGCCATTGGAAAGTGATGGAATCAATGGGAATGGGAATCAATAGGGAATCAATGGAAGTGGGAATCAATAATCAATAGGGAATCAATTGGTCGAGCTTCACATGACAGTTAGCTTACTGCAGAATATAGTCACGTCAGCATCCACACTTGCAATTTCCAATTGCATCTTTTCTAATTGTGGGCTTGCCTGAAAGGCGAGAACACTATGTTATCGTCATTATTTATATATATATAATAGTGAGTTCCGCCGCATATTGCCGCCGCAGATAGTACAAAGGCAGGGCCCTTAGCCAATGAGGCACAATTGGTGGAAAAACCTCTGGGAGTGGTGTTAGCTGGAGTATTGGTTGAGCTTCACATGACAGTTAGCACACAGCAGAATATAGTCACGTTGGCAAACATAAGAAATGAAGAACAATTTATTTGATTAAGAGTTTTTATTTTAGTTAATGTTGTGGGCTCACCTGAAAGGCGAGAACACAACGTTATCTTCATTATTTATATATAGTGAGTTCCGTCGCAGACAGTACAAAGGCAGGGCCCTTAGCCAATGAGGTGCAATTGAGGTGTGGAAAATCTGGGAGTGGTGTTAGCTGGAGTATTGGTTGAGTTTCACATGACAGTTAGCACGCTGCAGAATATAGTCACGAGCGAGCCCACACTGTTTTTCGATTTGTACACACACACACACACACACGCACGCACGCACGCACGCACGCACGCACCCACCCACCCACCCACACACACACACACACACACACACACACACACACACACACACACACACACACACACACACACACACACACACACACACACACACACACATTGCATTCACTTAAAAGGTAGGAGGCAGATAACAAACATGTATTCATTCATGCATGCATCCATGAATTAATAAAAAAGACATTCTATTTATATAACATTCTTTTTTTGAATTACAATAAATAAAACCTCATAATTATGTAGGCTTGTTTCTCATAATAACACATCTACAATCATTGGGGAGTTAATTGTTTATTGCTCCAAAAGCCAGTGCAATGGGGGAAAAAAAGAAAAAAAAGAAAAAGAAAAGAAAGAAAAAAAAAGTGTTAAGTACTTCTTTGGGCATCGATCACAAGCAACTTGGAACTGCGGTTTATGAAATTAGCTCTGGACAATCAGACAGAGAGATCCTCTTATGGACGGCTAGTGTCTTACAGAGTCTGTCTGTCTGTCTGTCTGTCTGTCTGTCTGTCTGTCTGTCTGTCTGTCTGTCTGTCTGTCTGTCTGTCTGTCTAAATGTTGTCTGTGGCCAAATATGGAGATGATTGATGTCATACTAATGGCACCTGGTTTAGTGATGAATTTAACAGCAGTGTTACTCCCTGTCTACATGTAGGGTTGTGAGTTCAAATCTCACTGACAACAAGATATTTGGTATCTTTTCTGTGTCTTCTTTATCTGCACATTCTCCTGGAAGTCATGACCCTTTTTTTCATCATCATCATCATCATCATCATCATCATCATCATCATCATCATCATCTCATAACCATCTTCTATGCCTATAGACACTGTTGCCACTTGTGTTATTCTTCTTCTTCTTTTTTTTTTTTTTGCTGTTAGGTAATCATGGCTGCCAGTTCCCACCTGATGTCATGACGGAGTTCAGACTGCTGCAGACCATGCTGAGTGACTGCTAGCTTGCATAACATCTTCAGGCTGGGATTTAAGTCTAGGATGTACAGGTCGTTTTCTACGTATCCTCCATGAATGATAATACAATCTCCCACCATGCAACAGTACATCCCATACATCCTACGGGGGTCTTTCCCCTTGGGCTTAACCTGCTTCCAGGAGAAGGTCTCTGGACTGAATTTCCACAGATCATTGAAGCGCTGTTTCTGGTTGTAGCCACCAAATATGTACAGCTCTCCATTGTAGGCAAAGGCTGAATGACAGTAACGTTCATTTGGGATAAGGTGTCCAGAAGGCATGCTCATCCAGCAGTTGGTCTCTGTATCAAACACCGTGACCTTGTTGTAGAAATTAAGCTGGCTCCCCCCGCCGTCAAAGCCCCCAAATACAAACATCTTTGTCCCGATGATGGTGGCAGAGTGACCGTATGAAGGAGGTGGTGAAGTTCCTCTGGTGTTAATTAAAGACCAGACCATAATGCGTGTGTCCAACTTGTACATGTCATTAGTATATCGAGTCAGCTGGGTGTATCCTCCATACATATACATGACCTTCTCCAGGACACAGGCTGAGTGTTGTCTCCTTTCTCCTGGAATAGACCCAGAAATATTGGGTTTGAACCAGCTGTGGGTGTCAACATCAAAGGCATAAAGCACATTGCAGTAAGGATACCCTCCTCCCCAGATGTAGACAATTTCTTTTACCAGCACAGCTGTGTAGCCCCTTCGCCCGGAGGGAACCTCAATGGGACGTTGTCCTCTTCCATTTGTCACTGGGGGAACCTTCCTCCAACGCAAAGACACTGTGTTGAAGATGTGGACTTCAATCTGATTACTGTTGTTCAGGTAGTTGTTGAATCCTCTAAATGAGTATATCTCGTGTCCGACTACTACAGCAGCATAGTAGGAATCCTTAGGTCCTCCTTTCAGATGTATCGTCCAGTGAATCATTTCACGCACCAGCACCACTGTGAATCAGATAAACTAATTTACAATAGAGCTTGTTGAAGGTAGTCCAATTTGTTTCCAGAAGTTGCTGAATGGTGTTGTGTTTGAAAATACAATAACAGCATTTAAAAGGACAATTACATCTGATGTAATAATAATGATGTTGCGTGATGACATCATTATATGACATTATAGCTAATGAATGGCCATTTTAGCTATATCTATAATCAGAATGTTGTCAATACTATGAAACCAGTGCTATGACATCAGTACTCCATATTTGGGCATATTGAGATAAAGACAAACAGACAGATATGCAGAAATATAGAAAGGTAACACACACATAGGCTACAGTAGGAAATGTAGGCTGCGTCCCCATATAGTGCACTAAATGGGGGTTCCGCCATTTTTCACTTTGTCCGTTTTATCTATTTCCACATGTCCGTAGCATGAGCTGCAATACCGCTGGTGACCTAGTGGCGCTGTTGTGACACACACACACACACACACGTGCGCGCGCACACGCACACACACACACACACACACACACACACACACACACACACACACACACACACACACACACACACACACACACACACACGCATGAGCTGCAATACCGCTGGTGACCAAGTAGTGCTGTTGCGTCACACACACACACGCACACACGCACGCACGCACGCACACACGCACGCACGCACACACACACACACACACACACACACACACACACACACACACACACACACACACACACACACACACACACACGTGACCCTGAAATGAACTGCTACACACACACAGCCAAGGAAAACACGCAACACCACTCACTTCAAACTTGGTTTGATTTTTAAGTATTGTGGGAATGTATAGTGAGCATTTTTGTACCTTAATATCGTGGACTCAAGTATCCCACAATGCATCTCGATTTGTCGATGGTCGATGGTCACTATAGCCGAGCCCTGCCACCCCACAATGCACTGTGCTTTACGTGCATGCAGTGTTCACACACACACACACACACACACACACACACACACACACACACACACACACACACACACACACACACACACACACACACACACACACACACACACACACACTGCAGGCACTTAACAGGCAGGGGGCAGGTAACAAACAAACACAATGGGGCCGCCCCTAGCAGTAGTATGAAAATGTGTATTTATGTATTGATAATCATGATAATAATATTTGATTGAAATTTGCGAGAATAACCTTTTTTTATCACCAACGTTGGTGTACATGCCTGCATGTGAGAATTGTGGCACAAATACATTTTTATTAGCTAGTTGTCATGGTCGGTTAGCCTGACACTCAGCCTGAATTGACATTTCGTTTCACTCCATTATTCAGTCTGAACTCACTTCCACCGAAGGCGATTGCAGGGATGGGCGTTGCCAAAAAAAAAAGGCAGTCTTCAGCTATTGGTTCAGTGTGGCTGGCTATTGGCTAGCTAGCCTGTTGCTTGCTAGTGCTACTTGCTAACCAAAGAAACAGTCAGAATAGGAGCACTACAAACTAGTAATCAAACACAACATAACATGCCTGCTACTGGTGCTTCATAGCGAGATCGATACGATCGCATTTTACCGCAATTTACCGCATTTTATCGCGACGCGATGCGCGGTATGGTACAGCGGCGGCGCTGGTGTACTTGGAAACACACATGAGTTCTGGGAAACCCCCACCCATGATGCTAATCACAAGACGCTGATTCACGACGCTGATTCGCCGATCGGATTTTCAACCGAGGCAGGCCTCTTCTTATGAGAGCGATGCTAGACCTGAATCGCCAAAACAAAAAATTTTAAGGGGTGTGGCTAGCGATTCAGGGTCTGGAACTAGGTTGGTGACCCTGCTGAAGTTAGCCACACCCACGTGTGTTGGGTGAATGGTAAAAGGGGAGGGGATGATTATATCGATGACATTTAATCACTGTTTTTGGATCGGCACTTTTGACCCTCAGGAAGAAATCCAAAATACAAAGGGAATACATCATTTCTCATAACAACCACACCAGGGGGTCTAATGAAGTACTGTCAACCTCCTAGACACATGAAAACCAGAAAAAGAACAGAACTATGGCACCACCTCTTTAACACATGACATCATGATCAGAACAGTTTTTGATTGGTCCGTGCTGACGTCATGGTTAACACAAAGTGAAACATAGGAGCGGTTTGCACCGCTCAAAAATACACTAGGATAGAGCCCTGAGGGACTCCCATAGGGTTTAAGTAGTCTGGGATCACTTCACTTTTCGGGGTTGTAACCGGTCTGGAGCGGAAACCACAACATATCATGTTGTAGGACTACAATTTGCCGGAACTATCCACCGGACACAGTTTTAACCCAAAATAATTCCCCTGCGCTCAAGGACATACTTTTAGGGCCTACCTAATAAACTCCTTGATGCGGAGTGGTTTTGCTTTTGAAAAAAAAAAATGTTTGGTATTATGCATCTTTTAGTCCAACTCGTAGCGACTGGAAAGACTACACTAGGCTACTGGAGCATTTTAATAGGGATTGGGGAAACAAACGGGGTAATCAAATCGATGCCCCTTCTCCTAGTGGTTTCCGTGTTGGGCGGAAACCAAGCGGCCTGTTGTGAACGAACACCAGGCTTTCCCCCAGAAAGCCTGGTGGGCGAGGTTAGGGTTTAAGTGGTTCCAGTTAATCCTCCAGGAAGCGTGAACATGGTCAGTAGGTGTCATGGCAACCTATCCATTATTTTATTTGGAGATTGATTAGGAGGGTGGCCATGAGGTCACAGAAACGAGAACCGTGTCACATCAGCATGAGCCAGTATACCACGCAGTCACATCGCATCACCAGGCTTTCTCGGGGTGCTCGTTTACTAAACAGGTTGTTTGGTCCGCTCTAGACCGGATGGCACCCTAGACTGGATGGCAGAAGCGGCGTCGCTTTGTTTTGGTTCCCCGTTTGTTTCCCCCCAATCCCTATTTAAATGCTAGAGAAGTGTAGTCTTGCCAGTCCTGTATAGATTCTAAAATCCTAAAGCACTACATGGGCTGGCCCCATTCTTATAGTACCTACAGCTAATCTCGTCACTAAGGGTGACCGGGCCTTTGCGGCAGTTGCCCCAAAACTCTGGAATGCTCTACCGCTGACTATAAACAATGCAGAGTCAGTTGAAGGTTTTAAGAACTTGTTACAAACACACTTGTTTCGTCAGCATTTTGTTTCATGAAGTGTTATTCTTATATTTACTTTTACATGACCGACTTGCGCAGTCCTTTGTTTGTTTCTTTTGTTTATTTTATTCTTGATTCTTGTGTTATTACTACTATGTGCCTTATTTTTTACTTGATTGTGTATACTTTTGTCCATTGTACAGCACTTTGTAACTTTGTTTCGAAAGGTGCTTTATAAATAAAATGTACTTACCTACTTACAGCCGCTGCGAGTTGGACTAAAAGATGGATACCAAACAAACTTTTCAAAAAATAAGCAAAACTACTCCGCATCAAGGATTTTATTATATTATACCGGTATATAGTATCTAGGTAATAAGTAATAACATTATGTCATTGAGCGTGGGGAATAGTTTTGGGTTAAAACTGTGCACTCAAACTACCCCTTCTCCCGACCAGGCATTGCGTGCATGTGCATGTGAGTGAGAGAGACTGCATGTGAGACGAGTGTGAGAGAACACTGATATGAGAGAAAGTACTGTAGAGAGTAGGGGTGGGCGATATGGTGGTAATTGATAAATATCGTTGAGACGATACGATGTCTCCACCATATGCCTTTTCAGATATCGTATATATTGTGATACAATGAAGGAGCCTTATAACAAATCCTGTTGAATTGTTAATACAGAGATTCATTGCAGAATCCATTTAAACCTGCATTTTGGTCTAAATCTGTAGTTCTCAAACTTTAAAATGTCAAGGTCTCCCCTTAACTCTGACAGTATACACATTTCATTTGTATACTGTCAGAGTTGCATACTTGTAAAGGTCAATTTAGTCCCTGGACCCCACTTTGGGGACCACTGGTCTAAATGGTCTGTTACTCCTTTTTCTTTTAGTTTTTGCTACCTTAATAGGTGGTTGTAAACAACATGCAACAGAATCGTGATAAGATTGTGTATTGTGATACAGCTTGGAAGAATATCGTGATTTTGTATTTTTCCATATCGCCCACCCCTAGAGGGAGAGAGCAAGAAGAGAGGGGAAAGGAGAGAGAGAGAATAGGGAGGTGGGAGAGAGGAGATGTGAGAGCGAAAAGACAGAATGGAAATCAGTGCTATACATTGTGAGCACTATGATTCCTCAACATCTGCCTCATAAATGAGTGGATGAAATCCTGAGTTATACATGGCTGATCTACAAGCTCACGACGTGTCGCGCTGCAACGGTGCTGTGAGCTCGTAGATCAGCGTTTTGTGGTGCGCGTTGCGACACCCACGCACCGCCAAATGTAAATCAGGCATAATCCTCTGCCAAGCCCCACCGTGGGCAAACTAATACATCTTAATCCACATATGAACGCACTATACTCTCCATGTATGTACTGAACCACTAACTGTAGCATGGACTGCTGGTACAATATGTCCAGCCTAACAACACACTGTTTGGATTGTACAGTTTGGCAGGGACTTCAGAAAATGCACTGTGGTTAAATGAAATTCACTTGAAGTTACTGAGTCTGTAGCCTATGAAATTCTAAATACTGTATATGTGCACAAGAAGCATATTTGGCTTGTAGATAGGCACGATATGCTTTGAGAATTGAGACACGCCAAATCGCAAGGATTGGTATAGGCCACACGCACGCACACGCACACGCACACGCACGCACGCACGCACGCACGCGCGCACTCACACACACACACACACACACACACACACACACACACACACACACACACACACACACACACGCACACACACACACACACACACGCACACACACACACACACCAACATATTACCAGTAAGACTCCCTAATCGGGAGATAAGCGACTGTTGGTCGCTTATCTCCACAAATAGGCCAAAAGTTTGTTTTACCAATTATCAAGACATACGGGCAGTTGACAGTTTGCCATGGTTACTCATTGAAGTTGAATCTCTATGGAGATAATCTACGCATCACACTAAGTCTGACCTCACCAGCCCATATTTGGGCATGAGCAACTTATGTCTCCATATATGGAGATATGATGACATCACACAGTCCTCAGCCGATGATGTGGCGTGATGTCATACAATACACAAACGAGCCCTACAGTATAAAGGGGCAATTCTTGCCAGGAAAGAAGCATTTCTTCGACTCAGACCTTATCGCCAGGGTTGGCTTATAGCAGCTGTCGGTAGATAATGCCGGTCTTATATACTCATTGAAGTTGAATCTCCATATATGGAGATAACCTACGCATCACACTAAGTCTGACCTCACCAGCCCATATTTGGGCATGAGCAACTTATGTCTCCATATATGGAGATATGATGACATCACACAGTCCTCAGCCGATGATGTCACGCCACATCATCAGCAGTGTGATGTCATACTGATGCGGAGATATGAGCAGGGCAAAGGTGTGACGTGTGACCGACCGACCGACCGACCGACCGACCGACGGACGGCCGGTGGAGGTTTTGATACCAGTAAGACTCCCTAATCGGGAGACCAGTAAGACTCCCTAATCGGGAGATAAGCGACCGTTGGTCGCTTATCTCCACAAATATCACAACCTCCACCTCTCACGTCATACGGGTAGCCATAGTTACACCTGGAATGTTGAATCTCCATATATGGAGATAACCTACGCATCACACAAAGTCTGACCTCACCAGCCCATACTTGGGCATGGACGACTTATATCTCCATATACGGAGATGGCCATATATGGAGATACGATGACATCACAGAGTCCACAGCTGATGATGTGGCGTGATGTCATACAATACACAAACAAGCCCTATATAAAGGGGCAATTCTCACCAGGGAAGAGAGCATTGCCTGGAATGTTGAATCTCCATATATGGAGATAACCTACGCATCACACAAAGTCTGACCTCACCAGCCCATACTTGGGCATGGACGACTTATATCTCCATATACGGAGATGGCCATATATGGAGATACGATGACATCACAGAGTCCACAGCTGATGATGTGGCGTGATGTCATACAATAAACAAACAAGCCCTATATACTGATGCGATACGATGACATCACAGAGTCCACAGCTGATGATGTGGCGTGATGTCATACAATAAACAAACAAGCCCTATATACTGATGCGGAGATATGAGCAGGGCAAAGGTGTGACGTGTGACGTGTGACCGACCGACCGACCGACCGACCGACCGACCGACCGACTGACCGACCGACGGACGGCCGGTGGAGGTTTTCATAGTAAACTGCTCCCTGACGGTCGCAATAAGCGACCGTTGGTCGCTTATCTCCACAAATATCACAACCTCCACCTCTCACGTCTTACGGGTAGCCATAGTTACACCTGGAATGTTGAATCTCCATATATGGAGATAACCTACGCATCACACAAAGTCTGACCTCACCAGCCCATACTTGGGCATGGACGACTTATATCTCCATATACGGAGATGGCCATATATGGAGATACGATGATATCACAGAGTCCACAGCTGATGATGTGGCGTGATGTCATACAATACACAAACAAGCCCTATATAAAGGGGCAATTCTCACCAGGGAAGAGAGCATTGCCTGGAATGTTGAATCTCCATATATGGAGATAACCTACGCATCACACAAAGTCTGACCTCACCAGCCCATACTTGGGCATGGACGACTTATATCTCCATATACGGAGATGGCCATATATGGAGATACGATGACATCACAGAGTCCACAGCTGATGATGTGGCGTGATGTCATACAATAAACAAACAAGCCCTATATACTGATGCGATACGATGACATCACAGAGTCCACAGCTGATGATGTGGCGTGATGTCATACAATAAACAAACAAGCCCTATATACTGATGCGGAGATATGAGCAGGGCAAAGGTGTGACGTGTGACGTGTGACCGACCGACCGACCGACCGACCGACCGACCGACCGACGGACGGCCGGTGGAGGTTTTCATAGTAAACTGCTCCCTGACGGTCGCAACTAAACTGCGACCTTACGGTCGCAACTAGTAAGACGCCTCAGGGCGACGTGGCCATCTGGCCAGTGATGTATATCGGACCAGTTACCCATATATGGAGATCCATGTATATAGTACATCCCTTTTATGCCCATACATGGAGATCCCATGTATGGGCCAGCCGCACAGATATGGGCTGTCTTCCTACATATATGGGCATTCCCATATGAAGTCCTGTTAGATATGGGCTTAATATTGATGACATCAGGGATCTCCATATATGGGCATACAAGGGATTCTGTTAGAGTGGTTCCCATGACATCACAACATACAATATCTTTTATGCCCATACATGGAGATCTCTATCTGAACCAGCCACACAGATATGGGCCATGTCTTGGCCATTTGGCCAGTGATATATATCGATGACATTAGGTATCTTCATATATGGGCATAAAACTGGACTTTTACATAGCCGATTTCACCTGTGATATTTCCTGTGATGTCACAGTGATGTGTCAAGGGAACCAACCCATAGACTGTAAAAATGTGTGCACACACGGCTACACGGACAAACTGTGACCTCGCCCTTTAGGGCACATGCGTGCACGCATTAGAGCTGTGAAAGAATATTCGATATTCGAATATTCCTTCGAATGTTAACAATAAAAGAATATTCGAAAGTAAAGAATTGAGCTTCGAATTAATTTATATTTAATTAAAACAAATCTGCCGCACTTCTAGCGAGATTTGGGGCGCAAGTAACGTTAAAAGGCGGCTGGTCTCGCGAGGCAGAAGTCTCCATTCGCCGCTGCAAAAGTGGGCTGATCTACAAGTCCACAATGCGTCGCTGATCCAATACGTTGTGGGCTTGTAGATTAAGGGTGCATGTTTTTAGCGAATAAACCTCCAGCTGCTTAACTTTCTCTTCACACTGACTGTCGTCCGCCTAGTACTGTACTGCGCCTAGCAGACACAGTGCTTTCTGAGTTAAACTTGCTCACGTTTAATCACACAATGTAGATTTAATTGATTCAGAGTGATAACGAGTCAAGCTGAAACGGGCGACTCATTTGGTAGTGACGGGAAGGCAGACTGTTCTTCACTGTTTACAACGAGACTTCTCCACCGAAAACACAATGTAAAAAAGCATGGATTTCTTCTCTCACCGAGTCTCCCCGGAGTCCCCGCACGCAGCCACGGTCACGGTAAAACTCCCTCCGTCACACTACTCTTGTAGACTACCTAATTTGATTCAAACCAAAACATAATCCATTGGTGTGATTATAATTGCTCGTTTCATGTCGTGGCTGTTCCAACTTCCATCACAGCTGCAGTGCTGTGAGTAACGCTTCGCATCGACGATGCGATGCTGCTCTTGCTTTTACCAACGCCATAGATAGAAGCGACTGTCTAGAATAAACAGCTTCAGGTTTGGGAGGTCGCGAATGTCGCCTAATACAGGTCTATTGACATGCATATAGGCTCGTCGGGGGCGCGCGACCCAAGACTAAGGCAACAATGGCTGTATTGGTGTGAATATAACGTGTAAAAAAAAAAAAGCTCCGAAGCTCCGAAGTGCGAATTTATTATTATTATTCAAATTTATTCTAATCAACAGTGGATTTTAAAGTGAATTTTCGAATGCCATTTTTTGCAAAATTTAACAGGCCTAGCATGCATCCGCCTGGGTGATTGTGATTGTGATTGCAAGGTGATGTCAGAACAGGTCAGCTCTATCCCTCTGCTGAGCTGGGATGAGGTGTCATTGTGATGTCAGAAGAGTGGCGGACGGACAGACGGACAGACAGACAGACAGACATGAGCTGGAGTGACCGTGGGTCGCAATAATAATTATTATAAAATATAATATATCATCCCCAATGCCTAGTCTCCTGGGCTTTGACACCTCTGAACTGTACCTGTTACATTCATCTTAAGGTGGGAATCCATTAAGGGGGCAATGTGTGAACGACTACCCACTGCCTATGCTGGCAATCTCTTATCCAACAATGTTATATTATGGATTCCCTGTTGGGAACGGGGCTTTGAATGCAACGTTGACATATCGGCCTGGAGGGTGGCATTACAGGCAAAGTTTCATGGGAACAAACCCATTATACTTTGAAATATGTTATATTACAAACTGATATTTTGGTCTAAGGGCGGTGCTAGAGGAAAGGTCACAGGGTCACCTAAATCCTTTGGGGTTACATAAAGATGCATAGCAAATTCCGTGGTAATCTAGCTTGTTCATTTTAAAGATATCTTATTTTGGAGTAAAGTGTGGGAGTAAAGTATAGACAGACAGACAGACAGACAGACAGACAGACAGACAGACAGACAGACAGACAGACAGACAGACAGACAGATGACAGAGTAAAGCATCTTACAATGGGCTTGGTGTTGAAGATACACTACACCACTAAGATACCCATGTACCTGACAAAATACTTTAAAAACGTTAAAGGACAACTTTTTACAACAAGGGTTCATATTTTAGATTGTAAATAGAGAAAAGAAAATGTTTTCATTTACTGCTTTCTATTGTTTTAGCGATTTTAGTAGTTTGATTGGCTAAGTGGCTAAGTATGTCTGGCAATTTCTTTGTTACTATTTTACACCAGCACCCATAACCCATGAAAGATTGCGGTGCATCTTGGGAATGGGCTTATTGTGTCTAAAAAGACATATTTAGCCACTTGCATGCATGCCCCTAGCCTAGGGGCATGCATGCAAATCAGAATCATTAAAATCACTAAAACGATAGAAAGAAGTAAATGTAAACATTTTAACACTCATCTTTTCTTTTCTCTGATGACTATCTAAAATATAAACCCTTGTTGTAAAAGTTGTCCTTTAAGGATGTCCACAATTAAAACACCATAGGCAGCGCCACAGATCACGTTCTCCTGCTATACCACCAAAATGTGCAACGCCTTACTGAAGGCCTTAAAGGAGTGTAAACTTTATACTTTTCAGTACTTTTACTTCTACTCCACTACATCTCTGTCATTCAATGTTATATGAGATACTTAAATGGTTTTCTGTGCAAATAAGCAGAAACGCTTACTAGGATCTCCTTTTTAGTTGACCTTGTACCAGCGTACTGTACCGTCATGAAACTGTACCTTTTCCTATGCAAACTTCTAATAGTCTTCAATCAATCAATCAAACTGACCAACTTCGAGTGCTGCCACTAACTGGCTAAAAAAAGCAAACAAGCCGTCCTATAAACCATGAACAGTCAATAATGGAGTCTTGTTACCATAGCAATGCCATAGCAACAAGCAACGCCCGCTAGTTCTGTCCACAATGGAAACACTTTTAGGGCCGAACTGAGCTTTACTGGGCTCAACCTGGCCATGTCACACAACACACGCACGCACGCACGCACGCACGCACGCACGCACGCACGCACACACACACACACACACACACACACACACACACACACACACACACACACACACACACACACACACACACACACACACACACACAGAGAGAGGGAGAGAGAGAGAGAGAGAGAGAGAGCTGTCATAAGCTCTCACATCAGGTACCTGCCTTTCAGCTTCACGATGCTGACCTCTGTAACAGGGAACAGCCTCACTCTGCTGTTTCTGCTTCTCTCTCGGTCTCTCTTCATATTAGAATCCACACTGGATTCTCGCGGGTGCGAGAGTGCGAGGCGTCGTGTGCTTGTAGTTCTGCTGTTTTCACTACTTTTGTGCGACGGCCTTGTACGATGAAGCAGGGCTTTACTTTGCGAAAGAACGTACAAATTTGAAACTTGGAGGTACGAGGTTTCCACCCGACAACGACGATATTCTCCCTCTCCCTCTCCCTGTACAGTATGTCTCCCTGTGTCTGGTTGTGATAACGTGAACATCACTGTACAGCGGTGGTTTTCAACCAGTGGTCCTTGAGGGTGTTCCAGGTGGTCCCCAGCTACATGATGAGAGTTGGACAGTAACCAAATGGACCCATGAAGATCTTTTAACTCTTGAGAGTGTAAAATGAAACCAAATGGACCCATTAAATCAAATGGATCCTTACTGGTCCAATGGACCCTTACGAGTTACATTATTGTTAAACATCCGCATTACTGAATTTACAAGAAGTCTTCTGTATACCAGGGGTCTTCAACGTTTTCAGGCTAAGGACCCCTTAGTTGAGAGAGAGATGAAGCAGGGACCCCCACAACCTTTTGGTTGATTCCATATAGTTTCATTGTTTGACAGCACAATCGTCAGTATATTTTGGATTCATGTCAATTTGTGTTTTCAGATATTAAACCACTTGAACCGTCAATAGTTAATAAACTTGACCTTTCACTCTTGTCACAGCCCCTGTAGTCAGCCTACTAGGGCCTGGGTTGCTCCTGTCTAACCCTTAAGCCCTTTGCACACAGGCGCGTTTAACCGCACGGATAAAACGGACAATATCATTTTTTGAAAAGAAAACAATGATTCTCTATGACCTCATGCACACCGGCTCCGAATTAGCCGCGCGACGAGTGGCTGCCGCCGTGCGTTTTTTTCTCAATCGAAACCAGTTCGATTCGTGCGTCTTGTGGCATGCGGTAAAAAACTCATCACTCCTTTTATGACTCCTTTTTGGATCCGCAGCGCCGATTCCGCACAACCTTGCACACCAAATCCAATGCGTTTTATTCATGCCGCAAACGAAAAAAACGCAACTGTCCTGTGTGCAAAGGGCTTTACTCCCACAGGTCCTGATTGCCAATCGGGTGCATTGGGAGCACCTGGCCAGTGTTCCCAGGGTGCACTATAAAACGCTGGGTGTGGCCACACTCAGTCTCTCTCTCCTGCCATAGAGACACACGGGCTCCTACAAATTCACGCCCACAATTGAAACAGCGGCCCCGTTTCGGGTAAGGGAGAACGGTGCACTGCAAGCCAGGCCATAGAAAGTCATTGCAATTCACCCTTGGTTAGCCTAATATTAAAATAATCATACACGAACTGAAGACTATATTGATTTAAATAAAAATGTGTTTTCAAATGTATGGCCTGACCCTGATAACATATCTTCTTGTTTGCTAAATACATGATGTGAGTCACGTTTAATTTGCCACTTGAATGGGTTACCCATAATGTTAACAGAGAAGAGGGGAAACGGCAGAGAGAAAACCTGTCGCTTTTCAGTGACATCACTGTCTTTACTGCTGTGCGTTTATGAGCGCCGACTTTGAAGATCCCGACCTTTTCAACTACAGAGTGGATTCTCCAGGTTAGTATTAATCCAAGAATAACCTGCAAGACTCCGTTTGGAAGAAGCGAGATGCGATCATTTTCCAAAAATAAACAGCCTAATTATACATGAGAGACACGCATATCTGGGTATTGAAACCCTCAAGGGATGCGTTCATGACGTATGTACCATGCGACCACCTAAACTTAAGATTTCCAATGCTAGCACTTTTGACTCACAGATGAAGTATATTAAAGTATATTGTAGGTAGTGTGTCAAGATGACAGATATGCCACTTTAAAAAGGCAAAATTAAACTCATGGGACACTTTATTAGAACACAAAAAAAATCGCTATGGACTCAGTAGTCAACCACTGAAATTATGATATTTCACGATGCCTCTCATTGGGATTGCATTGGCAGCTGCAGTTCACCGTTCATCCTTACCCGAAGTGGGGTCGCTATCACAATAGGGCGGCCATATTTGTAGGCGCCCGTGTGTCTCTATGAGAGTAGCAGCACTTTTGGCTTCATTGCCTAGTTTTGGTTTGCACCATTCAACACCACCACACTACATCTTCCACACATCCACACACTGCTGACACTACTGATTACTCTCATTGACACACCCCATAGGATTATTTGGTTAAACCTTTAAGTTTTGATGTTAATATTGTTTATAGTGTAAATAAATATGTTTTGTGCACTTTTAAAGCTGTGTCCCTCTCCTTTTGTTATGGCCTAAGAGCCGTGGTCATAACACTCTGTACTTAGTCTGCTCTTTTCCCCCTCTACACCAAACCTCTTTGCCGGAAACAGACGATCTGTGAGCTTTCTGTGAGCTTGTAGATCTGCTATTTTTGGCTAAAGTTTTCAGGATATGGACTGGGGTTCAAGTGCATGCATGTAAAAAAGGAGAAAAAGGTTTCTATCACACAAAGATTTGGAGGACCCCCTGTAGTAACTCTGAGGACCCCTTAGGGGTCCCGGACCCCCTGTTGAAGACCCCTGTTCTACTGTATACAGTTAGAGAATGCAGAATAATTGTTATTTTGCCTGTTATCTCTCCTATGGTACCAACATCAATACAGCATGGAATTGTGGACAAAATCGTCTTGGGTCTGAGAGGCAAAATCTCATCAGATGGTGGTCCGACCGTGGCTCCAATGTTGAATAAATAATGGTTCTAGATATGAAAAGGGTTGAAAACCACTGCTGTACAGCAATGAATGGGGATCAAACTGGAAATGGAAAGATTATCGGGCTGTTGACCACTTCTGCCCTCTAGTCTTCACCTTACAATGAATAGCTAAGATCCATCAATCTACAAGATCACAAACAGTCACATCATGACGTGTTGACAGTGTTGTGACCTAGTAGATCTATTTTAGATATTTGTTTTAAGTAAAAAAAGAAAGAAAGCACCAAAATAGGAAAAAAGTGGTTAGTAATCATTGTAAACAGCGGGGAAAATGTATTGAGTAAACTCTGCGGGTCTTTCCTTTCCTCTGTGTGCACACACGCACGTACGCGTGCACAAGCACGTACACGCACACACACTCACACTCACACTCAGGCGCCGTACAGACATTTGCGTGAAACATCTTCTCCGTATCGTCTGAGAATGGCCACTGGGGGCGCCATACTAATGCATTGTCAATGGAAGGTTGTTTGGAGTTTTGTCGTTGCCGTGTCTCTTGGCCAAAAGACAGGCTGCGGTTGAGCTAGAGACACGGCTACGACAAAAAACCAAACAACCTTCCATTGACAATGCATTAGTATGGCGCTCCCAGTGGCCATTCTCAGACGATACGGAGAAGATGTTTCACGCACATGTGTGAGTCCAGCCTCACACTCTCTCTCACACACACACACACACACACGCACGCACGCACGCACGCGTGCACACACACACACACACACACACACACACACACACACACACACACACACACACACACACACACACACACACACACACACACACACACACACACATATGACGTCATTATCACATGCTCCTCTCAGCATGCCTGTCTATCTGGCTGTGCCCCATGTTCATGAGTTCCTTCCTGCATGTGCATGCCATGTCCTCCTGAGGGCAGTAGCAGCAGCTGTGTCTGTGTACAGTACAGTACATCATGTATTGTTAGTTTAGTGTTTCATAGAGCATGCATGTTTATGTGAGTTTGTCTGTGTCTGAGCGTGTCCGCGCACATGTGCGTGCATGCATGCACGCATGTATGTGCGTGTGTGTGTAGTCTGTGTAGCCTACTTGTGCATGTGTGCACGTACGTGTGAGTGTGATAGAAGAAGCCAATGTCAGTCCTGAGGGAGGATTCCCTCTTAATAGAGGTTGTTCTGTGGAGGAGATGCTGTGAGAACACAATGTTTAGGTGTGTTGTGTGTGTGTGTGTGTGTGTGTGTGTGTGTGTGTGCGTGCGTGCGTGCGTGCGTGCGTGCGTGCGTGCGTGCGTGCGTGCGTGCGCGTGTGCGTGTGTATGTGCTTTAACAGGAACAATAGTTCATGATTTTTGTCTTGGTTGCCAGTCCCAGAGTGAGGTTCTGAAAAAAACATGTCAGTTTCTATTTGGGCAACAAGAGCTCACAGTGCGTGAGTGTGTGCGGTGTGTGTTGTAGACCAGGGGTCAGCAACCTTTTTGAAATGAAGTGCCTTATTTGTATTTTCTAGATAGTCTGTGTGCCATGTCAACATGAATTTTAATGACACAGCATCAACAATCCTGACATATTTTGATTGGCAGGACATTATAATATTGTTATAACGATCATTAGACTGAGAGCAATAATCCACCCAACTCCCAGACTCCCTCCCCAGTCAGAGTTCAGAGTTTTAATGAATGTAGAATTATGTGCAGGATGTAATTTGTTGGATATTAGGTGACTTCATTTAATTGACCTTTAAATTGATGTTTTAAAAAATATTTGATTTTAAGATAAAAATCTTCTCTCTCACACTTCTGCCAGTGTGCCAGTGATCACCCTCCCCTGTGCCAATGTTGGCACCTGTGCCTAAGGTTGCGTACCCCTGCTGTAGACAGACAGGCACATACAAAAAGCAGGGATGGACTATAGCTATGCACAGGGGCCCTGGAGCACTGCCACTGCCACCAGAAAATCAATTTCCACCAGATTAGTTAGTCTGAGACACGTTCCATATAGCATTGGAGACCCCTATGTCTATTTCATCTACTTTGACTAGGCAGATTTCAAAATAAAACCTTTGTTACATATTTCCAATTAATAATAATAATAATTTTGAAAGCCTCCCAGTTGTAGGAGGAAATCCAATTTGTATTAAACGGACAGCCTGTTTTGAGAACCCGTGGGATGCTTTTAACCTCCGCCTTCCCAAAACCAGAGAAAGACACAACGATCAGAAATGGGACTTTGTGAGGATAGAAGGTGCTAGTGTATGTTCTCTCTTTCGACCGCCACTCTGTGGGTCTGGTTAACTTACAGTAGCCTAGACTTGGGCTCTGTACACAATCTGCACACAGCCTGTTGCATTGTCGTCGTCAATTAAAACATACTGCCACGATGTAGAGTTGTCTTAATGGATGATATCGATTTTAAATGCTCAATATTCATATGGCTCTGTTGCATTTGACAATGTAACGTGAAAAGCCTGTAAATGTAGGCTATATAAAATCCTGAATCTGATTCAACCTAATACATTCTGATTCCAAACTAACCTTTGGTGAGCATGTGACTCGGGCCCAGAAATAGATTTCTAATTGTGCTGTAGGCTGCACAACAGACCTACAATGGCAATAATTTAACCTGGCAAAAGGGATACCAGTAAGACTCCCTAATCGGGAGATAAGCGACCGCCAGGTCGCAGCGTGATTTTAGGGCAAAATGTGTAGGAGTAGTGTCCAAAAATGTGTTTGAAAAAATAGGCCTGTTGGTGACGTTATATGGGACAGATCCATGTTGATGACATGAGTGTAGACAGACTGTGTACCGATTTGCGTGATTTTAGGGCAAAATCTGTAGGAGCAGTGTCCCAAAATGTGTTTAAAAAAATCCTGATGCTGCACAGGGCCCATTTTCACGAAATTCCGTCTGACAAACAGACATACATCTTATTAGTTTCACATAACCAGATGATCATACTGTATGTCAGAACTATGTAAATGCAAGTAGGCCTATAGGGGTTACAAACGCAGAGAAAACAACCACTACCAAACTATAGCCTACTGCTTTGAAAACCAACCCATCCTGATACTGTCCCAATATGAAGGACCACCCTAAAGTCTTTGCATTGCTTCGGCATTCCAGGGGGGTCCCCTGGAACTAAATATTTTGAGATGGGATCTGTGGTCAAATACATATCATTTTGGGGGTCCTTCACATCAAAAGGTTTGAGCACCACTGACATAGAAACATATATATATATATATATATATTTTACATTTGAAATATTCAAAGACTAGCACAAATGTTCGCGATTTTCAAAAATAGCTGATCTACAAGCTCGGAGCGCGGCACTCGGTGCCGCGCTGTGAGCTTGTATATCTGCTATTTTTCAATAGCACAAAATAATGTGTTCCCAGTCTAAATGGGTTAAACCCCCTCCCCCTATGAAAAACATTCATGGGGTGCCCGCAGTGAATCCTTGTACCCAGGGCCCAGAATGTGGTGCGACACCCCTGCATGTCATGTTTAAAACCTTTCATGGGTTAACCCTTCGTTTTACAGGACAAGTAATTGCTCAATGTGAGAAAATGGCACAAACAAACAAATGCAAACAAGCCTGCGTTCCAGTCTATTTCCACTTGCCCATGTACTGTATTGTCAAAACCTATAGCACCATCTAGTGGTGGCTGCTTGGGTATGGCACTGCACATGTAAAAGAACAAAAGAAAGTCTAATGTAATAAAGGAAGAATAACATTTCCCGGATGTGTGGCATAGGGGTTAGGGAACCCAGGCTGCAGGATGACAGCGTGTTGTGGGTTCGAGTCCTAATCCCGATGACCGTTGCTGCGTGTCATCTCTCTCTCCCCATTTCCTGTCAGTCTGCAGACTGTATACTATCAATAAAGCCAAAAATATAATATAGACTATTATTATTTTTAAATAGAAAGAATATTTCCAGTCTTCTGTAGATATAATTACTATTGAGTGATGTTTCAGTCTACTCCTCCACTCTCACTGATCCATTGGTCTGATCCAGGGGTGGGCAACTTTGATGATGGTGAGGGCCACTATATTTCCACCTTCACTCCAGAGGGCCACAATGCATATTGCTACATCCTACGTACTTTGTCATTCTAGTATCTCATACAAAAGAAGCAACAAGCTCAAAACGCATCGCGCTATTTTTGTTTCTTTTGAATTGGAATCCTGAATTATTAGTGGCCAAGGCCACAAAGTGGCAAATGGCCACTCATTGATATTGGACTTCATCATTATGATTATTATTATTCTTCCGCCACTTTTTCTCTAGCGGCTAGACCGTGCAGTCGCTTTTTACGAGCAGTATGGCAGAGGACTATGCCAAACGGCTAAAACGCGAAGCTTGCAACAATCGGTCAAAGGGTGGCGCTGTAGGAAGCCTTTGAAAAATGCCAACTTTGAACAGATAAAGCTCATGCTCTGTTTCAGATCCAGCCATGAAACCTGTATACACTTATGCGTCTCCTCATGCCGAACAACTTTTACGCTCTGACTTTTGACCTCTGACCTTTACTTCTCCCACAATTTTGAATTATATGAAAAACAGTCAAAATCTATCTCCTTCTGGGATTTTCGCTTAACGTGCGCGAAACTTTTTTTACATGAACTTTGGACCAATACGGTTAGATATGTCTCGGCGGATTTCTTTTAAAGCAAAACATTATTTTTTAATAATTCACTCTATATTGCAGTTTTATGCAAATTATTCTTCTGCCTCTAAATCATACTTGCAAAGTGACACATTCATGGCATTTGGCAAATATGTAGAAGGTTAGTCCAAATATCACTGAAAGCAATCTTACTCCAATTGGCCAAAGGGGGGCGCTATACGAAGCGTTTGAAAACTCAAACTTTAAAGGGGCATAAGTCATGCCTCGTTTCGTTTGAAGACATGCAACTTGCTTACACGCGTGCCTTGACTCAAGCAGAAGACATCTGTGTCTTTGTTGAGTAAGCTCCGCCCTTTGATTTTCCGCCTTTTTGAGCAGTTTGTAAAACGCTTAAACCCGCTTTTATTCCGGAATTTTCGCATCACGTACATGGAACTTTTTTTACATTAACTTTGGACCAATATCTAAAGATCTGTCAGATCGGATTTTTTACCAATTGAAACATGCTTTTTTAATAATTCAATCAATATTGCAAGTTTTATGCAAATTATTCTTCTGCCTCTAAAACATACATGCAAAGTAAAATTTTCATGATGAACTACTGTAGAGGGTTAGTCCAAATATCACTGAAACCAATCTTACCCCAATTGGCCAAAGGGGGGCGCTATATCATTTTGAAAGAAGGCGTCAAGTACATTACATGAAACTTTTTTTTTTAAATGACAGGCCCATTATGTGTGACTGCCGTAGTGTAGTGGTCAGTGCCTGTGCCTGATATACGGACGGTTGTGAGTTCAAACCCCACGTCGGGTTGAGTTGATGTTAACATCCTGGATGCCCATGGCATGTGTTTATGTCAAACTCTTTAATGTTGACACGTCTGATCTAACTCCAGATTACGTTCATGTTTAAAATGAGCCCTTCTCTACCGGACGTTATTTTTCTGTTCTGAGTGAAAGAAAATATGATCACTCGAAAATGTCAGAAATACTCAGATTACATTTACTCAGATTGATTTCACCCCAAGCCTCCAAAATATAAAAAATAAATCAATAAAATCAAGGCACTCGGCCTACATAGAACTTTTTTTTATAAACAAACATTGTTAGCAGATCCTGTGGCTGCCTAGTGTAGTGGTCAGGGCATATGCCTTTCATGCAGAAGGTCGTTGGATCGAATCCTGCCTGGGGTTTACATAAGCATAAAACCATGACATTTGGTAGACTTTACAGTTTGGTTCCTTGAACAATGTCTGATATGGAGCCTTCCTAAAAATGTCCCCCAACCCCCCTTGATGCGTATTTTAATATCCGCCATTACTAAATAATGTATTTTGCATCATAATTCCTGAAACAAGCATTATAATACAAACTGTCATGCCTACACCTATGTTGTGATTTCCAAGGATTGCAATGATATCATGTACCAGCTCAGTGGCCTAATGGTTTGAGAGTCTGCCCTGAGACTGGGAGATCCGGGTTCAAACCCGGGTCGCATCATACCTAAGATTCTAAAACATGGGACCCAGTGCCTTCCTGCTTGAAACTCAGCATCAAGGGTTGGGATGGGGGAAAGTCCCTGCGACATACTAGCGTCATGTCCAGGGGGTGTACTTGTACATCAAGCTGCCTTATGCTACAGAAACAGGAGATAGGCTCCTGCCCTATGAGATTCATGGCTCGGCCGATTCATATGGTCTTCATAGCTCAGCAAGGCTTACTATGTACATCATCAAACTGTCCAGGTGCATAGTATCACAGTTTTTTATGTCTGTTGCATATAGGCCTACAGTCTTTTGCATACATGTTGTGTAGAGGCCAATTTGTGCTTTTACCTATAACCACCGATTAGTGTAAAACTTTGTATGCACACTTCCCAGAGGCCAAGGAAAAACCTGTGCCCTGCATTTTTCACATCTGCCATTTATAGCGCCACCAGAAGGCCGACTTACGTAAAACACATTCTTCGATATTACTCCTTCAGATTTTATCCGAAAATCACACAAATCAGTACACAGTATCTCTACAGTGATGTAATCATGACGGATTTGTCAGATATCATATTCTATCTAATTGGCTAACATTGAATTCCAAGGTTTGCAGGATTGCTCCTTTTTGAACAAAATGTCTCAAACGCAGCCTGCTGTGTGTGAGATTTTGCACACACATTCCCACTAGGCCAAGGAACAGATGCCACCCTTCTCACATTGGCCTGTTATAGCGCCACCAGCGGGTCAATTTTTGCAAAACACATTTTTGGAACAAAATGCTTCAAATCCCGCATGCAGCGTCTGATTGCCGTGAAAGGCCCAAGAACACGTGGCACCCTTTTCACTTTGGCCTATTATAGAGTCACCACTAGGCCAAAAAAAACCTACCTGACCTGCCGGAATCCTGTTCGGAAGAACACTGCTTCTAGCTTTTCTTTGATATTCTTCTTTGCTTTCCCTTGATGCCTTTTTGCTTTCCTGCTTTTTATGCCTTGGACACTTTATCGCTGCTTGCAGCTATATTATTGTATTATTATTTTATGCTTTAACTATTGAAAAAATAGCAGATCTACAAGCTCACACTTGTAGAGCGTGTATATCTGCTAAACACAAATCACGAACGCAAATCATGAAAAATCATGAAAATTTGAATTTTGACCTGATTACATAATCAGGTCAATAGCAGATTATAGATCTGCTATATCTTTGTTCCCCACCTACCTTTTAACATTTTTGTTACTACGGAATGGAACTAAAGTTTTTGTCCTAACTGATTATATAAGTGTCTTTTGAATCCTTCTAAGGTTTCTTTTTTAAAACCTATGTTTCTATGTCAGCAATCTGGTTAGCCATCGTCAAATAAAAGGTCCTTTTCACTTAACTGGAGCTCAGTTAGTCTGTTCTTGAGAGATTACTAGTGTCAGTGGTTCTCAAACCTTTTCCTGTGAAGGACCCCCAAACTGATATTTATGTGGCCACAGACCCCATCTCAAAATATCTAGTTGCAGGGACCACCCAGGAGCAAAATTTGAGTTACAAACGTTTGCTTTGAAAATACATATAGTCAAAGATTTGCTCAAATTTTCACAACTTTTTCAAAAATAGCAGATCTACAAGCTCACAGCGCGGCACTCGGTGCCGCGCTGTGAGCTTGTATATCTGCTATTTTTCACTGGTTAAAGCATTCAATAATTCAACGGCGAAACACCGTCCCGGTTCCTGACGCATTTGAAACGGCGAAACAACATCCCGCTTCCAGCAGATTGCAACGCAGCTGCTGTTCTTGGCGTCGTCAGTTCGTCATTCATCGGCAATCATTGCCGCCGCCGCCGCGACGCCCAGATCGGCGGCGTTCAGATTCTGAGTTACAACTGACTCAGTTTCACACTTTTTATACATCGGGTTTACGACCCCCAAACGGGGGTTTGGGGGTCAACTCCTCCTAGAACATGTTAACACACTTACTTAGAGTACAATTACCTCAAATAAATCTACTTTGTTGCTTTAATTACAGATTTACACCAAACTGTATCCCAAGCGCTTAACTCGAGCTCAGTTAGTCTGTTCTTGAGACTACTATGTCAGTGGTTCTCAAACCTTTTCCTGTGAAGGACCCCCAAAATGATATTTATTTGGCCACAGACCCCCATCTCAAAATATCTAGTTCCAGGGACCCCCCAGGAGCAAAATTTGAGTTACAAACGTTTGCTTTGAAAATACATATATTCAAAGATCTGCTCAGATCTTCACAACTTTTTCAAAAATAGCAGATCTAAAAGCTCACAGCGCGGCACTCGGTGCCGCGCTGTGAGCTTTTATCTGCTATATTTCACTGGTTAAAGCATTCAATAATTCTCGGCCTAAATGGGTTGAATTATTGAATGTTTTAACCAGTGAAAAATAGCAGATATACAAGCTCACAGCGCGGCACCGAGTGCCGCGCTGCGAGCTTGTAGATCTGCTATTTTTGAAAAAGTGGTGAAAACGTGTGCAAATCTTTGAATATATGTGTTTTCAAAGCGAACGTTTGAAACTCACATTTTGCTTTTGGGGGGTCCCTGGAACTAAATATTTTGAGATGGGGGTCCGTGGCCAAATACATATCATTTTGGGGGTCCTTCACATGAAAAGGTTTGAGAACCACTGACACAGTAGTCTCTCAAGAGCAAACTAACTGAGCTCCAGTTAAGTGAAAAGGACCTTTTCTTTGACGATGGCTGGCCAGATTGCTGTCATAGAAACATAGGTTTTTCTAAAAACCTTAGAAGGATTCAAAAGACACTTATAGAATCGGGTCAAAATTCTAATTTTCACGATTTTTCAAAATAGCAGATCTACAAGCTCACAGTGCGGCACTTGGTGCCGTGCTGTGAGCTTGTATATCTGCTATTTTTCAATAGTTAAAGCATAAAATAATAATACACAATACTGTGTACCCGTTTTGAATGGGATAAAACCAGAGGTGTCAATCGGGTATGGCAAAGTATGGCTGGCTGCCATACCTTGGCTACAGGGGGAAACAATAAAATGTACTTGTTAAAATAAATGCATCATGTCATTTGCTAAGGTATGGCAACATGACTGGTGTCTTGCACGACACCAGTCATGTTGCCATACCTTAGCTTTTGCTGACCTGACGCCACTGTAAAACATATAATTAAAAATATAAAGAAATAAAACACATAATAAAAAATATAAAGAAATGTATACACACAAATCACGAAACCCCTTTTTTGGCATCTGTCACTTCTATTATGGTGACTTGATTGATTGACATCAAGCTTTTTTTTTCAGAAAGGTTACCTAGTGTACCTTTAAGTTAGCTCATGATTTAGAAAGTGTTTTTAGAAGGGGCCTCAGTCCTCAGGTGACATGATTGATTGACACCTGTCAGCTCCCTTCACGGTTCTATAGCAGGCAAACCCCCACAATGCAATGCTTTGTGTTCAGTAGCATTACCAATAAAGAACCCAGAAACCTACACCACTTCCATACAGAATGGGACACAGAGGTTTTTTTCCACCACTATTTCCCATTCCAAGTGTGTTTGGTTCATAGGCCAGTGCCAGAGCCCCTCAGGTACATGTCTTGTGGGTGGGTTGATCATGTTGAGCTGCTTATTTTAAAATGAGTCAAAAACCTACGGTGGGCAGCCCTGGTTTCTAACATTTCCTGTGATATTTCTATATGGGGAGATGCATCATAACCAGGGACGTGCTGGCCATTGGGAAAAGCGAACGGCCGGCTCATTAGGAAAAAAATAAAAATAGAATGTCGGCCTTCGTTCCATTTTGGGGGCTGGGCGGCCAACAAAGTAAATCGTCACTGTCGGGCAGAAACCTCGTATCTCCAAGTTTCAAATTGGTATGATGAAGCCCTGCTTGTGTGCTTGTAGATCGGCTGTTCACTAGTTTAAATAATTTTTAAAATGGTTTTGGACAAGGTTTCCACCCGACAATGACGAAATATAACTCATGTAATTGGCCCACTGGCTTGTCACTTTGTCACAAATCTTTGAGTAGCAGCAGCTTTATAGAGAGTGATCTCTCTCTATAGCGTGCAATGAGGGCCTCTCCAACTCTTTTTCCCGGGCTAAATCAGGGGCCCAGCACGTCCCTGATCATAACCCAAGGAGTCCAGGGAAAATAAAATAATGTTTCACATATGGGGCACTGCACAGTGTGTTGCAGCAGAGTGAAACGTTTCAAACGTCCATAATATAGTATATAGTATAAAGTATCAGCGCTATATGGGACTAGACTTCCGGGCCACGTTGCAGCCTGATTCATGCTTGAAAATCTAGGTTTTTTAAATAGGGCTTGAGTTTTACCTTTCTTTCTGACATGATGACTGCATGCTGCCACAGGCTCTGCTGCCAACCAATAATATATCAATGTCCCCATTAAACAATATATTATATCATTATTCAGACAGTCATATCACAAGGTATCAGATTAAGGAAAAAATGCATCTCAGGTTCAAAATGACTCCCGTAAGGGAAAGTGTGTGTGTGTGTGTGTGTGTGTGTGTGTGTGTGTGTGTGTGTGTGTGTGTGTGTGTACACGCGTACGTGCATATCACAATAAGCAGGCCGCTCTACTCCCTGAGCCACTGTTATTTTCCTACACTGCATTTACGTAATTCCACTGTGTGTGTGCGTGCGTCACTGTGCATGTGTGCATGTGTGTGTGCGCGTGTGCGTGCGTGCGTGTGTGTGTGTGGGCACAACAGCTCTGCCAATTGGGTTCAGATCTATTGGCACACTGTGTGTTGATTTGTCAAGTGAGAGACTGGGGTTCCATCCCATAGACTGGGGTTCCATCCCATAGACTGGCGTTCCATCCCATAGACTGGGGTTCCATCCCATAGACTGGGGTTCCATCCCATAGACTGGGGTTCCATCCCATAGACTGGCGTTCCATCCCATAGACTGGGGTTCCATCCCAGAGACTGGCGTTCCATCCCATAGACTGGGGTTCCATCCCATAGACTGGGGTTCCATCCCAGAGACTGGGGTTCCATCCCAGAGACTGGCGTTCCATCCCATAGACTGGGGTTCCATCCCAGAGACTGGCGTTCCATCCCATAGACTGGGGTTCCATCCCATAGACTGGGGTTCCATCCCATAGACTGGGGTTCCATCCCAGAGACTGGGGTTCCATCCCAGTTTGCACAAATCACAAATTATAAAGCACATTTGAATGGCCATAAAGACAAAAAATGTATACATTTTTTGTAAATGTCGTCCATTTAATATACAATAATAGAAAAAAAAAAAAAAAAACAGCTCAGTGGCCTTATGGTCAGAGTGTCCGCCCTGAGACTGGGAGGTCAGGGTTCGATACCCGGTCGGTTCATACCAAAGACTCAGACCCAAATGGGACCCAGTGCCTCCCTGCTTGCACTCAGCATCAAGGATTGGATTGGGGGAAAGTCCCTGTGACATACAGGTGTGACATTACCTGTGTTCGCACTGTTTTTCATTTCTTTGCCTTATTCTTATAATTTGTATCCCTATTGTTAATATTACCACATTGACATGTTTTGCTTTTATTGTTGTGAAGCACTTTGTGACTACGATGTCTGTGAAATGTGCTCTATAAATAAAATGTACTTACTTACTTACAGTACTAACACCAGTAAGACTCCCTAATCGGGAGATAAGCCACCGTCAGGTCGCATACACAAACTTTAGAAGGCAATCGTAGCCAATCAGGAGGGAATATGGGAAATTGGACAGATCCATGTTGATGACATGACTGTAGAGATACGGTGTACCGCTTTGTGTGATTTTAGGCCAAAATCTGTAGGAGCAGTGTCCAAAAATGTGTTTTGCAAAAAATTGGCCTGATGGTGGCGCTAGAAGAGGGCCATGTGAGAAATGAGTTGTGATTTGCCATCCAAGGAGTATGTGTGCAACGTTTGGCATCGATAGTGCCAACGGTGGCAGAGATACGACTATTTGCGACCGAAGGTCGTTGCGACCGAAGGTCGCATTATACCCTGAAAAACCTCGTAGCTTGTCTGACTGTCAGTATTGTCAGTACAGGAAGTGATGTCAAGTGATGCCAGTGAGTCACAGTGATGTGGTACAGAATGATTCATATATGGGCATTAAAAAGGATGTCACGTGACATCACTTCCAGTACTGACAGTCAGACAAGCTACGAGATTTCTCAGGGTATAAAAGTCCATATATGGTCCATATAAAAGTCCATTTATGCCCATCTCCATGTATGGGCATAACATATATAGTATGTATATGGATACATATTATTATTATTATTAATAAAGGATAACATAAAATAAAAAGCCCATATATGGTCATTCCCAGAAAAAGAAAAAAAAAACGTTTATGCCCATACATAGAGATTTTTGATGTCATAAATCCCAGGCCGAAAATGAGAATGTTAGGGTACCCCCTTATGCCCATATATGGAGATCCACAGGCATCAAACCAAGGCCCTAACTTACCATGGCCCTGCTTGGCATTACTTACGTAAGTTTTATGCCCATATATGGAGATTTCTATATTGTCAATATTAAGGACATTATTAAGGATATTATGTTATCAATATTAAGGACATATATGGGAATGCCCATATTTGGTAATATCCATATATGGGCATGTTTTGACATAACATAAATATCATGAAGGGGTCTCCATATATGAGTAACTGGTCCCATATACATCACTGGCCGATGGCCAAGAATTGGGGTAAGGGCGAGGTCGCATGTCACCCTGAGGTCGCAAGTCACCCTGAGGTGTCTTACTAGTTATTACACACCAAGTGACACCATACATAAACCACTTCAGCCCTGTATGCATCTCAGCCATTTGAAAATAGACGATCTACAAGCTCACAATGCGTTGCGATGGGACGCATTGTGAGCTTGTAGAGTAGTGCTCACAATGCGTTGAAAATAGACGATCTACAAGCTCACAATGCGTTGAAAATAGACGATCTACAAGCTCACAATGCGTTGAAAATAGACGATCTACAAGCTCACAATGCGTTGCGATGGGACGCATTGTGAGCTTGTAGATCAGTTCAGCTATTTTCAAAAGATGTTTGTACATTTGAAAACTTGAAATGGGACATTCTGCACAATGAGTACTTTTACTTTTGGTACTTTAAGTACATTTTAATACCAAAACCTTTGTACTTTTACTCAAGTACATTCCAGCCTTTTACTTGTAACAGAGTATTCCTATATTGCAGTATTGATACTTTTGCTTAAGCAAAGAATGCAAGTACTTTTTCCACCACTGCCCTTGGAGTAGTTCACCCCAAAATCACTTGTTTTCTATTGATTACTCAAGCCATGGAGACTTGTGTTCAATAATATATATATATATATATATATATATATATATATCAGTGATGTTACTAGGTTTTCAATGTAATGGGTCTGGCCGATGGCATGGGGGACTACCCATGAGTCCGAAATCTCATTATTACGAATTTAGTTAGGGTTAGGTTTTAGGGTTAGGTTTAGGCATAGTTTTATTGAGGTTAGGGACTCAAAAAGTATGAGTTGATTTTTTTTTTTTTTCTAACGTTTTTCTCCAAAAAATGTTTTAATCGCTTGTTTAAAAACGTTATAAGCATTAATGTTTTCCAAATGTGAGAGGACCGGTGTGTGTGTGTCTGTGTCGGAGACGAGTGCATGTCTGTGTTAAGCATGCATGCATCGCAGATTCGCATGCATGTGGCGCTAGTCAGGTCCGCGGACTATTGTTTGAGAAACACTGCTGGACTGGTCTGATGCACGCGTCATAGCAGTGCGCGCTGACTGGAAGTGTTTTGTTTACCTCCTGCCTTTGCATGCATGCTTGACATGAAAGCTCGCTTGTTAATGGCAGCGTCATCTCGCGTGCGGTGATTTTGTCAAGATTGACAATAAAACACAACACAAAATATACTACTCGTCGTTAATGCGACACACCCGTGGACGCGGTCGGGGAGGGAGAGCGAGGCAGACCAAGGCTCCACATTTGATACACTAACCTGGGGTGCCAGCCAGAGCGCTACTGCTACGTTCCATGGATTTTGTCACTCCGCTTCTAGTCTCTAGAGAAAAGACTCAATGATAACGCAAGGAAGAGCAATTATTTATTATTAGGGCTTTGATGCGAGTTCTGATGGGTGCAGCTGCATAAGTGGTGTTGCTTAAAGTAATGCGCCGTTGTGCTCTCCTCTCAGCTGCTGCTTGGCGGGAAAAAAAGTCGATTCACAAATAATGCGTCGATTAACATCCCTAATTTGAAGTGCTAAACACTGCTATAACACTGAGGTATTTAATCTGAAGACTCTTCAGACCTCTTGATCTTAGATTTCTGTAAATCTCTCTGGATTAAATGCCTGCATTGTAACTTGTGGTTGCTTGTGGTTGCGTGTCAGTGGTGAACACGTTATTTACTAAGTAAAAGTATCAACACCGCAATGTAGAAATACTCTCTGACAAGTACAAGTCTGGAATTCAAAATGTACTTGAGTAAAAGTACAAAAAGGTGTTGGTATCAAAATGTAAATGTATTTAAAGTAGCAACAGTATAACAGACTCATTATACAGAATATCCTATTTTTCTCGGGTTTCAAAATGTATAAACATCTTTTGAAATTAGCAGATCTATAAGCTCAAATGCAACGCGTCATGAGCTAGTAGATCGGCTATATTCAAATAGTCAAAGTTTAAATAGGGCTTAAGTGATTAATTTATGTTTTGTAACAATAATCCAAATCTACAAAGTAACATGTAGTGTGTACTTGTAGCAGGGACGTGCCGGGCCCCTGATTCAGCGAGAGACAGCCGCTGGCCGCCGCGTCCACGTCCATGGACGCGGCCGTGGGACGCGGGACTCGGCCGTGGGACGCAGGACTCGGCCGTGGGACGCGGGACTCGGCCGTGGGACGCGGCCGGCCGTGGACGCATTCATGGACGAGGCCGCGAAAAAAAGGCCGCGAAAAAAGGCAGCGAAAAAAAAAACAAATTGGGTGTCTATTGTATGTATTTTTTGATGGAGAATTCAAATATGACCTTCTTTTTTGCATAGGACAACTCTAACCTGCATCAATTGGTATTTTATTATTGCCAATTGTACCCTATCCATCTAAAAAACAAATTGGATGTCTATTGTATGTATTTTTTGATGGAGAATTCAAATATTACCTTCTTTTTGGGATAGGACAACTCTAACCTGCATCAATTGGTATTTTATAATTGCCAATTGTACCCTATCCATCTAAAAAACTAATTGGATCTCGATTGTATGTATTTTTTGATGGAGAATTCAAATATTACCTTCTTTTTTAGATAGGACAACTCTAACCTGCATCAATTGGTGCATCAACCTGCTATCTATCTATCTATCTATCTATCTATCTATCTATCTATCTATACTTCACCTTTAGTCCAGAAGAGAGTTCAGCCTCAGGAACTTGCACACATGGAACTGTGTCATGACTGTGTCATGGAGCTAAACAGAGCTATGTTAAATACTCACAATGACTCTGATGGACCAATCAGGGTGGTGGTGGGGGGAGGGATCAACAATAGACAGAAACTGGATAATGCTTTGTTAACTGTCCCCCCTAAGTCCCTGCTAGTCTGAACAAGTTAAGGTTAACTTAGGTAGTAGTTCATTTTGCTGGCCTTTAGGGACTGTGTGTGAGTGTGTAGGCCCACAAATTATTATAATTGTCATTAAGTGACTCAAAGGGAGACATCTAATGGGTGTTTATTATTTTAATATGAACTGTGGGAAGATTATATATTTTTTATTTTGCACTTACAGTGTTGTGATATTATTCCTGAAGGAAGAGGGGTATTTTCACAGTCCAGGCTTTGAACCTAAATGCTGTTTTCATTTTCTATAAATATGTATTTCTATATAAAACTCAGTTGTGTGGAGTTATTGTGTGCCTTTTCTTGTAGCTAAAGAGTCCATTTGTTCACTAGACATTAAGTGTTTTATTACTTTGTGGTTTAACATTATTTAATAGGCAAATTCATTGTTATGGTTACTTTAGAAGACTGCTTTTGCATTCATGAGTTAAAAAGAGAGCCAAGCTGGAATTGGTCTAATATACAGCAAAGCAACAGTTCAATTTAACACAATGGGAAAAAAACGAAATATAGAGAATACATAATAAATTAAATAGAGTACGTAACATACCAAAGTCTTTGTTTTCCTCCTGTTCAGCAGAGTTAAGGTTGAGAGAGTTCATCTTCCCCTGAAGTCCACAGTAAGATTTGATCAGAAATGATGGATATCCTGGAAGACTTGTGGAGACATGTCACAGACCAACTCTTCTTATACCAGAGAGCCTGGGGTGAAAACACTAACTGCTGAATGATTGGCCAATGAGAACAATAGAACCATCTCTCCACCAATCACAGTGTAACATACAGTGCTCCACCCCTCACTCCTCCACCAGACATGATCCATGCAACCTTCTACAAATGAAGTGGCAACAGAATAATATGTCTATGGAAATACATAGCATTGTTACCTAAAATACATGAACCTATCTCTATAATAATGACATATCTATCCAATGAATATATGTATGGATATACACCATGGCACATATAAGATCAATAATTTGATTATTCTATATATGACAATAAATGCTTTGTTTACTCTATAATAATACAATATTTATATACATTATGGATATAAACTATGGGAAAAGTGGACATCTCATAATATCTCTTAAATGCCCTCAAAGAGAGGATGATCATCTAACCTAGGGGGGAAGAAAGGAAGTCTAAATCTACTTATTTGTTTTTTTTAGAACAAATATTATTACTAAATGGTATGTGAATATACTAACTTCTGAAATATATCAATTCTATCAATCAATTTTTAACAACGCAGAGTCAAAACAATAACATATATAGAAAACACAATTATTAACAATACAGGTAGTACAATCAAAGGTTGTGCTAAACATTTATGTTAAACATGTGTAATATTCCCTGCACATGTTTTGATTTAAGTTGCTATGTAAGTTAACCTTTAAATTGATTTGACTACATAGAGTACATAGAAGTGGTCTGGTTCCTGTAAAAGAATGTCATTCTGTACAGAACAGCCATCTGTCTTCATAGACCTGGTCAGACTTTGCATTTCAATGCCTCCTAGGTGTCGATGGGCCACCATGTGTTCACCATTTGTATCCTGGGTGATCAAATGTGGTATCTCATAATGTGTAAATGCCCTCAAAGCCTTTATAGCCTACTCAGAGACTACAGATGAAAATGTGTTTATGGCTATACTCTGGGCCATTCACACTGATGAAAAAACTGACGTGTTGATTAAAGTGCTTTGTGCCTGACAAATAAACACATACATAAAACCCTCTAATAGGGAGAAAGAATGGAAGTCTGATCTACCTAACCCTTTGTTTTATATCCATGTTATTATAAAATGATATTATGTGGACTTCATCAATAGCACAAGTGAAGATGTTCAATGTATTTGGCACAAGGACAATTCACTGTATGGACTTTGATATCTCAAAAGGTAATGGGAGACCACTGCACAATGCTATCTCTGACTGGTAAACAAATGTAATTGCTTGTCACTTAATGACAAGCCTATTGGCCAATGTTTAATGTATTAAATCCTGTTCTAATCATGGACCTGCATGGTTCTATCTACAGCACATGTCCCTACATGTGCTCCACCATTCTCTCCTCCCCATAACAATATCAAGTCAGGCCATGCAAAAGTGTGTCAAAGCAGTCTGTAATCCCAGAGAACAGAAAGGATTATTATTATTATTTTTATGCACTTTTCATAGAGCCTGTTAATATCTGTTTTTTAAATATCTGTTTTGTTCTTTTTGTTGCACTGAAGTAGTATTTGCCAATGTTGTGAAAGGCCAAGAACTGAGGACTGTGACAAAGGCCTGTGGTCAAGGACAGTGACCAGTGAGAAGTGTCCAAGACAGACCATTGTTATTTATTTGTTTTATTTTTGATTTGATTTTGTCAACCTTGTTCCGACAGAAACTTAATTTGTGCATGAATACTCAACAGAACAAAACAACCTATATTAATGGCCTCTTATGAATGTGTCTCTCACCTAGCTATTCATGCAGAACCATTTAACATAATGTGTGGATGATGTCTAGCTGCAGCTAGGCTAGGTTCGTAGTGCTTAGGGTGGTTGTGTTCACGTCCTCTGCTAAATAATGCTAACAGATGCTAGCGTAAACAAGCCAAAGCCTACTGACCTTACAAGACAGATCCACGTTTGTGAACGGCTGCAGAAGGATCGTCGACCGACTAGATCCAGACATGTCATCCTCCTGTGCCTATCAGCAGTTCTTTTCACACTGATAATTGCCGTTTGCCGTCTGAAATAATTGTTTTGCCCACGACAAGGCTCCCGCCCCTCCAGCATGGTAAACAAACTGTAACCCCTAACCCGGAACAAGAAGAGTCAGTGTTGGGCAACAGAGCTGAGCAGTGGTGCCATAGAGCAGCGCCACCTGCTGCACAGGAACCTTGTATGACGTAATCTTCACATAGACAGGAAATGGCGTGCCAGAATAAGGTCCTGACAGTGAGCCAGTGAGGAAATGCGAAAATATCCGATAAAATCGTGAAAACTGGGTCAATTTTGATAATTTTTTTTTCTATCTTCATAAAAATAACTTCCGGTTATGCCTAAATTGTTCATTTAGCAAGAAAACAACCTAAAAGCTGTCCTTTAACGTATGCGCCCTGTTAAGTAGCGGCCAGGGTTCGCAGCGCCGGACGAGCCAGAAGTGCCGCTCTATTCAAGCTCCGTCGGAGCCCCCCCCCCACCCCCCCATGTACTGTATTTAACAAGCTCTGGGAGTTTTTTCTTTCTTTCTTGTTTACTGGAGTATTTCCAACTGTCAGTACTTTTACTTCTACTCTACTACGTCTCAGAGGAAAATACTTCTACTCCTCTACTGTTATTTGAAATTTAGTTACCAGTTACTTTGTAGATTTTACTCAGACTTGGAAATACAGTAGCAGATCTTCAAACTTATACTGTACCAGTAAAACTCCCTAATCGGGAGATAAGCGACCGTCAGGTCGCAGCGTGATTTTAGGCCAAAATGTGTAGAAGTGTGGAAAAATGTGTATGTAAAAATCGGCCTGATGGTGGCACTATATGGGACAGATGCATGTTGATGAGATGAGTGTAGCCATACTGTGTACCGATTTGCTTGGTTTTAGGGCAAAATCTGTAGGAGTAGTGTCCAAAAATGTGTTTTAAAAACTCGGCCTGAAGGTGGCGCTAAATTGGACAGATCCATGTTGATGACATCAGTGTAGAGCAAGTGTGTACCGATTTGCGTGATTTTAGGGCAAAATGTGTAGGAGCAGTGTCCAAAAATGTGTTTTAAAAAATCGGCCTGAAGGTGGCGCTAAATGGGACATATCCATGTTGATGAGATGAGTGTAGACATACTGTTTACCGATTTGCGTGATTTTAGGGCAAAAATTGTAGGAGCAGTGTCCAAAAATGTGTTTTTCAAGAATCGGCCTCACGGTGGCGCTAGAAGAGGGCCATGTGAGAATTGATGGTTTGGCAGGCAAGGAGTATGTGTGCAAAATTTGGCATGGATCGGGGCAACGGTTGCGGAGATATGAGCAGGGCAAAAGTGTGACGTGTGACGTGTGACGTGTGACGGAGGGACGGACAGACAGACAGACGGACAGACAGACAGACAGCCGGTGGAGGTTTTGGTAGTAAGTGCGACCTGACGGTCGCGATTATACATACTATACTTTTATTACTTTTATACATTTTACATTTATATACATTTGAACATTCTGAATGTCTCACCCACCCACAGCACGCCATGCTTGTCACTGCGCTTGCCTTTAATTACATCATCACAACATCCTCTTTCTGTGATACTTTTTCTCACTTAAAACCCTTTCGGAAGGAAACAGAAAATGCATTTCTTCTTTGCCTTTTCGGACAAATATTTTGTAGTTCATCCCAAAAGTGTAGGATCCTACAGTCAGGTGAGGTGAGGTGAGTTAGACTCTTAGTCTTGCACATTCCTCTCTAGTGATGAAGCGTCAGGTTGGTGTGTTCAGGAATCCAGTAGAACAACATGTCTGTCTCCTCTTGGCACAAATCCCCTGTCCTGTCCTCCTCCCTTTATAGAAACCTGATGATTATCTGGTATCGGTTCATACGTCACGCTGTGTGTGCTATTTAATATCTGCCGCTCTGCCACCTGTTCCACATTAACAGTCTTACAGAGCGGGAGGACTCATCAACATTAACACTCCTAGACACACGGACAGAGGACTCATCAGGACAGGTACGGGAGGAGAATTCTAAAATGTGCTTTTATTTTAATCATTTGTGTGTTTAAAGTGTTTACATTTGTTTTGTCATTAAAGATAGCTCATCATAATATTGCATCAATTGGTGCATCAACCTGCTATCTATCTATCTATCTATCTATCTATCTATCTATCTATCTATCTATCTATCTATCTATCTATCTATCTATCTATACTTCACCTTTAGTCCAGAAGAGAGTTCAGCCTCAGGAACTTGCACACATGGAACTGTGTCATGACTGTGTCATGGAGCTAAACAGAGCTATGTTAAATACTCACAATGACTCTGATGGACCAATCAGGGTGGTGGTGGGGGGAGGGATCAACAATAGACAGAAACTGGATAATGCTTTGTTAACTGTCCCCCCTAAGTCCCTGCTAGTCTGAACAAGTTAAGGTTAACTTAGGTAGTAGTTCATTTTGCTGGCCTTTAGGGACTGTGTGTGAGTGTGTAGGCCCACAAATTATTATAATTGTCATTAAGTGACTCAAAGGGAGACATCTAATGGGTGTTTATTATTTTAATATGAACTGTGGGAAGATTATATATTTTTTATTTTGCACTTACAGTGTTGTGATATTATTCCTGAAGGAAGAGGGGTATTTTCACAGTCCAGGCTTTGAACCTAAATGCTGTTTTCATTTTCTATAAATATGTATTTCTATATAAAACTCAGTTGTGTGGAGTTATTGTGTGCCTTTTCTTGTAGCTAAAGAGTCCATTTGTTCACTAGACATTAAGTGTTTTATTACTTTGTGGTTTAACATTATTTAATAGGCAAATTCATTGTTATGGTTACTTTAGAAGACTGCTTTTGCATTCATGAGTTAAAAAGAGAGCCAAGCTGGAATTGGTCTAATATACAGCAAAGCAACAGTTCAATTTAACACAATGGGAAAAAAACGAAATATAGAGAATACATAATAAATTAAATAGAGTACGTAACATACCAAAGTCTTTGTTTTCCTCCTGTTCAGCAGAGTTAAGGTTGAGAGAGTTCATCTTCCCCTGAAGTCCACAGTAAGATTTGATCAGAAATGATGGATATCCTGGAAGACTTGTGGAGACATGTCACAGACCAACTCTTCTTATACCAGAGAGCCTGGGGTGAAAACACTAACTGCTGAATGATTGGCCAATGAGAACAATAGAACCATCTCTCCACCAATCACAGTGTAACATACAGTGCTCCACCCCTCACTCCTCCACCAGACATGATCCATGCAACCTTCTACAAATGAAGTGGCAACAGAATAATATGTCTATGGAAATACATAGCATTGTTACCTAAAATACATGAACCTATCTCTATAATAATGACATATCTATCCAATGAATATATGTATGGATATACACCATGGCACATATAAGATCAATAATTTGATTATTCTATATATGACAATAAATGCTTTGTTTACTCTATAATAATACAATATTTATATACATTATGGATATAAACTATGGGAAAAGTGGACATCTCATAATATCTCTTAAATGCCCTCAAAGAGAGGATGATCATCTAACCTAGGGGGGAAGAAAGGAAGTCTAAATCTACTTATTTGTTTTTTTTAGAACAAATATTATTACTAAATGGTATGTGAATATACTAACTTCTGAAATATATCAATTCTATCAATCAATTTTTAACAACGCAGAGTCAAAACAATAACATATATAGAAAACACAATTATTAACAATACAGGTAGTACAATCAAAGGTTGTGCTAAACATTTATGTTAAACATGTGTAATATTCCCTGCACATGTTTTGATTTAAGTTGCTATGTAAGTTAACCTTTAAATTGATTTGACTACATAGAGTACATAGAAGTGGTCTGGTTCCTGTAAAAGAATGTCATTCTGTACAGAACAGCCATCTGTCTTCATAGACCTGGTCAGACTTTGCATTTCAATGCCTCCTAGGTGTCGATGGGCCACCATGTGTTCACCATTTGTATCCTGGGTGATCAAATGTGGTATCTCATAATGTGTAAATGCCCTCAAAGCCTTTATAGCCTACTCAGAGACTACAGATGAAAATGTGTTTATGGCTATACTCTGGGCCATTCACACTGATGAAAAAACTGACGTGTTGATTAAAGTGCTTTGTGCCTGACAAATAAACACATACATAAAACCCTCTAATAGGGAGAAAGAATGGAAGTCTGATCTACCTAACCCTTTGTTTTATATCCATGTTATTATAAAATGATATTATGTGGACTTCATCAATAGCACAAGTGAAGATGTTCAATGTATTTGGCACAAGGACAATTCACTGTATGGACTTTGATATCTCAAAAGGTAATGGGAGACCACTGCACAATGCTATCTCTGACTGGTAAACAAATGTAATTGCTTGTCACTTAATGACAAGCCTATTGGCCAATGTTTAATGTATTAAATCCTGTTCTAATCATGGACCTGCATGGTTCTATCTACAGCACATGTCCCTACATGTGCTCCACCATTCTCTCCTCCCCATAACAATATCAAGTCAGGCCATGCAAAAGTGTGTCAAAGCAGTCTGTAATCCCAGAGAACAGAAAGGATTATTATTATTATTTTTATGCACTTTTCATAGAGCCTGTTAATATCTGTTTTTTAAATATCTGTTTTGTTCTTTTTGTTGCACTGAAGTAGTATTTGCCAATGTTGTGAAAGGCCAAGAACTGAGGACTGTGACAAAGGCCTGTGGTCAAGGACAGTGACCAGTGAGAAGTGTCCAAGACAGACCATTGTTATTTATTTGTTTTATTTTTGATTTGATTTTGTCAACCTTGTTCCGACAGAAACTTAATTTGTGCATGAATACTCAACAGAACAAAACAACCTATATTAATGGCCTCTTATGAATGTGTCTCTCACCTAGCTATTCATGCAGAACCATTTAACATAATGTGTGGATGATGTCTAGCTGCAGCTAGGCTAGGTTCGTAGTGCTTAGGGTGGTTGTGTTCACGTCCTCTGCTAAATAATGCTAACAGATGCTAGCGTAAACAAGCCAAAGCCTACTGACCTTACAAGACAGATCCACGTTTGTGAACGGCTGCAGAAGGATCGTCGACCGACTAGATCCAGACATGTCATCCTCCTGTGCCTATCAGCAGTTCTTTTCACACTGATAATTGCCGTTTGCCGTCTGAAATAATTGTTTTGCCCACGACAAGGCTCCCGCCCCTCCAGCATGGTAAACAAACTGTAACCCCTAACCCGGAACAAGAAGAGTCAGTGTTGGGCAACAGAGCTGAGCAGTGGTGCCATAGAGCAGCGCCACCTGCTGCACAGGAACCTTGTATGACGTAATCTTCACATAGACAGGAAATGGCGTGCCAGAATAAGGTCCTGACAGTGAGCCAGTGAGGAAATGCGAAAATATCCGATAAAATCGTGAAAACTGGGTCAATTTTGATAATTTTTTTTTCTATCTTCATAAAAATAACTTCCGGTTATGCCTAAATTGTTCATTTAGCAAGAAAACAACCTAAAAGCTGTCCTTTAACGTATGCGCCCTGTTAAGTAGCGGCCAGGGTTCGCAGCGCCGGACGAGCCAGAAGTGCCGCTCTATTCAAGCTCCGTCGGAGCCCCCCCCCCACCCCCCCATGTACTGTATTTAACAAGCTCTGGGAGTTTTTTCTTTCTTTCTTGTTTACTGGAGTATTTCCAACTGTCAGTACTTTTACTTCTACTCTACTACGTCTCAGAGGAAAATACTTCTACTCCTCTACTGTTATTTGAAATTTAGTTACCAGTTACTTTGTAGATTTTACTCAGACTTGGAAATACAGTAGCAGATCTTCAAACTTATACTGTACCAGTAAAACTCCCTAATCGGGAGATAAGCGACCGTCAGGTCGCAGCGTGATTTTAGGCCAAAATGTGTAGAAGTGTGGAAAAATGTGTATGTAAAAATCGGCCTGATGGTGGCACTATATGGGACAGATGCATGTTGATGAGATGAGTGTAGCCATACTGTGTACCGATTTGCTTGGTTTTAGGGCAAAATCTGTAGGAGTAGTGTCCAAAAATGTGTTTTAAAAACTCGGCCTGAAGGTGGCGCTAAATTGGACAGATCCATGTTGATGACATCAGTGTAGAGCAAGTGTGTACCGATTTGCGTGATTTTAGGGCAAAATGTGTAGGAGCAGTGTCCAAAAATGTGTTTTAAAAAATCGGCCTGAAGGTGGCGCTAAATGGGACATATCCATGTTGATGAGATGAGTGTAGACATACTGTTTACCGATTTGCGTGATTTTAGGGCAAAAATTGTAGGAGCAGTGTCCAAAAATGTGTTTTTCAAGAATCGGCCTCACGGTGGCGCTAGAAGAGGGCCATGTGAGAATTGATGGTTTGGCAGGCAAGGAGTATGTGTGCAAAATTTGGCATGGATCGGGGCAACGGTTGCGGAGATATGAGCAGGGCAAAAGTGTGACGTGTGACGTGTGACGTGTGACGGAGGGACGGACAGACAGACAGACGGACAGACAGACAGACAGACAGACAGCCGGTGGAGGTTTTGGTAGTAAGTGCGACCTGACGGTCGCGATTATACATACTATACTTTTATTACTTTTATACATTTTACATTTATATACATTTGAACATTCTGAATGTCTCACCCACCCACAGCACGCCATGCTTGTCACTGCGCTTGCCTTTAATTACATCATCACAACATCCTCTTTCTGTGATACTTTTTCTCACGTAAAACCCTTTCGGAAGGAAACAGAAAATGCATTTCTTCTTTGCCTTTTCGGACAAATATTTTGTAGTTCATCCCAAAAGTGTAGGATCCTACAGTCAGGTGAGGTGAGGTGAGTTAGACTCTTAGTCTTGCACATTCCTCTCTAGTGATGAAGCGTCAGGTTGGTGTGTTCAGGAATCCAGTAGAACAACATGTCTGTCTCCTCTTGGCACAAATCCCCTGTCCTGTCCTCCTCCCTTTATAGAAACCTGATGATTATCTGGTATCGGTTCATACGTCACGCTGTGTGTGCTATTTAATATCTGCCGCTCTGCCACCTGTTCCACATTAACAGTCTTACAGAGCGGGAGGACTCATCAACATTAACACTCCTAGACACACGGACAGAGGACTCATCAGGACAGGTACGGGAGGAGAATTCTAAAATGTGCTTTTATTTTAATCATTTGTGTGTTTAAAGTGTTTACATTTGTTTTGTCATTAAAGATAGCTCATCATAATATTGCATCAATTGGTGCATCAACCTGCTATCTATCTATCTATCTATCTATCTATCTATCTATACTTCACCTTTAGTCCAGAAGAGAGTTCAGCCTCAGGAACTTGCACACATGGAACTGTGTCATGACTGTGTCATGGAGCTAAACAGAGCTATGTTAAATACTCACAATGACTCTGATGGACCAATCAGGGTGGTGGTGGGGGGAGGGATCAACAATAGACAGAAACTGGATAATGCTTTGTTAACTGTCCCCCCTAAGTCCCTGCTAGTCTGAACAAGTTAAGGTTAACTTAGGTAGTAGTTCATTTTGCTGGCCTTTAGGGACTGTGTGTGAGTGTGTAGGCCCACAAATTATTATAATTGTCATTAAGTGACTCAAAGGGAGACATCTAATGGGTGTTTATTATTTTAATATGAACTGTGGGAAGATTATATATTTTTTATTTTGCACTTACAGTGTTGTGATATTATTCCTGAAGGAAGAGGGGTATTTTCACAGTCCAGGCTTTGAACCTAAATGCTGTTTTCATTTTCTATAAATATGTATTTCTATATAAAACTCAGTTGTGTGGAGTTATTGTGTGCCTTTTCTTGTAGCTAAAGAGTCCATTTGTTCACTAGACATTAAGTGTTTTATTACTTTGTGGTTTAACATTATTTAATAGGCAAATTCATTGTTATGGTTACTTTAGAAGACTGCTTTTGCATTCATGAGTTAAAAAGAGAGCCAAGCTGGAATTGGTCTAATATACAGCAAAGCAACAGTTCAATTTAACACAATGGGAAAAAAACGAAATATAGAGAATACATAATAAATTAAATAGAGTACGTAACATACCAAAGTCTTTGTTTTCCTCCTGTTCAGCAGAGTTAAGGTTGAGAGAGTTCATCTTCCCCTGAAGTCCACAGTAAGATTTGATCAGAAATGATGGATATCCTGGAAGACTTGTGGAGACATGTCACAGACCAACTCTTCTTATACCAGAGAGCCTGGGGTGAAAACACTAACTGCTGAATGATTGGCCAATGAGAACAATAGAACCATCTCTCCACCAATCACAGTGTAACATACAGTGCTCCACCCCTCACTCCTCCACCAGACATGATCCATGCAACCTTCTACAAATGAAGTGGCAACAGAATAATATGTCTATGGAAATACATAGCATTGTTACCTAAAATACATGAACCTATCTCTATAATAATGACATATCTATCCAATGAATATATGTATGGATATACACCATGGCACATATAAGATCAATAATTTGATTATTCTATATATGACAATAAATGCTTTGTTTACTCTATAATAATACAATATTTATATACATTATGGATATAAACTATGGGAAAAGTGGACATCTCATAATATCTCTTAAATGCCCTCAAAGAGAGGATGATCATCTAACCTAGGGGGGAAGAAAGGAAGTCTAAATCTACTTATTTGTTTTTTTTAGAACAAATATTATTACTAAATGGTATGTGAATATACTAACTTCTGAAATATATCAATTCTATCAATCAATTTTTAACAACGCAGAGTCAAAACAATAACATATATAGAAAACACAATTATTAACAATACAGGTAGTACAATCAAAGGTTGTGCTAAACATTTATGTTAAACATGTGTAATATTCCCTGCACATGTTTTGATTTAAGTTGCTATGTAAGTTAACCTTTAAATTGATTTGACTACATAGAGTACATAGAAGTGGTCTGGTTCCTGTAAAAGAATGTCATTCTGTACAGAACAGCCATCTGTCTTCATAGACCTGGTCAGACTTTGCATTTCAATGCCTCCTAGGTGTCGATGGGCCACCATGTGTTCACCATTTGTATCCTGGGTGATCAAATGTGGTATCTCATAATGTGTAAATGCCCTCAAAGCCTTTATAGCCTACTCAGAGACTACAGATGAAAATGTGTTTATGGCTATACTCTGGGCCATTCACACTGATGAAAAAACTGACGTGTTGATTAAAGTGCTTTGTGCCTGACAAATAAACACATACATAAAACCCTCTAATAGGGAGAAAGAATGGAAGTCTGATCTACCTAACCCTTTGTTTTATATCCATGTTATTATAAAATGATATTATGTGGACTTCATCAATAGCACAAGTGAAGATGTTCAATGTATTTGGCACAAGGACAATTCACTGTATGGACTTTGATATCTCAAAAGGTAATGGGAGACCACTGCACAATGCTATCTCTGACTGGTAAACAAATGTAATTGCTTGTCACTTAATGACAAGCCTATTGGCCAATGTTTAATGTATTAAATCCTGTTCTAATCATGGACCTGCATGGTTCTATCTACAGCACATGTCCCTACATGTGCTCCACCATTCTCTCCTCCCCATAACAATATCAAGTCAGGCCATGCAAAAGTGTGTCAAAGCAGTCTGTAATCCCAGAGAACAGAAAGGATTATTATTATTATTTTTATGCACTTTTCATAGAGCCTGTTAATATCTGTTTTTTAAATATCTGTTTTGTTCTTTTTGTTGCACTGAAGTAGTATTTGCCAATGTTGTGAAAGGCCAAGAACTGAGGACTGTGACAAAGGCCTGTGGTCAAGGACAGTGACCAGTGAGAAGTGTCCAAGACAGACCATTGTTATTTATTTGTTTTATTTTTGATTTGATTTTGTCAACCTTGTTCCGACAGAAACTTAATTTGTGCATGAATACTCAACAGAACAAAACAACCTATATTAATGGCCTCTTATGAATGTGTCTCTCACCTAGCTATTCATGCAGAACCATTTAACATAATGTGTGGATGATGTCTAGCTGCAGCTAGGCTAGGTTCGTAGTGCTTAGGGTGGTTGTGTTCACGTCCTCTGCTAAATAATGCTAACAGATGCTAGCGTAAACAAGCCAAAGCCTACTGACCTTACAAGACAGATCCACGTTTGTGAACGGCTGCAGAAGGATCGTCGACCGACTAGATCCAGACATGTCATCCTCCTGTGCCTATCAGCAGTTCTTTTCACACTGATAATTGCCGTTTGCCGTCTGAAATAATTGTTTTGCCCACGACAAGGCTCCCGCCCCTCCAGCATGGTAAACAAACTGTAACCCCTAACCCGGAACAAGAAGAGTCAGTGTTGGGCAACAGAGCTGAGCAGTGGTGCCATAGAGCAGCGCCACCTGCTGCACAGGAACCTTGTATGACGTAATCTTCACATAGACAGGAAATGGCGTGCCAGAATAAGGTCCTGACAGTGAGCCAGTGAGGAAATGCGAAAATATCCGATAAAATCGTGAAAACTGGGTCAATTTTGATAATTTTTTTTTCTATCTTCATAAAAATAACTTCCGGTTATGCCTAAATTGTTCATTTAGCAAGAAAACAACCTAAAAGCTGTCCTTTAACGTATGCGCCCTGTTAAGTAGCGGCCAGGGTTCGCAGCGCCGGACGAGCCAGAAGTGCCGCTCTATTCAAGCTCCGTCGGAGCCCCCCCCCCACCCCCCCATGTACTGTATTTAACAAGCTCTGGGAGTTTTTTCTTTCTTTCTTGTTTACTGGAGTATTTCCAACTGTCAGTACTTTTACTTCTACTCTACTACGTCTCAGAGGAAAATACTTCTACTCCTCTACTGTTATTTGAAATTTAGTTACCAGTTACTTTGTAGATTTTACTCAGACTTGGAAATACAGTAGCAGATCTTCAAACTTATACTGTACCAGTAAAACTCCCTAATCGGGAGATAAGCGACCGTCAGGTCGCAGCGTGATTTTAGGCCAAAATGTGTAGAAGTGTGGAAAAATGTGTATGTAAAAATCGGCCTGATGGTGGCACTATATGGGACAGATGCATGTTGATGAGATGAGTGTAGCCATACTGTGTACCGATTTGCTTGGTTTTAGGGCAAAATCTGTAGGAGTAGTGTCCAAAAATGTGTTTTAAAAACTCGGCCTGAAGGTGGCGCTAAATTGGACAGATCCATGTTGATGACATCAGTGTAGAGCAAGTGTGTACCGATTTGCGTGATTTTAGGGCAAAATGTGTAGGAGCAGTGTCCAAAAATGTGTTTTAAAAAATCGGCCTGAAGGTGGCGCTAAATGGGACATATCCATGTTGATGAGATGAGTGTAGACATACTGTTTACCGATTTGCGTGATTTTAGGGCAAAAATTGTAGGAGCAGTGTCCAAAAATGTGTTTTTCAAGAATCGGCCTCACGGTGGCGCTAGAAGAGGGCCATGTGAGAATTGATGGTTTGGCAGGCAAGGAGTATGTGTGCAAAATTTGGCATGGATCGGGGCAACGGTTGCGGAGATATGAGCAGGGCAAAAGTGTGACGTGTGACGTGTGACGTGTGACGGAGGGACGGACAGACAGACAGACGGACAGACAGACAGACAGCCGGTGGAGGTTTTGGTAGTAAGTGCGACCTGACGGTCGCGATTATACATACTATACTTTTATTACTTTTATACATTTTACATTTATATACATTTGAACATTCTGAATGTCTCACCCACCCACAGCACGCCATGCTTGTCACTGCGCTTGCCTTTAATTACATCATCACAACATCCTCTTTCTGTGATACTTTTTCTCACTTAAAACCCTTTCGGAAGGAAACAGAAAATGCATTTCTTCTTTGCCTTTTCGGACAAATATTTTGTAGTTCATCCCAAAAGTGTAGGATCCTACAGTCAGGTGAGGTGAGGTGAGTTAGACTCTTAGTCTTGCACATTCCTCTCTAGTGATGAAGCGTCAGGTTGGTGTGTTCAGGAATCCAGTAGAACAACATGTCTGTCTCCTCTTGGCACAAATCCCCTGTCCTGTCCTCCTCCCTTTATAGAAACCTGATGATTATCTGGTATCGGTTCATACGTCACGCTGTGTGTGCTATTTAATATCTGCCGCTCTGCCACCTGTTCCACATTAACAGTCTTACAGAGCGGGAGGACTCATCAACATTAACACTCCTAGACACACGGACAGAGGACTCATCAGGACAGGTACGGGAGGAGAATTCTAAAATGTGCTTTTATTTTAATCATTTGTGTGTTTAAAGTGTTTACATTTGTTTTGTCATTAAAGATAGCTCATCATAATATTGCATCAATTGGTGCATCAACCTGCTATCTATCTATCTATCTATCTATCTATCTATCTATCTATCTATCTATCTATCTATCTATCTATCTATCTATACTTCACCTTTAGTCCAGAAGAGAGTTCAGCCTCAGGAACTTGCACACATGGAACTGTGTCATGACTGTGTCATGGAGCTAAACAGAGCTATGTTAAATACTCACAATGACTCTGATGGACCAATCAGGGTGGTGGTGGGGGGAGGGATCAACAATAGACAGAAACTGGATAATGCTTTGTTAACTGTCCCCCCTAAGTCCCTGCTAGTCTGAACAAGTTAAGGTTAACTTAGGTAGTAGTTCATTTTGCTGGCCTTTAGGGACTGTGTGTGAGTGTGTAGGCCCACAAATTATTATAATTGTCATTAAGTGACTCAAAGGGAGACATCTAATGGGTGTTTATTATTTTAATATGAACTGTGGGAAGATTATATATTTTTTATTTTGCACTTACAGTGTTGTGATATTATTCCTGAAGGAAGAGGGGTATTTTCACAGTCCAGGCTTTGAACCTAAATGCTGTTTTCATTTTCTATAAATATGTATTTCTATATAAAACTCAGTTGTGTGGAGTTATTGTGTGCCTTTTCTTGTAGCTAAAGAGTCCATTTGTTCACTAGACATTAAGTGTTTTATTACTTTGTGGTTTAACATTATTTAATAGGCAAATTCATTGTTATGGTTACTTTAGAAGACTGCTTTTGCATTCATGAGTTAAAAAGAGAGCCAAGCTGGAATTGGTCTAATATACAGCAAAGCAACAGTTCAATTTAACACAATGGGAAAAAAACGAAATATAGAGAATACATAATAAATTAAATAGAGTACGTAACATACCAAAGTCTTTGTTTTCCTCCTGTTCAGCAGAGTTAAGGTTGAGAGAGTTCATCTTCCCCTGAAGTCCACAGTAAGATTTGATCAGAAATGATGGATATCCTGGAAGACTTGTGGAGACATGTCACAGACCAACTCTTCTTATACCAGAGAGCCTGGGGTGAAAACACTAACTGCTGAATGATTGGCCAATGAGAACAATAGAACCATCTCTCCACCAATCACAGTGTAACATACAGTGCTCCACCCCTCACTCCTCCACCAGACATGATCCATGCAACCTTCTACAAATGAAGTGGCAACAGAATAATATGTCTATGGAAATACATAGCATTGTTACCTAAAATACATGAACCTATCTCTATAATAATGACATATCTATCCAATGAATATATGTATGGATATACACCATGGCACATATAAGATCAATAATTTGATTATTCTATATATGACAATAAATGCTTTGTTTACTCTATAATAATACAATATTTATATACATTATGGATATAAACTATGGGAAAAGTGGACATCTCATAATATCTCTTAAATGCCCTCAAAGAGAGGATGATCATCTAACCTAGGGGGGAAGAAAGGAAGTCTAAATCTACTTATTTGTTTTTTTTAGAACAAATATTATTACTAAATGGTATGTGAATATACTAACTTCTGAAATATATCAATTCTATCAATCAATTTTTAACAACGCAGAGTCAAAACAATAACATATATAGAAAACACAATTATTAACAATACAGGTAGTACAATCAAAGGTTGTGCTAAACATTTATGTTAAACATGTGTAATATTCCCTGCACATGTTTTGATTTAAGTTGCTATGTAAGTTAACCTTTAAATTGATTTGACTACATAGAGTACATAGAAGTGGTCTGGTTCCTGTAAAAGAATGTCATTCTGTACAGAACAGCCATCTGTCTTCATAGACCTGGTCAGACTTTGCATTTCAATGCCTCCTAGGTGTCGATGGGCCACCATGTGTTCACCATTTGTATCCTGGGTGATCAAATGTGGTATCTCATAATGTGTAAATGCCCTCAAAGCCTTTATAGCCTACTCAGAGACTACAGATGAAAATGTGTTTATGGCTATACTCTGGGCCATTCACACTGATGAAAAAACTGACGTGTTGATTAAAGTGCTTTGTGCCTGACAAATAAACACATACATAAAACCCTCTAATAGGGAGAAAGAATGGAAGTCTGATCTACCTAACCCTTTGTTTTATATCCATGTTATTATAAAATGATATTATGTGGACTTCATCAATAGCACAAGTGAAGATGTTCAATGTATTTGGCACAAGGACAATTCACTGTATGGACTTTGATATCTCAAAAGGTAATGGGAGACCACTGCACAATGCTATCTCTGACTGGTAAACAAATGTAATTGCTTGTCACTTAATGACAAGCCTATTGGCCAATGTTTAATGTATTAAATCCTGTTCTAATCATGGACCTGCATGGTTCTATCTACAGCACATGTCCCTACATGTGCTCCACCATTCTCTCCTCCCCATAACAATATCAAGTCAGGCCATGCAAAAGTGTGTCAAAGCAGTCTGTAATCCCAGAGAACAGAAAGGATTATTATTATTATTTTTATGCACTTTTCATAGAGCCTGTTAATATCTGTTTTTTAAATATCTGTTTTGTTCTTTTTGTTGCACTGAAGTAGTATTTGCCAATGTTGTGAAAGGCCAAGAACTGAGGACTGTGACAAAGGCCTGTGGTCAAGGACAGTGACCAGTGAGAAGTGTCCAAGACAGACCATTGTTATTTATTTGTTTTATTTTTGATTTGATTTTGTCAACCTTGTTCCGACAGAAACTTAATTTGTGCATGAATACTCAACAGAACAAAACAACCTATATTAATGGCCTCTTATGAATGTGTCTCTCACCTAGCTATTCATGCAGAACCATTTAACATAATGTGTGGATGATGTCTAGCTGCAGCTAGGCTAGGTTCGTAGTGCTTAGGGTGGTTGTGTTCACGTCCTCTGCTAAATAATGCTAACAGATGCTAGCGTAAACAAGCCAAAGCCTACTGACCTTACAAGACAGATCCACGTTTGTGAACGGCTGCAGAAGGATCGTCGACCGACTAGATCCAGACATGTCATCCTCCTGTGCCTATCAGCAGTTCTTTTCACACTGATAATTGCCGTTTGCCGTCTGAAATAATTGTTTTGCCCACGACAAGGCTCCCGCCCCTCCAGCATGGTAAACAAACTGTAACCCCTAACCCGGAACAAGAAGAGTCAGTGTTGGGCAACAGAGCTGAGCAGTGGTGCCATAGAGCAGCGCCACCTGCTGCACAGGAACCTTGTATGACGTAATCTTCACATAGACAGGAAATGGCGTGCCAGAATAAGGTCCTGACAGTGAGCCAGTGAGGAAATGCGAAAATATCCGATAAAATCGTGAAAACTGGGTCAATTTTGATAATTTTTTTTTCTATCTTCATAAAAATAACTTCCGGTTATGCCTAAATTGTTCATTTAGCAAGAAAACAACCTAAAAGCTGTCCTTTAACGTATGCGCCCTGTTAAGTAGCGGCCAGGGTTCGCAGCGCCGGACGAGCCAGAAGTGCCGCTCTATTCAAGCTCCGTCGGAGCCCCCCCCCCACCCCCCCATGTACTGTATTTAACAAGCTCTGGGAGTTTTTTCTTTCTTTCTTGTTTACTGGAGTATTTCCAACTGTCAGTACTTTTACTTCTACTCTACTACGTCTCAGAGGAAAATACTTCTACTCCTCTACTGTTATTTGAAATTTAGTTACCAGTTACTTTGTAGATTTTACTCAGACTTGGAAATACAGTAGCAGATCTTCAAACTTATACTGTACCAGTAAAACTCCCTAATCGGGAGATAAGCGACCGTCAGGTCGCAGCGTGATTTTAGGCCAAAATGTGTAGAAGTGTGGAAAAATGTGTATGTAAAAATCGGCCTGATGGTGGCACTATATGGGACAGATGCATGTTGATGAGATGAGTGTAGCCATACTGTGTACCGATTTGCTTGGTTTTAGGGCAAAATCTGTAGGAGTAGTGTCCAAAAATGTGTTTTAAAAACTCGGCCTGAAGGTGGCGCTAAATTGGACAGATCCATGTTGATGACATCAGTGTAGAGCAAGTGTGTACCGATTTGCGTGATTTTAGGGCAAAATGTGTAGGAGCAGTGTCCAAAAATGTGTTTTAAAAAATCGGCCTGAAGGTGGCGCTAAATGGGACATATCCATGTTGATGAGATGAGTGTAGACATACTGTTTACCGATTTGCGTGATTTTAGGGCAAAAATTGTAGGAGCAGTGTCCAAAAATGTGTTTTTCAAGAATCGGCCTCACGGTGGCGCTAGAAGAGGGCCATGTGAGAATTGATGGTTTGGCAGGCAAGGAGTATGTGTGCAAAATTTGGCATGGATCGGGGCAACGGTTGCGGAGATATGAGCAGGGCAAAAGTGTGACGTGTGACGTGTGACGTGTGACGGAGGGACGGACAGACAGACAGACGGACAGACAGACAGACAGACAGACAGCCGGTGGAGGTTTTGGTAGTAAGTGCGACCTGACGGTCGCGATTATACATACTATACTTTTATTACTTTTATACATTTTACATTTATATACATTTGAACATTCTGAATGTCTCACCCACCCACAGCACGCCATGCTTGTCACTGCGCTTGCCTTTAATTACATCATCACAACATCCTCTTTCTGTGATACTTTTTCTCACGTAAAACCCTTTCGGAAGGAAACAGAAAATGCATTTCTTCTTTGCCTTTTCGGACAAATATTTTGTAGTTCATCCCAAAAGTGTAGGATCCTACAGTCAGGTGAGGTGAGGTGAGTTAGACTCTTAGTCTTGCACATTCCTCTCTAGTGATGAAGCGTCAGGTTGGTGTGTTCAGGAATCCAGTAGAACAACATGTCTGTCTCCTCTTGGCACAAATCCCCTGTCCTGTCCTCCTCCCTTTATAGAAACCTGATGATTATCTGGTATCGGTTCATACGTCACGCTGTGTGTGCTATTTAATATCTGCCGCTCTGCCACCTGTTCCACATTAACAGTCTTACAGAGCGGGAGGACTCATCAACATTAACACTCCTAGACACACGGACAGAGGACTCATCAGGACAGGTACGGGAGGAGAATTCTAAAATGTGCTTTTATTTTAATCATTTGTGTGTTTAAAGTGTTTACATTTGTTTTGTCATTAAAGATAGCTCATCATAATATTGCATCAATTGGTGCATCAACCTGCTATCTATCTATCTATCTATCTATCTATCTATCTATACTTCACCTTTAGTCCAGAAGAGAGTTCAGCCTCAGGAACTTGCACACATGGAACTGTGTCATGACTGTGTCATGGAGCTAAACAGAGCTATGTTAAATACTCACAATGACTCTGATGGACCAATCAGGGTGGTGGTGGGGGGAGGGATCAACAATAGACAGAAACTGGATAATGCTTTGTTAACTGTCCCCCCTAAGTCCCTGCTAGTCTGAACAAGTTAAGGTTAACTTAGGTAGTAGTTCATTTTGCTGGCCTTTAGGGACTGTGTGTGAGTGTGTAGGCCCACAAATTATTATAATTGTCATTAAGTGACTCAAAGGGAGACATCTAATGGGTGTTTATTATTTTAATATGAACTGTGGGAAGATTATATATTTTTTATTTTGCACTTACAGTGTTGTGATATTATTCCTGAAGGAAGAGGGGTATTTTCACAGTCCAGGCTTTGAACCTAAATGCTGTTTTCATTTTCTATAAATATGTATTTCTATATAAAACTCAGTTGTGTGGAGTTATTGTGTGCCTTTTCTTGTAGCTAAAGAGTCCATTTGTTCACTAGACATTAAGTGTTTTATTACTTTGTGGTTTAACATTATTTAATAGGCAAATTCATTGTTATGGTTACTTTAGAAGACTGCTTTTGCATTCATGAGTTAAAAAGAGAGCCAAGCTGGAATTGGTCTAATATACAGCAAAGCAACAGTTCAATTTAACACAATGGGAAAAAAACGAAATATAGAGAATACATAATAAATTAAATAGAGTACGTAACATACCAAAGTCTTTGTTTTCCTCCTGTTCAGCAGAGTTAAGGTTGAGAGAGTTCATCTTCCCCTGAAGTCCACAGTAAGATTTGATCAGAAATGATGGATATCCTGGAAGACTTGTGGAGACATGTCACAGACCAACTCTTCTTATACCAGAGAGCCTGGGGTGAAAACACTAACTGCTGAATGATTGGCCAATGAGAACAATAGAACCATCTCTCCACCAATCACAGTGTAACATACAGTGCTCCACCCCTCACTCCTCCACCAGACATGATCCATGCAACCTTCTACAAATGAAGTGGCAACAGAATAATATGTCTATGGAAATACATAGCATTGTTACCTAAAATACATGAACCTATCTCTATAATAATGACATATCTATCCAATGAATATATGTATGGATATACACCATGGCACATATAAGATCAATAATTTGATTATTCTATATATGACAATAAATGCTTTGTTTACTCTATAATAATACAATATTTATATACATTATGGATATAAACTATGGGAAAAGTGGACATCTCATAATATCTCTTAAATGCCCTCAAAGAGAGGATGATCATCTAACCTAGGGGGGAAGAAAGGAAGTCTAAATCTACTTATTTGTTTTTTTTAGAACAAATATTATTACTAAATGGTATGTGAATATACTAACTTCTGAAATATATCAATTCTATCAATCAATTTTTAACAACGCAGAGTCAAAACAATAACATATATAGAAAACACAATTATTAACAATACAGGTAGTACAATCAAAGGTTGTGCTAAACATTTATGTTAAACATGTGTAATATTCCCTGCACATGTTTTGATTTAAGTTGCTATGTAAGTTAACCTTTAAATTGATTTGACTACATAGAGTACATAGAAGTGGTCTGGTTCCTGTAAAAGAATGTCATTCTGTACAGAACAGCCATCTGTCTTCATAGACCTGGTCAGACTTTGCATTTCAATGCCTCCTAGGTGTCGATGGGCCACCATGTGTTCACCATTTGTATCCTGGGTGATCAAATGTGGTATCTCATAATGTGTAAATGCCCTCAAAGCCTTTATAGCCTACTCAGAGACTACAGATGAAAATGTGTTTATGGCTATACTCTGGGCCATTCACACTGATGAAAAAACTGACGTGTTGATTAAAGTGCTTTGTGCCTGACAAATAAACACATACATAAAACCCTCTAATAGGGAGAAAGAATGGAAGTCTGATCTACCTAACCCTTTGTTTTATATCCATGTTATTATAAAATGATATTATGTGGACTTCATCAATAGCACAAGTGAAGATGTTCAATGTATTTGGCACAAGGACAATTCACTGTATGGACTTTGATATCTCAAAAGGTAATGGGAGACCACTGCACAATGCTATCTCTGACTGGTAAACAAATGTAATTGCTTGTCACTTAATGACAAGCCTATTGGCCAATGTTTAATGTATTAAATCCTGTTCTAATCATGGACCTGCATGGTTCTATCTACAGCACATGTCCCTACATGTGCTCCACCATTCTCTCCTCCCCATAACAATATCAAGTCAGGCCATGCAAAAGTGTGTCAAAGCAGTCTGTAATCCCAGAGAACAGAAAGGATTATTATTATTATTTTTATGCACTTTTCATAGAGCCTGTTAATATCTGTTTTTTAAATATCTGTTTTGTTCTTTTTGTTGCACTGAAGTAGTATTTGCCAATGTTGTGAAAGGCCAAGAACTGAGGACTGTGACAAAGGCCTGTGGTCAAGGACAGTGACCAGTGAGAAGTGTCCAAGACAGACCATTGTTATTTATTTGTTTTATTTTTGATTTGATTTTGTCAACCTTGTTCCGACAGAAACTTAATTTGTGCATGAATACTCAACAGAACAAAACAACCTATATTAATGGCCTCTTATGAATGTGTCTCTCACCTAGCTATTCATGCAGAACCATTTAACATAATGTGTGGATGATGTCTAGCTGCAGCTAGGCTAGGTTCGTAGTGCTTAGGGTGGTTGTGTTCACGTCCTCTGCTAAATAATGCTAACAGATGCTAGCGTAAACAAGCCAAAGCCTACTGACCTTACAAGACAGATCCACGTTTGTGAACGGCTGCAGAAGGATCGTCGACCGACTAGATCCAGACATGTCATCCTCCTGTGCCTATCAGCAGTTCTTTTCACACTGATAATTGCCGTTTGCCGTCTGAAATAATTGTTTTGCCCACGACAAGGCTCCCGCCCCTCCAGCATGGTAAACAAACTGTAACCCCTAACCCGGAACAAGAAGAGTCAGTGTTGGGCAACAGAGCTGAGCAGTGGTGCCATAGAGCAGCGCCACCTGCTGCACAGGAACCTTGTATGACGTAATCTTCACATAGACAGGAAATGGCGTGCCAGAATAAGGTCCTGACAGTGAGCCAGTGAGGAAATGCGAAAATATCCGATAAAATCGTGAAAACTGGGTCAATTTTGATAATTTTTTTTTCTATCTTCATAAAAATAACTTCCGGTTATGCCTAAATTGTTCATTTAGCAAGAAAACAACCTAAAAGCTGTCCTTTAACGTATGCGCCCTGTTAAGTAGCGGCCAGGGTTCGCAGCGCCGGACGAGCCAGAAGTGCCGCTCTATTCAAGCTCCGTCGGAGCCCCCCCCCCACCCCCCCATGTACTGTATTTAACAAGCTCTGGGAGTTTTTTCTTTCTTTCTTGTTTACTGGAGTATTTCCAACTGTCAGTACTTTTACTTCTACTCTACTACGTCTCAGAGGAAAATACTTCTACTCCTCTACTGTTATTTGAAATTTAGTTACCAGTTACTTTGTAGATTTTACTCAGACTTGGAAATACAGTAGCAGATCTTCAAACTTATACTGTACCAGTAAAACTCCCTAATCGGGAGATAAGCGACCGTCAGGTCGCAGCGTGATTTTAGGCCAAAATGTGTAGAAGTGTGGAAAAATGTGTATGTAAAAATCGGCCTGATGGTGGCACTATATGGGACAGATGCATGTTGATGAGATGAGTGTAGCCATACTGTGTACCGATTTGCTTGGTTTTAGGGCAAAATCTGTAGGAGTAGTGTCCAAAAATGTGTTTTAAAAACTCGGCCTGAAGGTGGCGCTAAATTGGACAGATCCATGTTGATGACATCAGTGTAGAGCAAGTGTGTACCGATTTGTGTGATTTTAGGGCAAAATGTGTAGGAGCAGTGTCCAAAAATGTGTTTTAAAAAATCGGCCTGAAGGTGGCGCTAAATGGGACATATCCATGTTGATGAGATGAGTGTAGACATACTGTTTACCGATTTGCGTGATTTTAGGGCAAAAATTGTAGGAGCAGTGTCCAAAAATGTGTTTTTCAAGAATCGGCCTCACGGTGGCGCTAGAAGAGGGCCATGTGAGAATTGATGGTTTGGCAGGCAAGGAGTATGTGTGCAAAATTTGGCATGGATCGGGGCAACGGTTGCGGAGATATGAGCAGGGCAAAAGTGTGACGTGTGACGTGTGACGTGTGACGGAGGGACGGACAGACAGACAGACGGACAGACAGACAGACAGACAGACAGCCGGTGGAGGTTTTGGTAGTAAGTGCGACCTGACGGTCGCGATTATACATACTATACTTTTATTACTTTTATACATTTTACATTTATATACATTTGAACATTCTGAATGTCTCACCCACCCACAGCACGCCATGCTTGTCACTGCGCTTGCCTTTAATTACATCATCACAACATCCTCTTTCTGTGATACTTTTTCTCACGTAAAACCCTTTCGGAAGGAAACAGAAAATGCATTTCTTCTTTGCCTTTTCGGACAAATATTTTGTAGTTCATCCCAAAAGTGTAGGATCCTACAGTCAGGTGAGGTGAGGTGAGTTAGACTCTTAGTCTTGCACATTCCTCTCTAGTGATGAAGCGTCAGGTTGGTGTGTTCAGGAATCCAGTAGAACAACATGTCTGTCTCCTCTTGGCACAAATCCCCTGTCCTGTCCTCCTCCCTTTGTAGAAACCTGATGATTATCTGGTATCGGTTCATACGTCACGCTGTGTGTGCTATTTAATATCTGCCGCTCTGCCACCTGTTCCACATTAACAGTCTTACAGAGCGGGAGGACTCATCAACATTAACACTCCTAGACACACGGACAGAGGACTCATCAGGACAGGTACGGGAGGAGAATTCTAAAATGTGCTTTTATTTTAATCATTTGTGTGTTTAAAGTGTTTACATTTGTTTTGTCATTAAAGATAGCTCATCATAATATTGCATCAATTGGTGCATCAACCTGCTATCTATCTATCTATCTATCTATCTATCTATCTATACTTCACCTTTAGTCCAGAAGAGAGTTCAGCCTCAGGAACTTGCACACATGGAACTGTGTCATGACTGTGTCATGGAGCTAAACAGAGCTATGTTAAATACTCACAATGACTCTGATGGACCAATCAGGGTGGTGGTGGGGGGAGGGATCAACAATAGACAGAAACTGGATAATGCTTTGTTAACTGTCCCCCCTAAGTCCCTGCTAGTCTGAACAAGTTAAGGTTAACTTAGGTAGTAGTTCATTTTGCTGGCCTTTAGGGACTGTGTGTGAGTGTGTAGGCCCACAAATTATTATAATTGTCATTAAGTGACTCAAAGGGAGACATCTAATGGGTGTTTATTATTTTAATATGAACTGTGGGAAGATTATATATTTTTTATTTTGCACTTACAGTGTTGTGATATTATTCCTGAAGGAAGAGGGGTATTTTCACAGTCCAGGCTTTGAACCTAAATGCTGTTTTCATTTTCTATAAATATGTATTTCTATATAAAACTCAGTTGTGTGGAGTTATTGTGTGCCTTTTCTTGTAGCTAAAGAGTCCATTTGTTCACTAGACATTAAGTGTTTTATTACTTTGTGGTTTAACATTATTTAATAGGCAAATTCATTGTTATGGTTACTTTAGAAGACTGCTTTTGCATTCATGAGTTAAAAAGAGAGCCAAGCTGGAATTGGTCTAATATACAGCAAAGCAACAGTTCAATTTAACACAATGGGAAAAAAACGAAATATAGAGAATACATAATAAATTAAATAGAGTACGTAACATACCAAAGTCTTTGTTTTCCTCCTGTTCAGCAGAGTTAAGGTTGAGAGAGTTCATCTTCCCCTGAAGTCCACAGTAAGATTTGATCAGAAATGATGGATATCCTGGAAGACTTGTGGAGACATGTCACAGACCAACTCTTCTTATACCAGAGAGCCTGGGGTGAAAACACTAACTGCTGAATGATTGGCCAATGAGAACAATAGAACCATCTCTCCACCAATCACAGTGTAACATACAGTGCTCCACCCCTCACTCCTCCACCAGACATGATCCATGCAACCTTCTACAAATGAAGTGGCAACAGAATAATATGTCTATGGAAATACATAGCATTGTTACCTAAAATACATGAACCTATCTCTATAATAATGACATATCTATCCAATGAATATATGTATGGATATACACCATGGCACATATAAGATCAATAATTTGATTATTCTATATATGACAATAAATGCTTTGTTTACTCTATAATAATACAATATTTATATACATTATGGATATAAACTATGGGAAAAGTGGACATCTCATAATATCTCTTAAATGCCCTCAAAGAGAGGATGATCATCTAACCTAGGGGGGAAGAAAGGAAGTCTAAATCTACTTATTTGTTTTTTTTAGAACAAATATTATTACTAAATGGTATGTGAATATACTAACTTCTGAAATATATCAATTCTATCAATCAATTTTTAACAACGCAGAGTCAAAACAATAACATATATAGAAAACACAATTATTAACAATACAGGTAGTACAATCAAAGGTTGTGCTAAACATTTATGTTAAACATGTGTAATATTCCCTGCACATGTTTTGATTTAAGTTGCTATGTAAGTTAACCTTTAAATTGATTTGACTACATAGAGTACATAGAAGTGGTCTGGTTCCTGTAAAAGAATGTCATTCTGTACAGAACAGCCATCTGTCTTCATAGACCTGGTCAGACTTTGCATTTCAATGCCTCCTAGGTGTCGATGGGCCACCATGTGTTCACCATTTGTATCCTGGGTGATCAAATGTGGTATCTCATAATGTGTAAATGCCCTCAAAGCCTTTATAGCCTACTCAGAGACTACAGATGAAAATGTGTTTATGGCTATACTCTGGGCCATTCACACTGATGAAAAAACTGACGTGTTGATTAAAGTGCTTTGTGCCTGACAAATAAACACATACATAAAACCCTCTAATAGGGAGAAAGAATGGAAGTCTGATCTACCTAACCCTTTGTTTTATATCCATGTTATTATAAAATGATATTATGTGGACTTCATCAATAGCACAAGTGAAGATGTTCAATGTATTTGGCACAAGGACAATTCACTGTATGGACTTTGATATCTCAAAAGGTAATGGGAGACCACTGCACAATGCTATCTCTGACTGGTAAACAAATGTAATTGCTTGTCACTTAATGACAAGCCTATTGGCCAATGTTTAATGTATTAAATCCTGTTCTAATCATGGACCTGCATGGTTCTATCTACAGCACATGTCCCTACATGTGCTCCACCATTCTCTCCTCCCCATAACAATATCAAGTCAGGCCATGCAAAAGTGTGTCAAAGCAGTCTGTAATCCCAGAGAACAGAAAGGATTATTATTATTATTTTTATGCACTTTTCATAGAGCCTGTTAATATCTGTTTTTTAAATATCTGTTTTGTTCTTTTTGTTGCACTGAAGTAGTATTTGCCAATGTTGTGAAAGGCCAAGAACTGAGGACTGTGACAAAGGCCTGTGGTCAAGGACAGTGACCAGTGAGAAGTGTCCAAGACAGACCATTGTTATTTATTTGTTTTATTTTTGATTTGATTTTGTCAACCTTGTTCCGACAGAAACTTAATTTGTGCATGAATACTCAACAGAACAAAACAACCTATATTAATGGCCTCTTATGAATGTGTCTCTCACCTAGCTATTCATGCAGAACCATTTAACATAATGTGTGGATGATGTCTAGCTGCAGCTAGGCTAGGTTCGTAGTGCTTAGGGTGGTTGTGTTCACGTCCTCTGCTAAATAATGCTAACAGATGCTAGCGTAAACAAGCCAAAGCCTACTGACCTTACAAGACAGATCCACGTTTGTGAACGGCTGCAGAAGGATCGTCGACCGACTAGATCCAGACATGTCATCCTCCTGTGCCTATCAGCAGTTCTTTTCACACTGATAATTGCCGTTTGCCGTCTGAAATAATTGTTTTGCCCACGACAAGGCTCCCGCCCCTCCAGCATGGTAAACAAACTGTAACCCCTAACCCGGAACAAGAAGAGTCAGTGTTGGGCAACAGAGCTGAGCAGTGGTGCCATAGAGCAGCGCCACCTGCTGCACAGGAACCTTGTATGACGTAATCTTCACATAGACAGGAAATGGCGTGCCAGAATAAGGTCCTGACAGTGAGCCAGTGAGGAAATGCGAAAATATCCGATAAAATCGTGAAAACTGGGTCAATTTTGATAATTTTTTTTTCTATCTTCATAAAAATAACTTCCGGTTATGCCTAAATTGTTCATTTAGCAAGAAAACAACCTAAAAGCTGTCCTTTAACGTATGCGCCCTGTTAAGTAGCGGCCAGGGTTCGCAGCGCCGGACGAGCCAGAAGTGCCGCTCTATTCAAGCTCCGTCGGAGCCCCCCCCCCACCCCCCCATGTACTGTATTTAACAAGCTCTGGGAGTTTTTTCTTTCTTTCTTGTTTACTGGAGTATTTCCAACTGTCAGTACTTTTACTTCTACTCTACTACGTCTCAGAGGAAAATACTTCTACTCCTCTACTGTTATTTGAAATTTAGTTACCAGTTACTTTGTAGATTTTACTCAGACTTGGAAATACAGTAGCAGATCTTCAAACTTATACTGTACCAGTAAAACTCCCTAATCGGGAGATAAGCGACCGTCAGGTCGCAGCGTGATTTTAGGCCAAAATGTGTAGAAGTGTGGAAAAATGTGTATGTAAAAATCGGCCTGATGGTGGCACTATATGGGACAGATGCATGTTGATGAGATGAGTGTAGCCATACTGTGTACCGATTTGCTTGGTTTTAGGGCAAAATCTGTAGGAGTAGTGTCCAAAAATGTGTTTTAAAAACTCGGCCTGAAGGTGGCGCTAAATTGGACAGATCCATGTTGATGACATCAGTGTAGAGCAAGTGTGTACCGATTTGCGTGATTTTAGGGCAAAATGTGTAGGAGCAGTGTCCAAAAATGTGTTTTAAAAAATCGGCCTGAAGGTGGCGCTAAATGGGACATATCCATGTTGATGAGATGAGTGTAGACATACTGTTTACCGATTTGCGTGATTTTAGGACAAAAATTGTAGGAGCAGTGTCCAAAAATGTGTTTTTCAAGAATCGGCCTCACGGTGGCGCTAGAAGAGGGCCATGTGAGAATTGATGGTTTGGCAGGCAAGGAGTATGTGTGCAAAATTTGGCATGGATCGGGGCAACGGTTGCGGAGATATGAGCAGGGCAAAAGTGTGACGTGTGACGTGTGACGTGTGACGGAGGGACGGACAGACAGACAGACGGACAGACAGACAGACAGACAGACAGACAGACAGCCGGTGGAGGTTTTGGTAGTAAGTGCGACCTGACGGTCGCGATTATACATACTATACTTTTATTACTTTTATACATTTTACATTTATATACATTTGAACATTCTGAATGTCTCACCCACCCACAGCACGCCATGCTTGTCACTGCGCTTGCCTTTAATTACATCATCACAACATCCTCTTTCTGTGATACTTTTTCTCACTTAAAACCCTTTCGGAAGGAAACAGAAAATGCATTTCTTCTTTGCCTTTTCGGACAAATATTTTGTAGTTCATCCCAAAAGTGTAGGATCCTACAGTCAGGTGAGGTGAGGTGAGTTAGACTCTTAGTCTTGCACATTCCTCTCTAGTGATGAAGCGTCAGGTTGGTGTGTTCAGGAATCCAGTAGAACAACATGTCTGTCTCCTCTTGGCACAAATCCCCTGTCCTGTCCTCCTCCCTTTATAGAAACCTGATGATTATCTGGTATCGGTTCATACGTCACGCTGTGTGTGCTATTTAATATCTGCCGCTCTGCCACCTGTTCCACATTAACAGTCTTACAGAGCGGGAGGACTCATCAACATTAACACTCCTAGACACACGGACAGAGGACTCATCAGGACAGGTACGGGAGGAGAATTCTAAAATGTGCTTTTATTTTAATCATTTGTGTGTTTAAAGTGTTTACATTTGTTTTGTCATTAAAGATAGCTCATCATAATATTTGAGTTTCCCAAATGAAACTGCCAGTATGACTTTAAACCTGAACTGTGTTCATCAACTTGAGATGAGATCATATGTGTCTCAGCACGGCTGACGGCTAGTCATTGAATTTTTGAACACAAAGATTGCACAAAGATTGTTGGATAAAGGATTCATAAACAAATTCAATTATAGCGTGACGTCTGCAAGGTATATGCATATGATACAGTTTACAGTTTAGTCATTTAGCAGACGCTTTTAATCCAAAGCGACTTACAATAAGCAGTGTTATAGAAAAATATTAATATCCAGTCATGGGTGAAGTCAAACATTTATTGAAGATTTCAACAACAGAGAAACAGCATACACAGCATCAGAGAGCTCTGGCCTCCCGGCCAGAGCTTTGCCCTGTTGGGCAGAAGACCTCCTGAAGTGTCATATGGGACACCTCTTATACACCAAGGTGCTCTCCCTAGATGGAGATAGAATCTAAACAGCTATACTAAGTACCATACAGTATATAATAAGGCTGACTGGTTAAGGTGCAATGACCATGTATAGCATCACTTAGTACAGGTTTTATGCTGACACAGAGGAGAAGTAGAAGTCACAGTCCATGGATGTCAGCTGTTGGATTGACAGCTGCAGGCACATCCAAATTAGTACTTTGGCACATTTGTTACTATATAAATATTTCTACCACATTCCATCCTTTTTTTGTGAATGAATAATCTATTCATTTACATACAACAGGATATTTATAGAGTGCCAAATCAATAGACATTTCAGACAATTACAGTACATGTTGAGCTATACCTTACAGAATAGTAGATCTGCTTGTTTGGGTTTGAGAGGTTTCTCTCGTTCTTAGTAAATGTGAATCTATATTTGTTTGTACTTTGAAACTCTGTTTTACAAAATCAAGAGCCTGCATGCACTCCCGTCTGACTCAAGTGTTTTCCTAGAGAATATTTTCGTCTGGTTACGGTAATACTCTATATTTATATCCTAGTCACTTGAGTTTTACGTTTCCGGAGCTGCCCGACAACTCTTAAATGTTGGAATACCAGAGTTTAGACCATAAAACCAAATATTCTCACATTAGTGGCAAATGCCTTGTTGACTCATATTTTAGATATCAACTTTTAGCTAATCCTATATAAATTACTCAGCTTAATATCAAACACATAGTTGTTGTAGTCTTCATGGCTTCTCTCTGTTCCTCCCATCTTCATTTGGCTTATGGCATGTGGCGGTTAATGTCTCTGCTTCAGCGATCTCCACTGGTCTGGTGGGGTCCAGCGTCCAGTGGCTCTCGTGCCTACACAGCATGTGTCTCCTTGGCTTGGTCCCCTCCTACTGTGGCAAAAGTCTGTTGGTGTTCGACATGGTGTCGATTCCGTCACCTCTGCTGTCAATCTCTGTGATTTCGTGGTAGGCTTGCTTTCCTTGTTAGTGAACAGCAAGCTTCCCTCTGTCCATGATGTTGGAGCTGTCTTCACAGAATAGATCGATCCGCGAGGTTCCATTCTTGTAGATTTGATGAAAGTCAGTTCTTGTTGATTTTGCATAGCTTGCAAGTTGCTTCTGTAGTGGTCTCCTCTTTGTCCTTCATGGTGGTGGACCTGCTTTAGGTCTGCTTTCAAAAATCTCCTTTCTGAAAAAATTCCTTCACCCCAGGTTCTTTTGAGCAAGTATCCATCTATGGTGAAAGATGAAATATTGCTCCTAGCTGGCTCGCCAAATTGTTATAGAAAAATATTAATATCCAGTCATGGGTGAAGTCAAACATTTATTGAAGATTTCAGCAACAGAGAAACAGCATACACAGCATCAGAGAGCTCTGGCCTCCCGGCCAGAGCTTTGCCCTGTTGGGCAGAAGACCTCCTGAAGTGTCATATGGGACACCTCTTATACACCAAGGTGCTCTCCCTAGATGGAGATAGAATCTAAACAGCTATACTAAGTACCATACAGTATATAATAAGGCTGACTGGTTAAGGTGCAATGACCATGTATAGCATCACTTAGTACAGGTTTTATGCTGACACAGAGGAGAAGTAGAAGTCACAGTCCATGGATGTCAGCTGTTGGATTGACAGCTGCAGGCACATCCAAATTAGTACTTTGGCACATTTGTTACTATATAAATATTTCTACCACAGCAGATAAAAAGATCACTATAATAAACAAGATAATATGTCAGTACATCAACAGCAATATCACAAATGCAAATGAATATCTATAGGAAACAATGATGATTGATGATGATGATGATGATGATGACACTAAAGTCTCCATTATGCAAGTAAATAGAATAACATTCGACACACAGAATGTGGTTTATTAAATAGGCCTACAACATGTTAAAGATTTCAATCAGACTGTTCTAATTCAAAAATCCACACAGCAAACCCATTAGCTTGATTCAGTCATATCATTATGCAACATAATGCAAAACTTGTATTCCTTCCATCAACTTAATTGTGGTTTATATTTTGGAAATAAAGTGTGAGGAACTATTTGTGTGTTGTCCATTTAGGCCACTTCGAGCTAACTTCTTTTGATGTGCAGACTTTATCCATTGTTAATTTGTGTTGCCTAATGCCTATACATCCCTACTCTACTGGGGCTGTTTCATTTTAACTCCCTACATGTCCTATATTCCACAGTGGTCGTAGCCTAGTATATTTTCAAATGTGTTAATACCATTAGGCTAAACATGCTATGTATTCTGTTTACTTCATAATCTATAATATACAATTTAATACACAATGGTGCTTATGGTCAACTTTATTCCAAACTGGTAATTTCTATCATAAAGCATCCCCCGCCACCGTGGTCCACAGCAACCAGACCCTCAACAAGTCAACAACGACGCAGGTATGCTATGTCACCAGTTCACATACAGGACAGGCAGTGGACTACAGGTTGCTATGCCAACAGTTCACATACAGGTCAGGCAGTGGACTACAGGTTGCTATGCCAACAGTTCACATACAGCAGAGGCAGTGGACTACAGGTTGCTATGCCAACAGTTCACATACAGCAGAGGCAGTGGACTACAGGTTGCTATGCCAACGGTTCACATACAGGACAGTGGACTACAGGTTGCTATGCCAACGGTTCACATACAGGACAGTGGACTACAGGTTGCTATGCCAACGGTTCACATACAGGACAGTGGACTACAGGTTGCTATGCCAACGGTTCACATACAGGACAGTGGACTACAGGTTGCTATGCCAACGGTTCACATACAGGACAGTGGACTACAGGTTGCTATGCCAACGGTTCACATACAGGACAGTGGACTACAGGTTGCTATGCCAACGGTTCACATACAGGACAGTGGACTACAGGTTGCTATGCCAACGGTTCACATACAGGACAGGCAGTGGACTACAGGTTGCTATGCCAACAGTTCACATACAGGACAGGCAGTGGACTACAGGTTGCTATGCCAACAGTTCACATACAGGACAGGCAGTGGACTACAGGTTGCTATGCCAACGGTTCACATACAGGAGAGGTAGTGGACTACAGGACATAAGGACATCTGGGCACCTCGATGTAATATTTGCATTTCTGGTCTTAAGTATTCTATCGTAATGCAAAGTAGGCCTATAGCCTACATGATGTGAACATGCACAGTGCATTATCAAAGTTTGTTTGATCCTTCTCATCTTGTTTGTGTTCCCCCAAATGACTGGATATAGGCATCACACTGGCGATAGCTTAAATACGTTTATTTCTAAGAAATATACGATCTGAAATGTGGTTTAGTTCAGACGGGGACATACGGGCACTACAAAAAACAATGTTACAAACGTTATGCTTATTTCATACTCCGTTGTACTACACGCTATAGTGAGAAAATATGTTTTTAAAAACAGCTAACAGTGTTGTTGTCTTTACTGCTGGCGCAGCTATTATAGTACAGCGGCTAACAGCAGTATTTTGGTAGAATCATTCACTTGGTGATACAAGCGTGAAAATTGGTACACATCATCTTTGGAGGCCACTCTTCGATTTAAGAAACAGAGCCACTTGAAAATCAAAGATGGCGGCCTCCGAAATCCAATCCATGTCCGTCCGAAAACGTGGTTTTTCCTTTATAACTCCAAATGCATTGTTTATCAAGTTGAATATAAAGTTGGGCATTGCGGATAGTTTGGTACCAAGTACATGTCTTGTCTGTATCTATTACAGTTCTTGAGATACAGCATATAGGTACACCGGAGTCTGTTAAAGTACCTATATGCTGTATCTCAAGAACTGTAATAGATACAGACACATACTTGGTACCAACATATCAACAATGACCAACTTTATAGTCAACTTTGATAGGTTTATGGGTCTTAAAATCAATGCATTTAGAGTTATGAAGGAAAATACATGTTTTCGGACAGACATCTTGGATTTCGGGGGCCGCCATCTTTGATTTTCAAGTGGCCCGGTTTCTTAAATCGAAGAGTGGCTTCCAAAGATGATGTGTACCAATTTTCAGGCTTGTATCACCAAGTGAACAATTGCTCCTATTAACCGCTGCACTATTATACGTCATGCATGTGATAGACAGGCATGTGCCTGTGATAGACAGACGGCCCCATCCAATCACCTGCTAAAGAACTTGAAAAAATGGCCCGCCCCTTACATCGAGTAAGCAGGGAACCATCTGGCTGAGTCAGGTTATCAATGGTTGGTATTGCAACTCTAGTTTCAACAGCATTCTTCTCACCAGCCTGTAACAAGCTGTAAAGATTTAGCTCATAACATGACACAAGTTGGTAGGCTATTATATATGGCTGAAAATAACCTTTGCTTATTCCATGTGTTAAATCCAAGATGTCCGTCCAAAAATATGTTTTTTTCTTCTATAACTCGAAGTGCATGGATTTTAAGACCTATAAATGTATTTTCGTTGAATATAAAGTTGGGTATTGTGGATATGTTGGTACCAAGTACATGTATGTATCTATTACAGTTCTTGAGATACAGCATATAGGTACATTTAGACATTTGTAACATTGATTGTTAAGTGAATATGGTTGTTACGTTCCACGTAGGTTTGTCTGGGTTTTGTGTCTTCCTTCCCTCTGTCATTCTCTACAGGTCTCATCTAATCAGCTGTCCATCATCCATTACCTGGCTCCACCCCCATCCAATCACCACCACCTGCTGCCTATAAAAGGCGGGGCCTCACCTCAGTTCAACTCCTCTCTCAGCCAGTTCCCATGTTTTGTAGTCCTGTCTGTAATCTTGTCTTTTTGTGGTTACTTTCCCCAGAGCAAACTTTTGTATTTTCACCTTTCGATGTAGATTCTGTGGCATATGCCGCTGCCTTGGGACAGGGAAAGACAGATGCCTCTTTACACAGGCACCACATTGTTAAACACACTAGGTAAGGGGTTGTTGCCACTTGTGTATTTCTTTTAACCTGTTTTCTGTTAGAGTAGTTAGGTAGGCAGGTTTTTGTTTTACTAATCTAGTTGTTAGTTAGTTAGTTAGTTAGCTTGTCTTTGTTTCACTTTTAACTGCTTCGTTTGTTATTTTGGCAACACCTGTGTCCCTAGGTAGTGTATTTTCTTTATTGTAGGTTATGTCTACACGTACATTTTGAATTTGTTGATATTTGTAAATACTTAAAGAGGTGGTGCCATGATTTCCCCTCCTCTAAAACATGATTATCAGGTATTATGATTATACTAGGAGGAAGATTTATTCCAAAAAAGTATACAGAAAGAGTTAAAATTGGGTTTTTATGTGGCCACACCCCCAGTTCATTAAGTATGCATGGATGGCATGGTGGGTGGTAACCCAGCTGATATAGCCACACCCCACAGTGTTGGGTGAATGGTAAAAGGGGAGGGGATGATTATATGATGTCATTTTATCTGTGTTTTTTAACTGACACTTTTGGCCACAAGGTGGCAGCCTCCAAGAGAAAACAAACAAATACTAAGAGAATACATCATTTTAAAAAAAAAACACATAAGGGGGTCTAATGAAGTACTTTCAACCTCTTAGACACATGAAAAACAGAAAAAGTACAAAACTATGGCACCACCTCTTTAACTTGAAAAAGAAGAGTAAAAAGCACTTGCACCTTTTCTTACTCTGACAGTTTACAGTTTAGGCATTTAGCAGACGCTTTTAATCCAAAGCGACTTACAATAAGCAGATAATACATTACTATAATAAACAAGATAATATGTCAGAACATCAACAGCAATATAACAAATGCATATGAACATCAATCTAGTCTAGCTTCATGTATGGTCATTGAGTGTTTCAGTAGTGCTATGGGTTTAGGTGGAGTCTGAAAAGGTGAGTCTTCAGTCCACGGCGAAAGCTAGCGAGTGAGTCCATGTTCTAAGTGCGACAGGGAGTTTATTCCACAGTTTGGGGGCCAGGAGGGCAAACTGTCTCGGACGAGTTGTACTCTTAATCTGTGTTGACTCCTTTATTTGCTCATCCAATGCTCAGTTTCCCTGTGTTTTAACTTACGGTATGTTACAACCTTAAAACCCTTTGGTTTCGTAACAATGGTAATGTGAATGTTATTTTCATAACCTGTTATTTTCAGTACGGTTACAACATAACATTCTAACTCCAATATGGCATCCAAGATGGCTGCCATTAACTTGAATTAATCATATCTTAGCAACTAGGAAACATGTATTTTTTTGGGGCGTGCACATTTGGTCTATGCATCCAATTGCAGTACAGAATTTAGAGGATAAAAGATTACACATGCAATAGAGTGAATCTCAGCACACAACCAGGGCACTCTGGTGACACCACTGCTGTGTAACTCAGCATGGGGTTCAGTGTCAGCTGATCTAGATATAGTATTGCTTCATTAGCCTTGTAGTTGTAGGCTAGTATCTAGTTAGTTTAGTGTCCCTTATGCTGTCTTACAGCCCCATATTAATTTACTCGTAAACTATGGTTGGTTGGGTGGTAGTTAGTAGATATAGGTAGATGGCAGCACCTGAATTGACAGGGTGTGCCAGCACTGGAGAGCCGAGCCAAGGGCAACGGGGCTTCAGTTACCCGGATGGCAATCTGAGTTCCCGGAGGTTCTTTTTCTCGCCACTAGGGGGGCGAGAAGAACCTCTGGGCCAAAACTATGATATTCCTGGGCAGGAAGTTGTCCCAGGCTCAGAATCTGAGCTGGGACAATACAGGAAGTAGAGCCCTGTGCAAACCTTCAAAACATCCAGAACAGAAACCAACCAAAAACACTACAACAATATGCAGCCCATGTTTCAAGGTGAATCCTACCAGACTACCCGGATGGTGTACAGATCACACAGGACTGGATGAATGATCGGGCTAGGTGTAGGTTTACTGATAATAACTTGTAATCCATACAGGAATGTGTGTTATTGTTGTGGTAAAAGTATAGCCATTCAGCCTTAATCAAAACCCTAAAAGGCAGATTCATGTTGTATGTTTGCAAAGACAAACTGACTGGTCTAAATGTTGTCTTTGTCAAAAAGACAGAACAGACACAGACCTAACACTAGTAAGACGCCATAAGGGCAAGAAGGTCGCAAACATGACTGCGTGCACATGGGTGTGTGCACATGGTCACGTGGTTCTGCTGAGCTGGTCGAGTCATCGCAGTGTTGTCAGAACAGGTCAGCTATATCCATGTATCGTTCAGAGGTACTGACCAGCTCCATACAGTACTCAGTCTCGCGTAGCCAGACAACTATTCCACAATCTCCGAATGCTATATAGAGTCTGGAACGGCAGCTCCCGAACGGCGAGTATCGGAAGTAGCCACTGCTGCACTGAACTGTGGTCCTATTGGAAACATAACAGAAACACAATAGCTCAGACAAAGTCATCCGAGCAGCCTATTATTGTTATTGTTGTATAGTTTAAGAAAACGTTTGAAAACATCATGGAGGTTACACCAATAACACCAGAGAAAGACGAAATAACGCCCCCAGAAATATTGAAAGGAGACATAACGCTTCCAGTAGGACTTGTTATTGCTACTACACCAAGGGAGCGGTTGCGTCACATCCGCTTTATCTCGCACTCATCGTTTCTATTTCCGTTTGTCAGACTGTATGCCGGGAGCATTTGCCCAAATAGCGGAGGCCTCGCGAGACTATACAGTACTAGGTGATGATCCAGTCGTCTCCATGTATCATTATGGAGACGAGAGGTCTCCAGCTTTAGGCACCGGGATGATGTTGGAGAGAGAACACATGTCAGGCAGCTTGTTGCCTAGCAGGGCAAGGTTACAACCTTACAAGACTGTAGGATGATGTTGTCGAGACTGCAGTTCTTTATGACCTCTGGGGGTATGCCGTCCGGCCCAGCACTCTTACCCTCTCTCAGCATGGTTTTCACCCTGGCAAACTCAATGAACGTCATTGATGTTGAGGTCCTGGAGGAATCTTCTCCATCTGATGTTGTGCCCAGCAGCTCTCGGAAGTGGTTGAACCATGTGGCCACCCTTTCCTCAGGGGTGCGTCCCTCATAGTGTGTTTATAACTGCAATATTATTGAATGTTTTCTTTGTTTGCTATTTATTATGTCCATGAATTAAATACAGAGGGCTTCCAACATATAAAAGACAGTAAAAGTCTTTTTTGAGATGCTCCTTTTAGGCAGGGTGTTTAACTGTACTTGTACTGAACTACATTTATATTGTATTGACTATACTTGTACCGTTCTCCATTTTTGTCTAATAAAATAATCAATCAATCAATCAAAACTCAACCTGATGACCTTCCAGGCTTCTCCGTACTGCCTCTCACCATGCGCTGCCTGGACTCTCTGCACCCTCTCCATCAGTTCCTCCTCCTTGATCTTATCATAGGTACTGAAGAGAAGCTGTTTGGCCTCGTTCAGTATCCCACGTCTCTCCACAGTAGGCTCACATGCAAAGCCAAGCCGTGCTTCCTCCACCCTGCCCCGTGCCGCTACAACCTCCAGGTGTTTGGACCGTAGGGAGCTTCTGGTTTTGTCCAGCATGGGCACACACAGCCTGGTTGCCTCTTCGTTGGCAACGACGAATCGCCTGTATTCGCTGCTAGGCTCCACTCCTTCGTCCAGCAGCTGAAAGCGACTCATCACCTCCTCCGTATACCTGGCTTGCAGGCCAGGGTCGGTCGAGAGTGCCTTCCAGTCATACCGGATCCTGGGGCTTGGCTTGGGGACCCTGAGGCTCAGTCGCACCCTCATGGAAACCACAGAGCTGAAGGTGCTGTATGGCTCAGCGTTCACGACTGAGTTCCTCCACTTTTCACCTCACTAGGATGCAGTCCAGTCACATATTGAGGCTCGGTCCTGGAAGGTCTCTTGCCTGTTCTTTTCCTGAACATGGTGTTCGCTGCCAGGAGCTGGTGTTCCGTGAGAAGGGCAGTGAGGTATGTGCCGTTGCGGTTGGTAGAGTCGTGGTAAGGGAAGGGAGCATCTTCTGGTCCAATCCGTGCATTGAATTCACCCAGGATTGCCAGGAAGTTGTGCACTGGGACATCCCGGACCGCTGTTGAGAGGTCCTCATAGAACTTCTCCACCTCCTCAGATGGTGCCACGTTGGTGGGCGAGTACACAACCATGACTGTTGTTACTGGGTTGCTTGAGAACTCTGCGATGAGGATCCTATCGGTGTGATGGTAAACCCGACGGAGAGCCTTACACACCAGAGAACCCAGCATTAGCCCTACACCCCCTGTTGCAGCCTGGGCCTCGTTTCGCCACACAGATGCAGTGATTAACGTGCATCTCTCCACTCTGAGGTACAAGATCCGGTCATCAGTGTGCACTCTTCTGTGTTCCTGGATTCCCAGGATCTCCACTCCCCTTGTCTCGGCACTCGGTGTCAGGAGTCTTGGCGGTGGAGAGGCTGTGTACCGGCAGGAGGAGGCTTACACACTCGGCTCCTCTGTTCACCCCCCGCAAGGAGGGCTAGCCGGTGGCAGGAGCTGAAAGCAGAGAGCAGCATGTAGTAGCCTCCCTCGAACTGCCGTAAATGGATTTTTAAATATCAATGTTGTTGTCATCTTTCACCAGAACCATTAGAAGAAGCAGCAAGGAAGACATAAAGATGGGGAACAGTTCATCACGCAAAGTATGTTTATTTACACACCACACTAACTGAATACCAGTTTAAATACATGCTAGACATTCACTGTAAGAACAACCTAACTGAAGACCAGAGTTTACTGTATTTTATTTTATTTTATTCAACACAGTGTAAAAACAATACATAAAACAGTAACACAATATAAAAATGAAAGTGCCAGGAGGAGGCAAGAAGCCCAATGGGATTTGTATTTGAGGCCTTTATGTTACAAGATAAAAATACTGATGGAACATGATTTATAAAAAACTAAATATAAAAATATAGAATTTACAAATAAAATCAAAACATTAAGAGAATGAAGCTGAGATGTTATCATCCTCTGTTTGTACCAGGCCTCAACCTTGGGGCCACTTGAGGAACGCATCTTGAAAACTCTCGATAAGCTTAAAGACTTTGAGTTTGACGGGTTCAAGGTTCACTTGCGACGCCCCGAGGTCCTTGAATGCCTCGCTCCAATCCCAAAGAGACCCCTGAGGAGGGAGAACAGGAGGACCATCGCTTGTCTGATGGTGCGGAGCTACTCCAGTGATGAAGCTCAGAAGATCATAGCGATCATTCTGAACAACATCCACAGGAATGATCTACTGGACAACCAAGGTAGGAGGAGACAAGTTAACAATAGATTGAAACACATTCACACTATATTGTAGTTGGAGACCAGAAGGGGTGCGTAGCATTGTTCTGACGTCCCATTGTTCCAACGGTACCTAAACAGATACAGACGCTGACCCACCGATGCCAACTTCAACTTCAACAAGTAGAGACCTCTCTAAAGGTGAGCTGACTATGAATATGAATGTTTTTTGGTATTATTTGGTATTATTTTGTCCAATCCTCATGCCAATTGATCTCTTTAGTCATTTGATAAAGACCAGGAAATGTCACATTTTCAATTTTCATGTTCCATTCTGATTGGCTATGGACGGATTCCAAATCTAGTGGGAGTGACCCGTTTTGCACAAAATGCTACAGGTGCTCGGGGCGGAGCAGTGATAAAGTACTGTCCACCGCCACTAGGTGGAGCAGTGATAAAGTACTGTCCACCACCACTAGGTGGAGCAGTGATAAAGTACTGTCCACCACCACTAGGTGGAGCAGTGATAAAGTACTGTCCACCACCACTAGGTGGAGCAGTGATAAAGTACTGTCCACCACCACTAGGTGGAGCAGTGGTAAAGTCCCCACAGAGGTTGTGGAATCGAATCCGGCTTTGTCGGGCGTCTATGCGAACACAATTGGCCCGTATTCAGGGGAAGGGTGATGATTGGGCGGGAGGAGTAGGATAAAGGGGAGGAATATATTGGCAAATAACGACTAAGTTGAACTTTGAGCCTGTACTCTAGATTGTAGATTGTAGAAGTGGCATAGGGATGATTCCCAGCACACAATGGTTCATGAGTGCATTCTTTCCTTGGCATAGGCGAGATGTACATGCAAAGTTTCACAGCAATCGGACGCTGTGTTCATTATTTGTAGCAATTTGTGCAAAACGGGCCACTCCTGCAAAATGTGTATGCCAATCGTAGCCAATCCGAACAGGAAAAGTGTGACACACAGGTCAAAATGACATTGATAAAATGACTATAGAGATCATGTGTACCAACTGGCATGAGTTTTGGTTGGTTCAAATGCTTGAAATGTACCATTTTCACATGACATGTTTAGTACAGTAAATAAGCCAAGCAGAAGAAGTTTCATTGAGAAAAACATTTTTTTTTTTTTTTTTACTTTTCCTTGAATTTGGAAATTGAAAAACGTATCAAAATTACCCAAAGAGGGTTAATAAAATTACTAAAACACCAACATAATCAATGCAATATAATAATTATAATTAATATCAGGATAATTACTGCCAGGTAATAGTAGGTTTCTTATAAGTATTTTCTGACACAATAGTTGAAACGTCAGACGAGCATGAAGACACAGACGCTGATCCACCAATGGCAGCTTCAACTTCAACAAGTAGAGACGTCTCTAAAGGTGAGCTGACTATGAATAGATGTCTTCAATGAACTGATTAACCACTTGATTTCTTACAGCGTGTTTAAATGAGTTTGGCACAGAGTATCACCTTGGACATTTTCATTCCACTTATCTTCAGATAAACACTTTGTGGATGAACGGCGGCTTGAGCTGATCCAGCGAGTGACCATGGTCGAACCAATCCTAGATCTTCTCCTTCAGGAGCGTGTTATCATCAACGAGGGCTACGTTAATGTGATGACCAAGCTCACTCCTCAGGATCAGATTAGGGAACTCTACAAATTCCTGAACACCAGAAAAGCCAGAGACGTTTTCTACAAAGGTCTTGAAACAAATGAGAAGTGTCTTCTTGATGAGCTGTAAGTAATACTCATTTACATTCATCTGTGGGTCAAACATTGTATTAAGACAATGTACCTTTTCAGGCCATGAAGCATTCATTCACTATCATGTTATTCTTTCTGTTTCACAACAGGAGCGCTAGGCCACCCGATGCAGAAGCTGCATCTTTGTCAGGTGAGTGCTGTTTAAAGTTGATTGCACACACAAATATGCGCGCGCGCACGCACGCACGCACGCACGCACGCACGCACGCACGCACGCACGCACGCACGCACACACACACACACACACACACACCTAGACACACACCGCATAGACAGCAAGACTCTTTCATGGCTACATTATGTGCCATGTATAACAAGATTCTTCAGGTAAGCAGAAGAAAAGTGTTCTGTCTGTTAAACTTGGAATTGATTTGTTCACTACAGGTCCGTTGGTGAAAACATCAGGGTGTCTCATTACTGACTATGAAGAGAAGCTTCAAGAGAGCATGTACAACACATGTCTAGATGTAAAGTTGGGCACAAAGTCTGAGGTCATGTTTGAAAACATCTACACCGTGCTCTACAATTTAGGCATCAGTTTCACAGACATCCACAAACATCATGAGGTCAGACAGATGGAGAGGAAGAAGGCAGGAGAGGGAAAAGAAATTGGACTCAGTGAAATCTTCAAAGATCCTTCTGGAAGAAACAAAAGAACCGTGCTGACCGTTGGCTGTGCAGGAATTGGCAAGTCTTTCCTCCTTCACAAATTCTTGTTTGTCTGGGCCAAGAAAGGTTTTCCCCAAGATCCACACCTCATTTTCCCGCTCAAGTTCCGCCAGTTAAATCTGCTCAAAGGACAAAACTTTAGTTTGGCACAGCTGATTCACAAATGCATCAAGGAAACCAGATTCATTGAGGAAGATGTTCTTAATGACATCTTCAACAAATTGCAGAAGTCAGGAGACTACAACAAGAGCCCCTTCAAAGTCATGTTTACTCTGGATGGATACGATGAATTGAAATTTTCGCTCGATTTCACTACAGATTTCGGCCTCATGAAGGTCACAGACTCGCACCCAGTGGAAGTTTTACTAGCAAACCTCATCAAGGGGGAGCTGCTCCCCTCTGCTCACGTCTGGATAACCTCACGGCCTGTAGCAGCCAATCTGATCCCCAAGAATTATGTTAACAGGATGACAGAAGTACTTGGGTTCATCAGAGATGAACAGAAGAAGGAGTTCTTCATGAAGAACATCAGTGATGAGAAGCAAGCCAGCTCAATCTACTCCGACATCAAGGAGTCAAAGCTCATCCACTCCATGTGTCAAATCCCAGTCTTTTGTTGGATCCTTTCTACCGTTGTGCAGAACATGGGGCCGACAGTCAAGCTGCCCAAAACCCTGGTTGAGCTGTACTGCCGCTTCCTGATGGGTGAGATCATGCGGGAGAAGATGAAGAATCCTGCATTAGACGAGGCAGACAAAGAGAAGATCATAAAGGATGCAGGAGAAGTTCTTCTGAAGCTGGGCAGACTGGCGTTTGACCAACTGGACAAAGGCAACATCATTTTCTACCAGAAAGACCTGGAAGCGTGTGGTCTTGATGTGGACAAGGACTTGCAGAACTCAGGTTTTTGCACAAAGTTCTTCAAGGAAGATGACGTGTTCTTCCTCCAAACTGTCTACTGCTTTGTTCATCTGAGCATCCAGGAGTTTCTGGCTGCAGTCTACCTGTTCCACTGTTACACACAGAAGAACACAGAGGTACTGAAGACATTCCTGGGAGATGATGTCAGTTCCTTGTCTGACTTCCTGAAGAGAGCCTTTGAAGAATCCCTGAAGAGTAAAAATGGTCACCTGGACCTCTTTGTGCGCTTCCTCCATGGCCTCTCACTGCAGTCCAACCAGAGTCTGTTAGGATGCCTTTTGGCTCAGACAGAACACAGTCCGGATGAAATCCAGAAAGCCATCAACAACCTGAAGGAGATGAAACGTGATGATGCAGATATCTCTCCTGACAGATATATCAACATCTTCCACTGTTTGATGGAGATGAACGACCACTCACTGCATCAGGAGATCCAACAGTACCTGGAGTCAGGGGACAGATCAAAGACAGAACTGTCTGAGAGCCAGTGTTCAGCTCTGGCCCACATGCTGCTGACGTCAGACAAGGTTCTGGAAGAGTTGGACCTGGGCAAATACAACACAGCAACAGCTGGGGGGAAACTCAACCTGGTCCCAGCTGTGAGGAACATCAGAAAGGCTCGGTTAGTAGTCATGAGAATAGAAAACGTATTAGAAGAGATTCAATCTACCATCACATCAAAAACTAGATTGATAAGAGAGTGATACTTAACGTAAAATATCCAATACTAACCAGGTCTCAAATAGTGGCAGGTGGTATAGTGTTAATGTGTAAATAAAGGCTAGTCCTATCAAAGCCAGGTAAAACAGAGTATAAACTAGAAAAGAACATTTCTACGATATGTTAGTGTGTGCAGCCTTGTGTAGTGGTTGGTGTTAGCATTAGCATTTTTAGCATTATTCCTTGTGGCTTTTTCCCTCATTCAAGACATAATTAGGACAAAAAAATCAGTTGAGTTTGTTTTTGTTGCAATTAGTGGGAGGTTAAGAAATATTATTACTTGACTATCTGTACTATTCACAATGACAACAGACCAGTTGAGAAATGGACCATCCTATTAGTGGAGGGGTGTACAGAGGATGGTCTTATAAACAATGAGATTAATTTAGTCTAGTTTATTTGAAAAGCAATACCAGTACAGTTATAACCATCTGAGGAGGAGACACAATACACTCCAGGATTTATAATAATAAATACATATTTCCTGAATTATACTGTAGGGTTGCTCCCATGTACGTAAAATAATAATAAATCAGAAGAGGCACACATTAATAACTCACTCAAGTATAAAAGCTATGGCCAGAGTAAAAATACATAAATACTTTGTTTCTGCCGTTTACTCAACCACCTGTGTTTAATAATGATAATTATATTTAGTTTGTATAACATTTCTTTATGGTGAATGAAGAATAACAAATAAAAAAAGCAAACGAAGGCCAACAGCAAAACTATACAAAATGTGAGCTGAGTTTGTAAATGAGCAGGTTTTGGCAGCTGAGGAGAGAGCAAATCAGGCATTACGATGCCACCACGGCCCGTCAAAATACATTATTTTCAAATAGATCAACTGTACTGTAACTGTAAAAAACTAAAACATTTAGATGACTAGATATGACTTAGACATTTGTAAATTACATTACAATTTAGGTATTTAGCAGACACTCTTAGTCATTTACAAAAAGACTGATGAAAACTACATCACAACATTAAAGGACAACTTTAGTTTTTTTTACAACAAGGGTTCATATTTTAGATTGTAATTAAATAATATAAAAGATGAGTGTTCTTATTTCAGTGGTTGGGGGCATGCGTACAAGTGGCTAAATATGTCATTTTACACAGAATAAGCCCATTCCCAAGATACAACACCTAACCTTTCATGGTTAGATGTGACTTATGGGGGCTAGAAGTGTTACTGTAAATCGCAGTAAAGAAACTGCTGGCTTATTGTGTCTAAAAATACATATTTAGCCACTTGTATGCATGCCTCCATGCGTACGCATGACCCACATTTTAGCACGGTAAACGTGATAAAACAATAGAATGAAGCAAATGAAAACATTTTAACACTCACTTTTTCTTTTCTCTAATTACAATCTAAAATATGAACCCTTGTTGTTAAAAAACAAAGTTGTCCTTTACTGCTTGGTCATTACCAAGCAGTGTTAGATTAACTGATTTTTATGAGGAATTACAAAAAGAATTGTTCATAGAACAAGTTCATAGCAGGTTAAAAACGGTAGTTTACAGATTATCTGTCTTTCACTATACTGTTTGCTGGTTCCCTATTCTTATTCTGATATATGTGACTGAGGCTGGTGGAAACGGCCAAATGTCGGCAATTTTACAAGTCAGAAAATGCGAAAATAAGATTGATTTAAAATTTTCTTTGTTTTTCGTTTTTGTATATAATGAACAGTTTGAATATAGAAGAGGGTTTTCATTCCATAAGATATCTTTGTTAAGGTCGGTATATGGCAACATTAGTGTAGCAAAGTTGCCTTCTTTGGGAGAGTTTTACTGCTGTTTTAGGAGGCAGAGAATGGAGCTCTTTAGATTTGCATAGCGATTTCACGGGAGCACGATTGGTTTAAGGAATGCATTGTCTCGTATTTCAGCACGCCCATACAGCGTGCTATCTGCTTGTAAACAGTCTACACAGTAACTAACTTCATCTCGCTAATGTTAACGGTTTGCTGAAGACAGTATTCTGGAAGGATGTATTTTTTTATGTATACATCGTGATCTCAGTCGCTCTCGGACACACAAAGAAAACGTGGAAAATCGAAGCAGCATGTTGAAAACGCTATGTCATCATGAGTCCTTGTGCTGGCATTACAGGCGACACGCTCACTCGTCTGTAGTGAAAATAAAAGATACAGTTTCGCTACTCACCAAAACAAAGACGGATTTGGGGAGTTGAAAGCCTACTTTACTTAGTGGGAACACTCAGAGTTCCCAACATCGCGTCTAAAATACACTTTTTTATCCAGATAACAGAATATTTCACCGGAAGGCAAAATGTGGTCAATGGACATTTCTATTGACAAGATCTGTAGAGGGCGGTGTGGAGTAACTAAAACCTCTGGTGAAAAGGTTTATTCTCTGGTAAAAAAAAGTGTATTAAAGTGTATTTTAGACGTGAGGTGGGGGTTTCTGAGTGTTCCCACTAAGTAAAGTAGGCTTCCATCACTAGGGTTACCAACCGTCCCGTAAAATACGGGATCGTCCCTTTTTTGGAAACTAAAAGACGTGTCCCGTATTGAACTGAAACGGGACGCTCTTTGTCCCGTATTTGAAGGTTGGGGGATAAATATGAATGACGGGATGATTTAATTGAGAAATGACAGCGATTCTGCCTGTCAGAGAGCTTCCACTCTGCTCTCCTCTGATTCAAGTGCTGCATCCCATTGCTGAGTGAGGCGCTGCGCTGTTTGTAAGCAGCCCATTGGCTTATTAACACAGTGTTGCTAAGACACAGGCTCCGCCGCTCCGCCGCCTACACAATCCGTTCCCATGGGCTGTAGGTACAATCCACAGTTGCCTGCGCGAAAGTGCGAGCGATACCGAGTTGAATGTCTTTAAAAAAGAAAACGCGTGACAGAAGATTGTGTACAAACAGATTAGACATGAATCCATGATAGGTGATAGCCTAAACAACAAAGTGAAAAAGCAAGCAGAAAATAAGCCATGGATATATTGGTATTCCTGGGAGCACTACAGTATTTCTTGTCTGCCAACTACTAAAGCGACCCCAGACTGGCTGGTATGTGAAATAACATAAGCATGCGTTGATTTTGTTTTTAAAACCTAATGGTTATTACTGTATGCCAATATGATTAAACTATTGTTGGGTAACCAAAGAGTGGGCACATGAGAACCAGGTAGACCTGTTTTGGAATAAAAAATAAAATAAAAAATACACTACATGATTTTAAGGTAATAGGACATGGCCCAAAGACACCCGAAATGATATTGTGAAAGGAAAAATATGATTTAATATAGGAAAATGCCCGTTTTAGCCAACTTTATAACCGAAAATATCCGATTTTTCGGCGGCGGCTTTGCCGCCGCACCTTTCCTCAGAAATATAATGAGGTGTCCCGTATTTGAAACTCTCGGAGTTGGCAACCCTATCCATCACCCTTACGCCGTCTTTGTTTTGTTGAGTAACGAACCGTATTTTATGTTTATTACATGCAGACGAGAGGGTGTGCAGCCGTTCCTGCCTCGTAAGGGCTCATTGGTAACATAGCGTCAAGCGTCTCCTCCTCCTCCTCACGCACACACACCGCTTGAATCGGTCGATGTTTATTAATTGTTTCACTGGCTTTTAGCATTAAACTGCTGAGAGACTCTGAACTCACTTACTCAGCGTTTACATTACAAATCATAGTAGGCTTCTGCTTAACACAGTAGCCTACGACCAAGAAGAAGGGAGGGGAAAAAAGAAAAGAAAAGCTGCATTCTCTGTCCTGCGGGGAAAAACCACAGATCTTCTCGTAATGGACAGCGTATCTCACATCTCAGCCTCTCGTCTGTGGTAAAAAAATAAAACCCCGCCGCTCACGAACGCTTCTTACCTTTTGTGAACATTCTGTCCAAAAAGTAAAGGTCCTATACACTTCTCTCAACTGTTTACCTTTCAAGCGTGGAAGAAAATCCAATCAGCGTGTTGAAATAAAGAGTTTATATCGCTCATTTTGTCAGCCGGTGCATTATTTTCCCCACTATTATTCGTTGTGTCTATACCACGTGACCAGGGGAGGTAGCGTCTGTAAAAACAAAGGACCGGCTGACAAAATGAGCGATATAAACTTTATTTCAACAAGCTGCTTCGATTTTCTTCCACGCTTATGAAGTAAACAGATGAGAGACCGGCATAGGACCTTTACTTTTTGGATATAATGTTCACAAAAGGCAAGAAGCGTTCGAGAACGGCGGGGCTTTATGTTTTACTACAGACGAGTGGCTAAGTTGCGAGATACGCTATAGCGTTAGCTTCGCGCTAGCGCTGGCTGTTTATTATGAGAAGCTGCAGCCCATGAACGGACACGTTTCTCCGTTCTGTGTCCGAGCTAGAGTGCCCTAAAAAGTGTGTTTTGCAAGCCCGCCCGCCGCTTCCCACGTTCTTACTACAAAACGTGCTGCAAAAGTGCTCTGTGTTGCTAATGCTCCCAAGAAAGAAAATGTGTAAATCCATTGATCCAAACTGTAGAAGACCGTGCTTCACTGCTTCTGCTTTAGCTGTCTGCTTTATAGTCCAGTAATTTTAGGCCAAAATTAGGCTAAATCTAAAACAAATTGCAATAGTAGCAAACTCAACTGATTTTGTATCCTCAATATGTCCTTAGTGAGAGAAAAAAAGTCCCAAGGAATCCCATCAGGGGAAAGTTTTGAAAACGACCTACCTACCTTCACTTACTATACACTACAGTGTAGTGTATAGTAAGTACTATTGCAATTTGTTTTAGGTTGTTTCATATAATGACTGGACTATTTGCTGTGTACAGCAGATGCTCCACAAGCTTCGTAGCCGACGTTAAAGAGTACACTGTAAACACTTTCTTTTGTAATAGACTTTTTTTTACACTGTAAAAACTTTTTCTTTTGTAATACACTATTTTAGTGAAAAATAAAAACTACAAAAAGGAGAAAATGACAGGATGAGCATATAAGGAGGGGAGGAGGTAGAAAAGACCACTGGCCACTATTTCTGACATGGCTGCAAGCACTATAGCACAATATATTACCACAGGTCTACTACTAAATAGTAGTTTTAAATAATTGTAGTGGAATAAAAGTACATTTGAAGTTGACAGCTATACCACTGTGGGTGTGGTTTGACTTGGGGGAGTGATTTAGGGGTGTAGGTAAGTACCTATTGTCCCTCCCATTGTCACACCCACTTCTGGCTACCTAGAGGTGTCAAAATGTTCCTTGCATTCAAATGGCTTTTTAAGCACTTTGGGTTTTATGGTGCAACAAGTTTAAAATGTCCATAACTTCTTCAAATATGCTCCAATTTCAACAAATCCAATTTTCAAAAAAGAAAAATTACCAATGCAGACATAAGGAACAAAGTACCAGACCTAGTCACATATACGGTAATGATTAATAATGATTTATAATGATTAATATCTGGCCTACTAGATCTACTTTCCCATAGTTAATCTCCTTAATGAACTTGATCTAATATGTTGTGACAATCTCTGATTTTACATAATCTACATTTACAGACTTGTTGGTGTTCAACTCTTCGAGCCAGACTTTGAAATTGTGTCTTCAGCTCTCAGCTCTAATCCTTCACATCTGAGAGAATTGGACATCAGTTATAACAACGTGGAGGATTCCATCATGGAGATCATCTCTGCTGGATTAAAGAGTCCACATTGTGAACTGGAGATACTGAGGTCAGATTAATTAACCAGCATTCTTTTGATTAGTTCTGTTTTATTATTTATTGTTTGATTATAATTAGAGTAGTGTGAATAAAGCTGACATGATGCTCTCCCACACTGACTAGAATCACATCACAGTGATGTACAGTAACTACAACATGTGATCCATCATGGCTGCTAGAGAATTATCATTAATCATATTAATCATTAATCATCATATTAATTATCACATCCACTTAAACAATCACTGACTGTCAAACTGGTGTAAACTCAGTCTGGAAGGTTTGCTGGTTCCCCAGCCCACCAGCAGTCAGAGTCATTTTAATCATTCTTCTCTATGTTTAACTTTGTCAATAAGATTGTATCACCCTAACCCACACTGACTATAAATACATATTTCGGTATGTAGACTAGAGCCATGCTGAGATGTAAATCGTTAATACTTGTGATACACTTTACCAGGTCTGCCTGTTAGATCATCTGTTGTCAACTTTCTTCTGCCTGTTTCCTGTCAGTTAGCTGCCTGTTGGAAGTTTACCATTAAGATGATGTACTTTCACTTTATTCCTGCCAGCCTTCTCTTTCCATCTCTTTGGTCTCTACTCCAAAACTCATCCAGATCTATAATCTGTCATTTCAGACTTGCTGGCTGTAACATCACACAGACAGGATTCAACATCCTGGTCTCAGCTCTCAGATCTAATCTTTCCCATTTGAGAGAATTGGACATCAGTTTCAACTGCCTGCAGGAATCACAAGTGGAGCAACTCTCTGCTCTACTGAAGAGGGAAGAGTGTAGACTGCAGATCCTGAGGTAAATAAATAGTGTGTTTTCTCTCTGTGTGGATCTCTACTTGAACATCAACAGCACTTTGTTAAATATGGATTTCTCTGCAGGTTGTCAGGCTGTGGGCTCACAGAGGAAGGCTGTTCTTCTCTGGCTTCAGCTCTGACCTTCAACCCCTCCCATCTGAAACAGCTGGACTTGAACTTCAGCCACTTAGGAGGCTCTGGTCTGAAGAAGCTCTCTGCTGCACTGGAGACTCTGAAGTGAGTAGACTTGGACTGTGTCCATGTTGGTTAGTGCAGTGTTTCCTTACAATGTTGAACTGGAGACTCTGAAGTGAGTAGACTTGGACTGTGTCCATGTTGGTTAGTGCAGTGTTTCCTTACAATGTTGAACTGGCTGGCCAGGTGGGAGGGGGCTTCACCCTTAACGTCCAATCTACAAGACCATCCATCCTTTCTTTAGATGTACAAGACCACCACAACAATCCTTTCTTTATATGTGAGCCAACAGGATGTTGAACTAGAGTAGTCCTCGTTCATCTTGTGATTTTCTAGCAGAGTAAAAATATAAATAATAGGATCAGTTTCATCCCAGGTGATCCCTGCAACTAACCCGTCTCTGAGCTTTGTTTCCTAAGTTTAGCAAAATAAGAAATAAAACCTTCCAAAATACACAGTTATCAGTGAAATACAAATACAAACTAGAAAAGAAAATTTCTAAGAAATTTTAAGCGTGCCTCAAGTGTGTGCAACCTTGTATAGCAATTGGTGTTAGCATTAGCATCCTTGTATGGCAGTTGGTGTTAGCATTAGCATTTTGCATTAACATTAACATCATTATTCAAATTTTTTACATCAGCATTTTTATCATTTGCTTTAACATTAACATTTTTGTTAGCATTAGCATGTGTTAGCATTAGCATGTGTTAGCATTAGCATTTGTTACCATTAGCATTTGTTAGCATTAGCATGTGTTAGCATTAGCATTTGTTAGCATTAGCATTTTTGTTAGCATTAGCATATATTAGCATTAGCATGTGTTAGCATTAGCATGTGTTAGCATTAGCATTTGTGTTAGCATTAGCATATGTTATCATTAGCATGTGTTAACATTAGCATTTGTTAGCATTAGCATTTTTGTTAGCATTAGCATATGTTAGCATTAGCATGTGTTAGCATTAGCATTTGTTAGCATTAGCATTTTTGTTAGCATTAGCCTGTGTTAGCAATAGCATTTGTTAGCATTAGCATTTGTTAGCATTAGCATGTGTTCACATTAGCATGTGTTAGCATTAGCATTAGCATGTGTTAGCATTAGCATTTGTTAGCATTAGCATTTGTTAGCATTAGCATTAGCGGTTAGCCGTTGGGACTGTGGGACCACCCACCGAGTTTGAGACCAGTAACGTTTTGGGAAGTGGAGACATGGCTGTTTAGACTGTGGGACCACCCACCGAGTTTGAGACCAGTAACGTTTTGGGAAGTGGAGACATGGCTGTTTAAAGCCCAGCCAATAGGAATGCAGAGGGGGCGGGGCTTAAGCAATTACAGATAATTCCTATTTGCCATGTAAGTACACACAGCGAGTTTCGAGACGGTACCATGCTGCAAACTGGAGAAATAGCTGTTTAAAGCTAAGCCAATAGGAAGATAGGGGCGGGGCTTTAGAGGGGGCGGGGCTTAAGTAATAAGTCCCTATTGGCCGTTTAAGTCCAGACACCAAGTTTCAAGACAGTACCATGCTGTGAACTGGAGTAGTGGCTGTTTAAAACCCAGCCAATAGGAATACAGAGGGGGCGGGGCTTAATCAATTACAGCCCATCCCTATTGGCTGGAAAAAGACCAAAGTTGTGTGTGCATTTAAAAGTTTAAATGACGTTGCTAGGCAAAAGTATGGCAGAGTTATGTGGCGTCAAAGTTTCTGTTTTTTTTTCCCCGAGTCCCCCATTCAAAGTCAATGGGGGTTTTAGCGCATAGTTTTTTACGAATTACATTGCCATGGTAACGCGGATCGGGAAGAAAAGTAATAGCACACCATTCCCGGCCGAGCCGCACATTTTGATGTATATATTGCTGGGGTGGCGTAAATCGTGCGGCAGTTATTACGTGCAGAAATTTCCCCCATTCTAAGTCAATGGGGTTTTTTGGCGTCGTTTTTTGCGAATTACGTCGCAATGGTAACACGGATCGGAAAGAAAAGTAATAGCACCCCATTCCCGGCCGAGCCGCACATTTTGATGTATATATTGCGGCGGTGGCGTAAATCGTGCGGCAGTTATTACGCGCGGAAATTTGTGGCGAAACACTTACTTAACTAGAAAATAAATTTCTAAGAAATTTTAAGTGTGCCTGCAGCTCGCTAAGTGTGTGCAACCTTGTATAGCAGTTGGTGTTAGCATTAGCATCCTTGTATAGCAGTTGGTGTTAGCATTAGCATTTTGCATTAACATTAACATCATTATTCAAATTTTTTACATCTGCATTTTTATCATTACCCTTAAAATTAACATTTTTATTAGCATTAGCATTAGCATTTGTTAGCATTAGCATTTGTTAGCATTAGCATGTGTTAGCATTAGCATGTGTTAGCATTAGCATTTGTTAGCATTAGCATTTTTGTTAGCATTAGCATATGTTAGCATTAACATTTTTTAGCATTAGCATGTGTAAGCATTAGCATTTGTTAGCATTAGCATGTGTTAGCATTAGCATTTGTGTTAGCTCTAGCATATGTTAGCATTAACATTAGCATGTGTTAGCATTAGCATTTGTTACCATTAGCATTTGTTAGCATTAGCATGTGTTGGCATTAGCATTTGTTAGCATTAGCATTTTTGTTAGCATTAGCATATGTTAGCATTAGCATTTGTTAGCAGTAGCATGTGTTAGCATTAGCATGTGTTAGCATTAACATTTTTGTTAGCATTAGCATATGTTATCATTGGCGTGTGTTAGCATTAGCATTTGTTAGCATTAGCATTTTTGTTAGCATTAGCATGTGTTAGCATTAGCATTAGCATTTGTTAGCATTAGCATTAGCATGTGTTAGTATTAGCATTTGTTAGCATTAGCATTTGTTAGCATTAGAATTAGCGGTTAGCTGTTGGGACTGTGGGACCACCCACCGAGTTTGAGACCAGTAACGTTTTGGGAAGTGGAGACATGGCTGTTTAAAGCCCAGCCAATAGGAATGCAGAGGGGGTGGGGCTTAAGCAATTACAGATAGTTCCTATTTGCCATGTAAGTACACACAGCGAGTTTCGAGACGGTACCATGCTGCAAACTGGAGATATAGCTGTTTAAAGCTAAACCAATAGGAAGATAGGGGCGGGGCTTAAGAGGGGGCGGGGCTTAAGTAATAAGTCCCTATTGGCCGTTTAAGTCCAGACACCAAGTTTCAAGACGGTACCATGCTGTGAACTGGAGTAGTGGCTGTTTAAAACCCAGCCAATAGGAATACAGAGGGGGCGGGGCTTAATCAATTACAGCTCATCCCTATTGGCCGGAAAAAGACCAAAGTTGTGTGTGCATTTTAAAGTTTAAATCACGTTGCTAGGCAAAAGGATGGCAGAGTTATGTGGCACCAAAGTTTCTGTTTTTTTTTTTCGAGTCCCCCATTCAAAGTCAATGGGGGTTTTTGCGCATAGTTTTTTACGAATTACGTTGCCATGGTAACGCGGATCGGGAAGGAAAGTAATAGCACACCATTCCCGGCCTAGCCGCACATTTTGATGTATATATTGCGGGGGTGGCGTAAATCGTGCGGCAGTTATTACGTGCCAAAATTTTCCCCATTCTTAGTCAATGGGGTTTTTTGGCGTTGTTTTTTGCGAATTATATCGCAATGGTAACGCGGATCGGAAAGAAAAGTAATAGCACCCCATTCCCGGCCGAGCCGCACGTTTTGATGTATATATTGCTGCGGTGGCGTAAATCGTGCGGCAGTTATTACGTGCCGAAATTTGTGGGATCATTATTATTTTTATTAAGTATGGCGGATTACAATAAGTGTTTTTCCATTGCATTGCATGGCAGGCACACTTAATTACGTACTTAAGTATGGCGGATTACAATAAGTGTTTTGCCATCGCGTTGCATGGCAGGCACACTTAATGATCGTTGCTACAGTAGAGGCTCTTCATTCAGCGTATAAACACTGAAATCTATGAAATCACTTCAAATCAAATAAAAAGCTTATCCTTATCAGGTTAACTGCAACAGGCTCTTCTCCAGCCTACATTTAACAGAATAGAAACAGTTGCAGGCTCACTTTGGATAATAATAAAAGTAAACTTAAATAGGGTTAATAAAAACATCTCATCTTAACCCATTCACTGCCAGGTATTAATTAAGTGTGCCTGCCATGCAACGCAATGGCAAAACACTTATTGTAATCCGCCATACTTAATTAAGTGTGCCTGCCATGCAATGCAATGGCAAAACACTTATTGTAATCCGCCATACTTAAGTCGGTCGGTAATGTTCTTGCAAATTTCTGCACGTAATAACTGCCGCACAATTTACGGCACCCACGCAATATATACATCAAAACGTGCGGCTCGGCCGGGAATAGGTTGCTATTACTTTTCTTTCCGATCCGCGTTACCATGGCGACGTAATTCGCAAAAAACGACGCCCAAAAACCCCATTCACTTAGAATGGGGAAAATTTCGGCATGTAATAACTGCCGCACGATTTACGCCACCCCCGCAATATATACATCAAAATGTGCGGCTCGGCCGGGAATGGTGTGCTATTACTTTTCTTTCCGATCCGCGTTACCATGGCAACGTAATTCGCAAAAAACTACGCTCAAAAACCCCCATTGACTTTGAATGGGGGACTCCGAAAAAAAAACTAGAAACTTTGGCGCCACATAACTCTGCCATACTTTTGCCTAGCAACGTGATTTAAACTTTAAAATGCACACACAACTTTGGTCTTTTTCCAGCCAATAGGGATGAGCTGTAATTGATTAAGCCCCGCCCCCTCTATAACAGGAAGTGCCCTTTGCCAAACAGGAAGTGCCTCTACATCTCATGAACCGTTTATCGTACAGAGTTGTGGCTGGTATCATATGACTTGATTAAGAGTCCTTAACCTTAATTGACGCTTCCTTCGCCAAACAGGAAGTGCCCTTCACCAAACAGGAAGTGCCTCTATAACTCATGAACCGTTTGTCGTACAGACTCGCGGCTGGTGTCATACATTTTTTTTTTCTCAAAAAAATTTTTTTTTTCTCCAAAAATTTTTTTTTCTCACAAAACAATTTTTTCTCAAAAAACTGTCGTTAAAGTGCGACCCGTGATAACGGCCAAAAATGTGCCAAAACGCCACTAATTAGTCGAAATGGCTGACTTCCTGTTTGGTTTCTGATTGGCTGCTGGCCTTGTGACGTGGGTAGAGCTGCGAGGGCCCGGTCATCGCTGCTTGCAGCTTTAATTCATTAATCGTCCATGACCTTAACACCTTGACGTCCGAAATAGAATGGTGGTTGGTAGATTAGCCGTGACATTTCTATTATTGTATTGTGATCTGAGACATAATATTATGTTTATAAACATGACCCCGCAGCCCCTCCATCTTGAACAGCGCCGCTGTTTTTTCTTTTTTTTTCCCCCCAGGCCAGTAACTCACCATGATTTTCTCGATTTCCGTTGGGATAGAATGGGGGTTTTGGCCGATCGTCGATGTCCCCGTGCGTTTCGCGTGCGCGATCCTTTCACGTAAATGTCCCCGCAAATAGTCCATGTGTGACTGAAGAACAGAACTGAAAAGTTTTGCTAGCATAGCCCCAAGCATGGCTGCAGGAGGAGCTCGAGTGTGTAGACAGTAAACGGATGGGTGGAAGGTGCCTTGGAGAAGGAGAGGCGCTGACGTCACCTCTGCTTCATGCACGGTCTGCATGAGCTATCAGTGCACGAGTGGTGACTAGGGAAGGTTAGACGATCGCCGATTTTCGGATCAAAAGCTTTTATTCCGGTTTTAAAGACAAAGTCCGGGAATGTACGACGTGGCTGAGAGTCCCTGGGGGGATGTGCGATATAGTACGGTTTTAACATTAAGGGGCTCCCCTTGGCTTAGAAGGTGTTAATTGGGGCCTATTTCGCCAAACAGGAAGTGCCCCTCACCAAACAGGAAGTGACCCTTTACCTCGTGAACCGTTTGTCGTACAGACGCGTAGATGGCATCAAATGACTTGATTAAGAGTCCTTAACCTTAATTGGGGCCTATTTCGCCAAACAGGAAGTGCCCCTCACCAAACAGGAAGTGACCCTTGATCTCGTGAACCATTTGTCATACAGATGCGCGGGTTGCGTCAAATGACAAGAATAAGAGTCCTTAATCTTAATTAGGGCCTATTTCGCCAAACAGGAAGTGCCCCTTACCAAACAGGAAGTGACCCTTTATCTCGTGATCTGTTTGTCGTACAGACATGTGGGTGGTGTCATATGAAGAACCATAATGTTAAAGCTTATGCAAAAAATGCTAATGTTAAAAAATGTAACGCTAATGCTAACACCAACCGCTACACAAGGTTGCACAGACTTAGCGAGCTGCAGGCACACTTAAAATGTCTTAGAAATTTTCTTTTCTAGTTAATTAAGTAAGTAAGTAATTATTTCGCCACAAATTTCTGCACGTAATAACTGCCGCACAATTTACACCACCCACGCAATATATACATCAAAACGTGCGGCTCGGCCGGGAATAGGTTGCTATTACTTTTCTTTCCGATCCGCGTTACCATTGCGACGTAATTAGCAAAAAACGACGCCCAAAAACCCCATTCACTTAGAATGGGGAAAATTTCGGCACGGAATAACTGCCGCACGATTTACGCCACCCCCGCAATATATACATCAAAATGTGCGGCTCGGCCGGGAATGGTGTGCTATTACTTTTCGTTCCGATCCGCGTTACCATGGCAACGTAATTCGTAAAAAACTACGCTCAAAAACCCCCATTGACTTTGAATGGGGGACTCCGAAAAAACCCCAGACACTTTGGCGCTGCATAACTGCCATACTTTTGCCTAGCAACGTGATTTCGTTTTTCCGGCCAATAGGGATGAGCTGTAATTGTTTAAGCCCCGCCCCCTCTGTAACAGGAAGTGCCCTTCGCCAAACAGGAAGTGCCTCTACATCTCATGAACCGTTTATCGTACAGATGCGTGGATGGTTTCATATGACTTGATTAAGAGTCCTTGACCTTAATTGGGGCCTATTTCGCCAAACAGGAAGTGCCCCTCACCAAACAGGAAGTGACCCTTTACCTCGTGAACCGTTTGTCGTACAGACGCGTAGATGGCATCAAATGACTTGATTAAGAGTCCTTAACCTTAATTGGGGCCGATTTCGCCAAACAGGAAGTGCCCCCACCAAACAGGAAGTGACCCTTGATCTCGTGAACCATTTGTCGTACAGACGCACGGGTTGCGTCAAATTACTTGATTAAGAGTCCTTAACCTTAATTGGGGCCTATTTCGCCAAACAGGAAGTGCCCCTCACCAAACAGGAAGTGACCCTTGATCTCGTGAACCGTTTGTCGTACAGACGCGCGGGTTGCGTCAAATGACAAGATTAAGAGTCCTTAACCTATTGGGGCCTATTTCGCCAAACAGGAAGTGCCCCTCACCAAACAGGAAGTGACCCTTGATCTCGTGAACCGTTTGTCGTGCAGACGCACGGGTTGCGCCAAATGACAAGATTAAGAGTCCTTAACCTTAATTGGGGCCTATTTCGCCAAACAGGAAGTGCCCCTCACCAAACAGGAAGTGACCCTTTATCTCGTGAACCGTTTGTCGTGCAGACGCGTGGGTGGTGTGAAATGACTTGATTAAGAGTCCTTAACCTTAATTGGGGCCTATTTCGCCAAACAGGAAGTGCCCCTCACCAAACAGGAAGTGACCCTTTTTCTCGTGAACCGTTTGTCGTACATACGCGTGGGTGGCGTCAAATGACTTGATTAAGAGTCCTTAACCTTAATTGGGGCCTATTTTGCCAAACAGGAAGTGCCCCTCACCAAACAGGAAGTGAACCTAAATCTCGTGAATTTTTTGTCGTTCAGACGTGTGGGTGGCATCAAATGACTTGATTAAGAGTCCTTAACCTTAATTGGGGCCTATTTCGCCAAACAGGAAGTGTCCCTCACCAAACAGGAAGTGACCCTTTATCTCGTGAACCGTTTGTAGTACAGACGCGTGGGTGGAGCCATATGACTTTATTAAGAGTCCTTAACCTTAATTGTGGCCTATTTCGCCGAACAGGAACTGCCCCTCTCCAAACAGGAAGTGACCGTTTATCTCGTGAACCGTTTGTCGTACATGTGGGTGGTGTCATATGAAGAACCATAATGTTAAAGCTTATGCAAAAAATGCTAATGTTAAAAAATGTAACGCTAATGCTAACACCAACCACTACACAAGGTTGCACAGACTTAGCGAGCTGCAGGCACACTTAAAATTTCTTCGAAATTTTCTTTTCTAGTTGAATTATTGCGATTGCATTTGACTGTCAGAACCGGCACAGCTTGACCGTATTTATACATTTATCACTGTGACATCACAGGTGACATCACAGTGATGTCAGATACTCAGAGCAGGGATCTCCATATATGGGCATAAACAGGTGACATCACAGTCGTTCAGACGCGTGGGTGGCATCAAATGACTTGATTAAGAGTCCTTAACCTTAATTGGGGCCTATTTCGCCAAACAGGAAGTGTCCCTCACCAAACAGGAAGTGACCCTTTATCTCGTGAACCGTTTGTCGTACAGACGCGTGGGTGGAGCTATATGACTTGATTAAGAGTCCTTAACCTTAATTGTGGCCTATTTCGCCGAACAGGAACTGCCCCTCTCCAAACAGGAAGTGACCGTTTATCTCGTGAACCGTTTGTCGTACATGTGGGTGGTGTCATATGAAGAACCATAATGTTAAAGCTTATGCAAAAAATGCTAATGTTAAAAAATGTAACGCTAATGCTAACACCAACCACTACACAAGGTTGCACAGACTTAGCGAGCTGCAGGCACACTTAAAATTTCTTCAAAATTTTCTTTTCTAGTTGAATTATTGCGATCGCATTTGACTGTCAGAACCGGCACAGCTTGACCGTATTTATACATTTATCACTGTGACATCACAGGTGACATCACAGTGATGTCAGATACTCAGAGCAGAGATCTCCATATATGGGCATAAACAGGTGACATCACAGTGGTGTGGGATGGTTCAGACAGGGATCTCCATGTATGGGCAATTGGGCATAAAAGGGATTGTAAGTTGTGATGTCATGGGAACCACTCTATGCCCATATATGGTGATCCCTGATGTCATCAATATTTTTAAGCCATCCAACAGGACTTCATATCCATATATGGGGAACTGGTCCAATATACACCACTGGCCAGACGGCCAAGACATGGCTCGACCTCGCCCTTTAGGGCCACTTGTCGCCCTGAGGCGTCTTACTAGTTTTATTCCTCTGAGAGGGTTTTTACCTTATTCTCCAGGCTCCTTGAACGCACCATGTGACCAGATGAACGCACCATGTGACCAGATGTAAACATTAACTCCATGAACGCACCATGTGACCAGATGTAGGTCCAAATTGGAAGGTCCAATTTTGACAACCCGCGCCCGCCCGGTCCGTCATTAATCAGATCCGTGGACCGCCCGCTACCCATCATTATAAAAAAATCAAAACCAGACCCGCCCCGCCCGTCAAAAAAAGGACCTGTCGCGCGCCCCGTTACCTGTGATTACATGCATTAAAGTAAATAGCCTACAGCCGTGCGTGCCTTCTTTCAATGGCATCGCACTCTATTTTGACTCCATAGTTGATCCCCCTGCACGCCGTCGGAAAATGCTCTTATTAAGCCTATTATTAATAGGTCTATTATTATTTGGATAAAGTAGAACAACCTTTAAAACCAATCATACTTATTTAAAATTGTATCATGATCTGACACTGTCGCGACAGCTTGTTGCTGCTGCTGCTTTCTGCCTCCGCTGCTGTGTGCAGTTGTATTTGTCATACGACGGTGTCGCGCATTGAAAATATCAGAGCTACAAGCTCACAACATGTCGGAACTTGCAGCTTTGTGAGCTTGCATGTCTGCTATGCTCGACACGCACCGTCATACGGCGAAGCACATATCCAGCTTTTCACAGCTGAAGGGAACGCCACTCGCTGTCTGGCTGTCTTGGTTCTCTCATGATAAACAGCCCGAGGTAATCTAAACCAAACCGGACCCATGATGTGACGATAATAAAAAAGGGATCGGAAGTCGGAACTCCTAATAGTCGTGGAATCACGTGGATATTATACAATCATGCACCTTTCAACTACATCGCGCTAGGCAAGCAGATCACTCGCGGCCACTTTATTCAGTTGTGTGTCGTGTCGGTGTCCTCCTCACTGTGAGTGTGTGCGCTCCAGCCGGCTGCCGCCGCTCCATGTGTGTGACTTGATGTTTAGGTGGAAACAGTGCTGTATGCATGCCATGGTTCTGTCGTCCTGCTGCTCACAGTGTGCGCTCTTGTGACGTTGTTTTAGGCAGAAACAGTTGTCTGATTTTCACAGTAAAATGTCATCCGCCCGTCACCCGCCCGTGTTTAGTCGCGCACCGCCCGTACCCGTACCCGCAAATTTATAGTTGAATATATTCCGCCCGTACCCGCCCGTCAAACACGGGTACCCGTCGGGTACCCCACCCGTTGCAGGGCTCTGGCTCCCGGTTGTGGCAGATCATGGTATTTTCTTTCACCCAGAAAATATAAATTATAACAGCGTGTGTGTGTGTGTGTGTGTGTGTGTGTGTGTTTGTGTTTGTGTTTGTGTGTGTGTGTGTGTGTGTGTGTGATAGCAAAAGGAACAGAATGATTCATTGATTGAATGATTCAGACATTGATTAATTGTTGTTCTTTTTCTTACAGTGTGAATCATGGAGGAGAACACTGGATTAAACCTCAACTCCTTACAAGATGTGAGTGTCTGTCTGTCTGTCTGTCTGTCTGTCTGTCTGTCTGTCTGTCTGTCTGCCTGCCTGCCTGCCTGCCTGCCTGCCTGCCTGTCTGTCTGTCTGTGTTAATTTCTCACATTAACATTATATACTCTGTTTTAGACTCTGTTGGCCCCTCCCTCCTTGTAGTCAGGAGATGTTATAATAAAACTAGAAAAGAAAATTTCTAAGAAATTTTAAGTGTGCCTGCAGCTCGCTAAGTCTGTGCAACCTTGTGTAGCGGTTGGTGTTAGCATTAGCGTTACATTTTTTAACATTAGCAATTTTTTGCATAAGCTTTAACATTATGGTTCTTCATATGACACCACCCACATGTCTGTACGACAAACGGTTCAGGAGATAAAGGGTCACTTCCTGTTTGGTGAGAGGCACTTCCTGTTTGGCGAAATAGGCCCCAATTAAGGTTAAGGACTCTTAACTCAAACTCTGCCCTCAAAATACCCCTTTGTACCCCTTCTCTGCCATGCCCGTAGAACCCGTAAATGTAATACAAATTATTATTATTATTATTTTTTTATCGAAGCGGAACTAAAATAGGCCGGAACTAATGCTCCGTGATCGGTTTCTACACGGACACATTATTGAGCGGACCACTTAGCATTGATCCCGTGAACGGGAAGCCGATGGTCCGTCGTCTATTTTGGCCCGTTAGCTTTCTGTCTAAACTCCGCGGCTTACAGATGGAGAATGGATTGATCAATTGAAAAAATTTCAACGGATTTGAGAAGCTGATGGAATACGCGAACACACGATGCATAGCAGTGTCCGATCACGTACGATGGGAACTGGATGAGCGCCCACGTTAACAGGTAGGAGAAACCGGCAGTGAAAGACATAGAGAAATCTACGGGCTTTACGGCCGTAAACTACGAATGAGTTAATCAAGTCATTTGATGCCACCCACGCGTCTGTACGACAAACAATTCACGAGATATAGGGTCACTTCCTGTTTGGTCACGGGCACTTCCTGTTTGGCGAAATAGGCCCCAATTAAGGTTAAGGACTCTTAATCTTGTCATTTGACGCAACCCGCGCGTCTGTACGACAAACGGTTCACGAGATCAAGGGTCACTTCCTGTTTGGTGAGGGGCACTTCCTGTTTGGCGAAATAGGCCCCAATTAAGGTTAAGGACTCTTAATCTTGTCATTTGACGCAACCCGCGCGTCTGTACGACAAACGGTTCACGAGATCAAGGGTCGCTTCCTGTTTGGTGAGGGGCACTTCCTGTTTGGCGAAATAGGCCCCAATTAAGGTTAAGGACTCTTAATCTTGTCATTTTACGCAACCCGCGCGTCTGTACGACAAACGGTTCACGAGATCAAGGGTCACTTCCTGTTTGGTGAGGGGCACTTCCTGTTTGGCGAAATAGGCCCCAATTAAGGTTAAGGACTCTTAATCTTGTCATTTGATGCCATCCACGCGTCTGTACGACAAACGGTTCACGAGGTAAAGGGTCACTTCCTGTTTGGTGAGGGGCACTTCCTGTTTGGCGAAATAGGCCCCAATTAAAGTCAAGGACTCTTAATCAAGTCATATGAAACCATCCACGCATCTGTACGACAAACGGTTCATGAGATGTAGAGGCACTTCCTGTTTGGCGAAAGGCACTTCCTGTTACAGAGGTGGCGGGGCTTAATCAATTACAGCTCATCCCTATTGGCTGGAAAAAGACCAAAGTTGTGTGTGCATTTTAAAGTTTAAGTGACGTTGCTAGGCAAAAGTATGGCAGAGTTATGTGGCGCCAAAGTTTCTGTTTTTTTTTCGGAGTCCCCCATTCAAAGTCAATGGGGGTTTTTGAGCGTAGTTTTTTACGAATTACGTTGCCATGGTAACGCGGATTGGAAAGAAAAGTAATAGCACACCATTCCCATTCACCATTTTGATGTATATATTGCGGGGGTGGCGTAAATCTTGCGGCAGTTATTACGTGCCGAAATTTCCCCCATTCTAAGTCAATGGGGTTTTTGGGCGTCGTTTTTTGTGAATTACGTCGCCATGGTAACGCGGATCGGAAAGAAAAGTAATAGCAACCTATTCCCGGCCGAGCCGCACGTTTTGATGTATATATTGCGTGGGTGGCGTTAATTGTGCGGCAGTTATTACGAGCAGAAATTTGCAAGAACATGACTGACTTACTGACTGACTTAAGTATGACGGATTACAATAAGTGTTTTGCCATTGCATTGCATGGCAGGCACACTTAATAAAAGAAAGAAACAATGTGTTTGTAAAGGTGTAGTAAGTTAATCTCCCCAAGAGGAACCTGTGACAGAGTGTTTTATGGAAGGGAGAAGAGTCTGGGACGCGTGGAGCGTCGTCCAGGGTGTTTTAGGACGCGCGGAGCGTCATCCAGGGTGTTTTAGGACGCGTGGAGCGTCGTCCAGGGTGTTTTAGGACGTGGAGCGTCGTCCAGGGTGTTTTAGGGAGTCTTTCTGTCTCACCAGGTTCCTCAGGGCTCTATCCTCGGCCCCCTCCTTTTCCCTCAACACCACGTCTGTTAGCAGAAAATAGACGATCTACAATCTCACAACGTGTTCCATTGCAACATGTTGTGAGCTTGAAGATCTGCTATTTTAGAATCATTATTACAGAAGAGGGTCACTAGGGTTCAAGTGGTTAACTAGAAAAGAAAATTTCTAAGAATTTTTAAGTGTGCCTGCAGCTCGTTAAGCGTGTGCAACCTTGTGTAGTGGTTGGTGTTAGCATTAGCGTTAGATTTTTTTTGGTGTTAGCATTAGCGTTAGATTTTTTAACATTAGCATTTTTTGCATTAGCTATAACATTATCGACTGTACGACAAACGATTCATGAGATAAAGAGGCACTTCCTGTTTGGCGAAGGGCACTTCCTGTTTGGTGAAGGAAGCACCAATTAATGTTAAGGACTCTTAATCAAGTCATATGACACCACCCACGCGTCTGTACGACAAATGGTTGATGAGATATAGGGTCACTTCCTGTTTGGCGAGGGGCACTTCCTGTTTGGCCAAATAGGCCCCAATTAAGGTTAAGGACTCTTAATCAAGTCATGTGATGCCACCCACAAGTCTGTACGACAAACGGTTCATGAGATAAAGGGTCACTTCCTGTTTGGTGAGGGGCACTTCCTGTTTGGCGAAATAGGCCCCAATTAGGGTTAATGACTCTTAATCAAGTCATTTGACGCCACCCACAAGTCTGTACGACAAAGGGTTCATGAGATAAAGGGTCACTTCCTGTTTGGTGAGGGGCACTTCCTGTTTGGCAAAATAGGCCCCAATTAAGGTTAAGGACTCTTAATCAAGTCATATGACACCAACCACGCGTCTGTACGACAAACGGTTCATGAGATAAAGATGCACTTCCTGTTTGGCAAAGGGCACTTCCTGTTTGGCGAAGGAAGCACCAATTAAGCTTAAGGACTCTTAATCAAGTCATATGACGCCACCCACGAGTCTGTACGACAAACGGTTCATGAGATGTAGAGTCACTTCCTGTTTGGCGAAGGGCACTTCCTGTTACAGAGGGGGCAGGGCTTAATCAATTACAGCTCATCCCTATTGGCCGGAAAAAGACCAACGTTGTGTGTGCATTTTAAAGTTTAAGTGACGTTGCTAGGCAAAAGTATGTCAGAGTAATGTGGGGCCAAAGTTTCTGGTTTTTTTTCAGAGTCCCCCATTCAAAGTCAATGGGGGTTTTTGAGCTTATTTTTCTACGAATTACGTTGCCATGGTAATGCGGATCGGAAAGAAAAGTATTAGCACACCATTCCCGGCCGAGCCGCACGTTTTGATGTATATATTGCGGCGGTGGCGTAAATTGTGCGGCAGTTATTACATGCCGAAATTTGCAAGAACATTACTGACTTACTGACTTACTTAAGTATGGCGGATTACAATAAGTGTTTTGCCATTGCATTGCATGGCAGGCACACTTAAAAAGTACAAAATGTCAAGATCGCAGGCAGTGCTCTCTTTGACGTTACTGACGTCAAAGATTGGTCCATTTTGTTCCAAAAATGTGTTGTGCAAAACTTAACCCGCTGGTGGCGCTATAACAGGCCAATGTGAGAAGGGTGTGTAGCAACTCATAATGTAATAACGGCTCATAATGTAATAAGGGCTCATAATGTAATAAGAAAAATGTAATAAAAACTCATAATGTAATAATCAACTCATAATGTAATAAAAAAACGAGCGCATAACGTAATAATGGATTTTTCAATAATGTAATAATGTAATAATGTGTTACATTAACACATTGACCGCCATTTTAACATACCTCCGTACTCCCACCTGCCATTCGTCTCCATAGACTTCCATGTAATTGGGTGTGCACGGATCATGCACACCCATGCCTAGATAATGCACCACGTGTGTCCACATTGCTCACAGCTTTCAAACAAAAAAATCCGAATGGAAATCCGTTCAGGCATTCATGAGATAACAGCCACTATGTTTAACAAAGATGGCTGCCAAAATGGCTGCCATGCTTGAAAGATGGGGTTGCTATGGGGGTTAAACATGCAATTTCGCGATTGCTATCATGCCTACTCCATTTTTGGGGGTCAAAAACATTTTTTGAATTTTTTTTTCTCATAATGTAATAAACCTTCATAATGTAATAATGTATTTTTTATTACATTATGAGCTGATTATTACATTATGAGCTTTTATTACATTTTAATTATTACATTATGCGCTTGTTTTTTATTACATTATGAGATGATTATTACATTATGAGTTTTTATTACATGTTTTTATTACATCATGAGCCCTTATTACATTATGAGTTGCTACACACCCTGCCAACTTTGTTGATGAAGAATGGAGCAACTATCTGCTAAACATGCAGCAAATGAATACATATGGGGATCATTTAGCTGTACAAAGAGCATCCACAATGTTCAACATACAGTTCGTGATTGTATCGACAGTGGGTGTTGATGCAACATTGATAATATCCCCATGTGGTCAGTATGATGACAGTCTGCCATTGCTAGTTCTGGGCCACTTTGCCGAAGGTCATGGGGACCATTATGTAAGCCTTGGTGGACCAGTCACACACTTGATTCAAGAGTCCAGGAAGCAGAGGAGAGCGCATCACTTCGATCTGTCCCTCATTCTGGCTCTAAGTCTAGCCCTCACTCTGGCCCTGACTCGGTACCTCACTCTGGCCCTGACTCTGTCCCTCACTCTGGCCCAGGGCCGGTTTTATAATAGGGCTTGACGTGCTGAAGCACAGGGCATCAACAACCACAGGGGGGCACCAGAGGATCAACTGTAAACAAAAGATATTCACTTGAGCTAAGCTAAGCTAAGCTAACGTTGCTGTCTGTAATGACTGGTTACACTTAAGGGTTTTGAAGAAACGTTAGGTGGATACTAATATGCACAACTCTAAAAGAACTGGTGCACTATTGTGTTGGAACGCCTCAGTGCGGCTGCAGAGTTAAGGTGCTATCTATCCTTGATTGATTGATTGATTGATTGATTGATTAGAAGTTTGCATAGGAAAAGGTTCATGACAGTACAGTTCACTGGTACAAAGTCAACTAAAGGGAGATCCTAGTAAGCTGTTCGGCTTATTTGCACAGGAAACCTTCATGTATCTCATATAACTGAGACCACACTATTAAGTAGGGTGACCAGATGTCCTGGTTTGGCCGGGACTGTTCGTTTTCAAGCTGCGTGTCCCGGTGTCCCGACAAATATCTCTAAAATTCTAATATGTCCCGTTTTTAAACATTCACTACAGAATTATGCCAATAACAGTATCTGTGTTCAGTGGTTGCATAGACATTTATCATGTTCTTTTCACGAAAACATGCTCACCTAACCAATCAGAAAACATGTACAAATTCATTGTGCGTCTGAATTCAACGCTGAGGCTGTTTGTCAATCACTCACTGCCTGTTTGCAACTCTGCGGTGTATGTGCGCTTGCATGAACGTTTTAGGCAACAGTGGTTCGCGTCCCGGTTTGAGCGGCTGAGAATATGGTCACCCTACTTTCAAGTCATTATGCTAATGTATGGACGTCTCTGTTGTTTCATACACCATCTTTGGGCATATTCTACACTATTGTTATTTATAATTTGAGCTTGACTGTGATACATGTGGCTACCTGTTTCATTGATGTTTTTGTGGGATAGAGAAGCCAGTTCTTGTAGTTACTGGACTGTCGAAATTGTAGCTACCTTATACTGTATGCTGGTGGAGAAGGGGAAAAAAATCAAACCAAGTTTGAAGTGAGAGGTGGTGCGTGTGTGCGTCCTCATAATGACATTATCCGTTCCTATCTATGTCTAAGTGGCTGTGTGTGTTTGTGCGCCAGCGGCTACCACAGGTCACCAGCGTGGGGTGGTGACCTGTAGGTCCAAGCACAGGGCACCATGAAGGGTAGATCCTGCCCTAAGTCTTGCCCTAAATCTGGCCCTCACTCTCGCTGTAAGGCCCTCACTCTGGCCCTGACCCGGTACCTCACTCTGGCCCTAAGTCTGGACAGATCGAAGTGGTGCGCTCTTTGAATCAAGTGTGTGACTGGTCCATCAAGGCTTACATAATGGTCCCCATGACCTTCGGCAAAGTGGCCCAGAACTAGCAATGGCAGACTGTCGTCATACTGACCACATGGGGATATTATCAATGTTGCATCAACACCCAGTGTCGATACAATCACGAACTGTATGTTGAACACTGTGGATGCTCTTTGTACAGCTAAATGATCCCCATATGTATTCATTTGCTGCATGTTTAACAGATAGTTGCTCCATTCTTCATCAACAAAGTTGGCAGGGTGTGTAACAACTCATAATGTAATAAGGGCTCATAATGTAATAACAACATGTAATAAAAACTCATAATGTAATAATCAGCTCATAATGTAATAAAAAACAAGCGAATAATGTAATAATTAAAATGTAATAAAAGCTCATAATGTAATAATCAGCTCATAATGTAATAAAAAATACATTATTACATTATGAAGGTTTATTACATTATGAGCCTCCTATGTGGAGGTTCTTAATGTAACACATTATTACATTATTACATTATTGATCAATCCATTATTACGTTATGCGCTCGTTTTTTTATTACATTATGAGCTGATTATTACATTATGAGTTTTTATTACATTTTTCTTATTACATTGTGAGCCCTTATTACATTATGAGCCGTTATTACATTATGAGTTGCTACAGGGTGGTATCTGTTCCTTGACCTATTGGGAATGTGCTTGCAAGATTTCACGCACATTGCAGGCTGTGTTCATGATTTGAGGTGTTTTTGGCTTTGGCCACTTTATCGCTGCTTGCAGCTATATTTATTATTATTATTATTATTTTGTGTGTGTGCACTTCATAGGTAGCCTGACACTCAGCCTGAATTGACATTTCGTTTCACTTCATTATTCAGTCTGAAGTCAGTTCCGCCCACAGCCTTTGCAGGGATGGGCGTTGCCAAAATGAGGCACTGTTCAGCGATTGGTTCACCGACCAACACATGACATAGTGTTGTTATGTGTGCCTGGCTGGCTAGTGGCTAACCTGTTGCTTGCTAGTGCTACTTGCTAACCAAAGAAACAGTCAGAATAGGAGCACTACGAACTAGTAATCAAACACAACATAACATGCCTGCTACTGGTGTTTCATAGCGAGATCGATACGATCGCATTTTACCGCAATTTACCGCATTTTACCGCGACACGATGTGCGGTACGGTACGGCGGCGGCGCTGGTGTACTTGGAAACACACATGAGTTCTGGGAAACCCCCACCCACGCTGATCACAAGACGCTGATTCACGACGCTGATTCGCCCGTTTGGATTTTCAACCGAGGCGGGCCTCCTCATTGAGAGCGATTCTAGACCTGAATCGCCGAAACAAAAAAATTAAAGGGGTGTGGCTTGCGATTCAGGGTCTGGAACTAGGCTACTTCATAGGCATATTAGATAAAGGTCCTTAGATAGTGTGTAGAATGTTTCATGCAAATTGCTTAAAAAATCCTAACGGGTTTAAGCGTTTCACAAACTGCTCAAAATGATATAGCTCCCCCCTTTGGCCAATTGGAGTAAAATTGGTTTTAGTGATATTTGGACTAACACTCTACATCTTTGCTAAATGCCATGAACATGTTACTTTGCATGTATGATTTAGAGGCAGAAGAATAATTTGCATAAAACTGCAATATTCATTGAATTATTAAAAAAGCATGTTTCAATTTAAAAAAAAAATCCGATCTGACAGATCTTTATATATTGGTCCAAAGTTCATGTAAAAAAAGTTTTGTGGACGTGACGCGAAAATTCCAGAATAAAAGCGGGTTTAAGCATTTTACGAACTGCTCAAAATGGCGGAAAATCTAAGGGCGGAGCTTACTTAACAAAGACACAGATGTCTTCCGCTTGAGTCAAAGCACGCGTGTAAGCAAGTGGCATGTCTTAAAACAAAACGAGTCATGACTTATGCCCGTTTGAATTTTCAAACGCTTCGTATAGCGCCCCCCTTTGGCCGATTGGAATAAAATTGGTTTCAGTGATACTTTGACTAACCCTCTACATCTTTGCCAAATGCCATGAACGTGTAACTTTGCATGTATGATTTAGAGGCAGAAGAATAATTTGCATAAAACCGCAATATTGATTGAATTATTAAAAAAACATTATTTAACGTACAAACTTCTCACCACATAGCCTGTGTAGATATAGGTTCAAATTTCATGTGAAAAAAGTTTTGTGCGCGTAAAGCAAAAATCCCAGGAGGAGATAGATTTTTACTGTTTTTCATATAATTCCAAATTGTGGGAGACCTAAAGTTCAGAGGTCAAAAGTCAGAGCGTAAAGGTTGTTCGGCATGAGGAGACGCATACGTGTATACAGGTTTCATGGCTGTACCTAAAACACAGCATGAGCTATACCTGTTCAAAGTTCACACTTTCGAAGGCTTCCTACAGCGCCACCATTTGGCCGATTGCTGTAAAAAATAATAGCACACTTCGCCACTGTAAACTGAACACATTGATGTTTTTATTTTCATTTTCTCACTAAGTATGTAGGAGTAGAAAGGAACCGAAGTTTTGAGGAGAACTTGATATAGTATAGGAACTAGAAAATTTGCAATTTGTGAAATTGCAAGTGTGGTTGCCCGACCCGCCCCGGCGCGATTGGCGGGGATGCGCCTCCGGGACCCCGGGGAAAACCCCGGGGCCCGAGGTAGAGGACTTCTGGACGGATACCGTCGGGGCCGTGCGACGTGCGATTCGAAAAGATATGGTTTCTTGTTTTTAAGAAATAGGCTCCTCCCACGAGTTTCGCCAGGCGATTGCGTTGTTACGTTGCTCCCGATATCGTTTGTGTTTCGTTTTGAGAGGGTCGTTCCCCCCGAAAAACGCGTTTTGGCACGGAATGGTTATGTTTTGCGCGTTTGTGGCGCCCCCTATGGGTCGAAATGGAAATGCTTTTGGGGATTTGTTGAGTATACCACCCCCGACTAGTGGTTAAAATGTGGTGTTGACTGGATGTTTCGTTCGTGATTTATGGCTATTTTTTGCGAAACGAGCCCCTCCCGCTAACTTTGGAAGCCTGTTACGGACGAACGGTATTGACTATCGAAATATCGCTTGAATATGTTTATCGCATGGGTCCAGAGATCATGTGCACTGATTTTTTTTTACATTTGGAGAAAATATGTAGGAAAAGGAGCAAAAAGTGTGTTTTGAAGAAAATTCTAAATGGCGGAAAATCTATCCTGACGCAAATGGGCGCGGCCTATATGGGGAGATGCGTCATGACCCAAGGAATCCAGGGAAAAAGGAATTTTAATTTTCCGACCTACGGTTAGAGAGTTATAGGCCGAAACGTAAAGTGGGCTGTTATAGCGCCACCATCTGGCCGATCGATGTAATTATTTTTCAATTAATCCTTAGAAGCACTATGAATCTCCTCTCTAAATTGTGAAACTGTAGCCCTTAAGACCTTTGAGAGAAAAATACTTGAACTCGGCTCCCATTATAAGTCAATGGGGAAATTAATTCACTAATAAATTAATATCAATTAAACTATAGAACCTTTCTCTTAGCAAAATAATAGCACACGATTCCCGATGAAGCCGGACGATTTGACATATGGCACGAGTGTGTGGCGCAAAAACTGTGGGAGGAGTAGGCGGACAAACTTTTGGTTACTCTAGAAAGAATAATAAAGTTTCCCTAGAACTATAGTGTGTTGCCCTATTGGGCAACCACACTAATAAATAATGACAATATTATGCTCGCCTTACAGGCGAGCCCACAATAAACTAGAAAAGAAAATTTCTAAGAAATTTTAAGTGTGCCTGCAGCTCGCTAAGTGTGTGCAACCTTGTATAGCAGTTGGTGTTAGCATTAGCATTTTGTATTAACATTAAAATCATTATTAGAATCTTTTACATCAGCATTTTTATCATTAGCTTTAACATTATTTTTTTTAGCATTAGCGATAATGCTAATGCTAAAAAAATAATAATAATGATTGATTTTTTTTCCTTTAAACATTAGGCATTTGTTAGCATTAGCATTTGTTAACATTAGCATTTGTTAGCATTAGCATTAGCATTTTTAGCATTAGCATGTGTTAGCATTTGCATGTGTTAGCATAGCATTAACATTTGTTAGCATTAGCATTTGTTAGCATTAGCATGTGTTAGCATTAGCATGTGTTAGCATTAGCATTAGCATTTGTTAGCATTAGCATTTGTTAGCATTAGGATTAGCATTAGCATTAGCGGTTAGCCGTTGGGACTGTGGGACCACCCACCGAGTTTGTGACCAGTAGCATGTTGGGAAGTGGAGTCATGGCTGTTTAAAGCCCAGCCAATAGGAAGGCAGAGGGGGCGGGGCTTAAGCATTTACAGATAGTTCCTATTGGCCATGTAAGTACACACAGCGAGTTTCGAGACGGTACCATGCAGCAAACTGGAGATAAAGCTGTTTAAAGCTAAGCCAATAGGAAGATAGGGGCGGGGCTTAAGAGGGGGCGGGGCTTAAGTAATAAGTCCCTATTGGCCGTTTTAATCCAGACACCAAGTTTCAAGACGGTACCATGCTGTGAACTGGAGTAGTGGCTGTTTAAAGCCCAGCCAATAGGAATACAGAGGGGGGCGGGGCTTAATTAATTACAGCTCATCCCTATTGGCTTGAAAAAGACCAAAGTTGTGTGTGCATTTTAAAGTTTAAATCACGTTGCTAGGCAAAAGTATGGCAGAGTTATGTGGCGCCAAAGTTTCTGGTTTTTTTTCGGAGTCCCCCATTCAAAGTCAATGGGGGTTTTTGCGCATAATTTTTTAAGTGTGCCTGCCATGCAATGCAATGGCAAAACACTTATTGTAATCCGCCATACTTAATTAAGTGTGCCTGCCATGCAATGCAATGGCAAAACACTTATTGTAATCCGCCATACTTAAGTCATTAATGTTCTTGCAAATTTCGGCACGTAATAACTGCCGCACGATTTACGCCACCGCCGGAATATATACATCAAAACGTGCGGCTCGGCCGGGAATGGGGTGCTATTACTTTTCTTTCCGATCCGCGTTACCATTGCGACGTAATTCGCAAAAAACAACGCCAAAAAACCCCATTGACTTAGAATGGGGGAAATTTCGGCGCGTAATAACTGCCGCACGATTTACGCCACCCCCACAATATATACATCAAAATGTGCGGCTCGGCCGGGAATGGTGTGCTATTAATTTTCTTTCCGATCCGCGTTACCATGGCAACGTAATTCGTAAAAAACTACGTGCAAAAACCCCCATTGACTTTGAATGGGGGACTCGGAAAAAACCCCAGAAACCTTGGCACCACATAACTCTGCCATACTTTTGCCTAGCAACGTCACTTAAACTTTATAATGCACACACAACTTTGGTCTTTTTCCGGCCAATAGGGATGAGCTGTAATTGATTAAGCCCCGCCCCCTCTGTATTCCTATTGGCTGGGTTTTAAACAGCCACTACTCCAGTTCACAGCATGGTACCGTCTTGAAACTTGGTGTCTGGACTTAAACGGCCAATAGGGACTTATTACTTAAGCCCTGCCCCCTCTTAAGCCCCACCCCTATCTTCCTATTGGTTTAGCTTTAAACAGCTATATCTCCAGTTTGCAGCATGGTACCGTCTCGAAACTCGCTGTGTGTACTTACATGGCAAATAGGAATTATCTGTAATTGCTTAAGCCCCGCCCCCTCTGCATTCCCATTGGCTGGGCTTTAAACAGCCATGTCTCCACTTCCCAAAACGTTACTGGTCTCAAACTCGGTGGGTGGTCCCACAGTCCCAACGGCTAATCGCTAATGTTAATGCTAACAAATGCTAATGCTAACAAATGCTAATGATAACACATGCTAATGCTAACAAATGCTAATGCTAAAAATGCTAATGCTAATGCTAACAAATGATAATGCTAACAAATGCTAATGCTAACACATGCAAATGCTAAAGCTAATGAAAAAAATGCTGATGTAAAAAAATTCTTATAATGATGTTAATGTCAATGCAAAATGCTAATGCTAACACCAACTGCTATACAAGGTTGCACACACTTAGCGAGCTGCAGGCACACTTAAAATTTCTTAGAAATTTTCTTTTCTAGTTACGAATTACGTTGCCATGGTAACGCGGATCAGAAAGAAAAGTAATAGCACACCATTCCCGGCCGAGCCGCACATTTTGATGTATATATTGCGGGGGTGGCGTAAATCGTGCGTCAGTTATTACGTGCCGAAATTTCCCCCATTCTAAGTCAATGGGGTTTTTGGGCGTCGTTTTTTGCGAATTACGTCGCAATCGTAACGCGGATCGGAAAGAAGTAATAGCACACCATTCCCGGCCGAGCCGCACGTTTTGATGTATACATTGCGGCGGTGGCGTAAATCGTGCGGCAGTTATTACGTGCCGAAATTTGCAAGAACATTACTTACTGACTGACTTAAGTATGGCGGATTACAATAAGTGTTTTGCCATTGCATTGCATGGCAGGCACACTTAATTAAAGCTTTTTAATTAATAAAACATACATTTAATTATTTTAATGTGTATGTTAAACACTTAAACCATGTTTCCCTCTACAACAAACATGTTCCTGATATCAGATCTACAAGCTCTCAACCACAGATGGTTCCTCAAAGAGCCTGATTTGAACCATTTTAACCCTGCATCCCTGTTGGACATCGATAATAGCAGATCTACAAGCTCACAACACAAGAGCTTGTAGATCGGAGACTTGGAGTGTGGAGGGAAAAACTGTATAGACTAAGTATAGAGCCCTGGGAGACCTGTCTATGAAGGGTTAATGTGGTTACAACTGGTGGTCCAGGGACCCCCAGGGGTCCTTGGCGGGTTCCAGGGGGTCCTTGGGGGGTTCCAGGGGTCCTTGGGGGGTTCCAGGGGGTCCCCATCAAAATGTGATAACACAGCAAAACTCACTTTTAACTGTTTATCCATATTTTACTGTTTTCCATTTAAAGATAGTAGATCTACAAGCTCACAGTGCTCACTCCTCTCCTCTCCTCTCCTCTCCTCTCCTCTCCTCTCCTCTCCTCTCCACTGCGTGTGTGTGTGTGTGTGTGTGTGTGTGTGTGTGTGTGTGTGTGTGTGTGTGTGTGTGTGTGTGTGTGTGAGTGTGTGCGTGTGCGTGCGTGTGCGCGTGTGTGATGTGTTTAATGTTTACTGTGTTGTTTTCTCATCAGATTCCCATCGTCTCACTCTGGACACAAACACAGCACACAGAAACCTCTCTCTGTCTGACAACAACAGGAAGGCGACGCGGGTGGAACAGGATCAATCATATCCTGATCATCACGACAGGTTTGATGGACCATGGCCTCAGGTTCTGTGTACAGAGGGTCTGACTGGACGCTCTTACTGGGAGGTAGAGTGGAGTGGACAGGTTCAGATAGCACTGACCTATAGAGGAATCAACAGGAAAGGAGAGGGTGAGGACTGTGAGCTTGGATGGAATGAGCAGTCCTGGTGTCTGTTCTGTAGTGATGTTCACCATGGAGACGCTTACAGTGTCGGACACAATAGTAGGGAGACTGTCCTTCCTCTCCGTCCCTCTGACTCCAACAGAGCAGCAGGGGGTCAGAGGGGTCAGGAGGTCAACAGAGCAGCAGTGTATGTGGACTGTCCTGCTGGGACTCTGTCCTTCTACACAGTGTCCTCAGACACTCTGACACACCTGTACACCGTCCAGGACACATTCACTGAACCTCTCTATGCCGGGTTTGCGTTGTGGCCTGACTCCTCTGTGTGTCTGTGTGAGGACAGGGTGTGAGGACAGACGGACAGACGGACAGACAGACAGACAGACAGACAGACAGACAGACAGACAGACAGACAGACAGACAGACAGACAGACAGACAGACAGACAGGGTGTTGTATCATAAAGTAATAATCAAGAACGGGGGGGGGGGGGTTATAGAATCAATATGGTTTGGTTTCCATAGCGATGAGTCTAACACATTTAAACATGAATATTGTACAGAATTATAGATCATGAATACAGTGTTTCTCAGAGTGGGGTCTGGGGACCCCCAGGGGTCCTTGAGGGGGGGGGGTCCGGGGACACCCAGGGGTCCTTGAGGGGTTCCAGGGGGTCCCCAGCAACATTCATGTACATAGCATCAAAATCAGTGTAACCACTTTAACCATTTACTGTATAAATGGACTGTTTGAATAGACGACAGGGCATGGACTGTTTGAATAGACGACAGGGCATAGGCAAAAATCTAAAATGTCAAAAATATTAAACTATTTGAAATGTTATGCTACAACTAGGTAGATGGATAGATAAACTGATACGATATTAGAGAGAGAGAGAGAGAGAGAGAGAGAGAGAGAGAGAGAGAGAGAGAGAGAGAGAGAGGTGTAAGACCTGTTGTTTGTATAATACAAACTGTATTGTGTGTGCCAAAATGCTTAGTTTTCTATGCATTTGGGGTGTTTTAGGGGGTTTGTTAGAGAGACCCCCCCTATAATTTCTTCCTGCCCCACCGAGTGCTAAAGGCTAGATCCAGCCCTGATAGACGATCTACAAGCTCACAACGCACAGCGTCACGGTGCGTTGTGAGCTTGTAGATCTGCTATTTTCAAACCAGGGAATCTGGAACAAACTGTTCAGATTGAAAAGGTTTGTTCTCAACTTGTGGGTCTGGACCCCCAGAGGGACCCCCAGAGGGACCCCCTTCTGGAGACCGCCATAACATAAAGCTTATATTGTGTAAATTGCTGATCTACAAGCTCACAACGCCTTGAACTGAGTCAAACCAAATGTAATGTCTCAACTCTACAATTTGCAGTTTGACAGGGTGGGGGGTCCCCCAGTTCAAACATGATTATTTTGGGGGTCCCCAGTTCAAACATGATTATAAAGTAAGAACATTTAAACATGAATATTATAAAGTTTTATTGATAATAAAAATATAAAATACTTTTACTCCAATGAAGGGTTTTGAAAATCATGTTTTTCTTTTCTTTTTTTACCTACAGATGTTTCATTTCAAAGCTTCAGTAGATTTACAGGGGATGTGCAGAACACTGAGCTTGTAGATCAGATAGTTTTGCTATTGTTATGACCTTCTCTGACTCTGGTTTAAATCTACCTGTGAACGTGGATTGTGCTTTTCAATGGAAATGGATGGTTTCTGGACATTTGTGAGTTTCTGCTAAAATACACTCCATTCTTCATAACATTTAAAAAGGCAAAACAGAAAAGAAACCTGTGGAAAAAATGCATTTGCAGGAAATGTTCAGTAAAAGATACTGAAGCAAGGGTCTTCAACAGGGGGTCCGGGACCCCTAGGGGGTCCTCAGAGTTACTACAGGGGGTCCTCCAAATCTTCCAATCCTTTTTATATTAACAACTTGAACCTAGAGTCCATATTCTGAGAACTGTAGACAAACATAGCCGATCTACAAGCTCACAACGCCTCGCACTGTGAGGCGTTGTGAGCTTGTAGATCGGCTATTTTTGGCAAAGAGGTTTGGTGTTGAGGGGAAAAAGAGCAGACTAAGTACAGAGTGAAAGGTCAAGTTTATTAAGTATTGACGGTTCAAGTGGTTAAATATCTGAAAACACAAATTGACATGAATCCAAAATACACTGATGATTGTGCTGTCAAACAATGAAACTATATGGAATCTATGAACAGGTTGTGGGGGTCCCTGCTTCATCTCTCTCTCAACTAAGGGGTCCCTGCTTCATCTCTCTCTCAACTAAGGGGTCCCTGCTTCATCTCTCTCTCAACTAAGGGGCCCCTGCTTCATCTCTCTCTCAACTAAGGGGTCCCTGCTTCATCCCTCTCTCAACTAAGGGGTCCCTGCTTAATCTCTCTCTCAACTAAGGGGTCCCTGCTTCATCTCTCTCTCAACTAAGGGGTCCCTGCTTCATCCCTCTCTCAACTAAGGGGTCCCTGCTTCATCTCTCTCTCTCTCTCTCTCTCTCTCTCTCTCTCTCTCAACTAATGGGTCCCTGCTTCATCTCTCTCTCAACTAAGGGGTCCTTGGGCTGAAAATGTTGAAGACCCCTGATATCAGATGTAAAACATTGACAGTATATGTACTCATGTCTTCAAGAAAATTAAACCAATGCTGTTGTAAATAAATTGTACCAAAGTTACATTAAACCCTGATACAATTGTGTTAATTAAAACTAAAATAGATAAACATTTTGGATGTAACTTTTTGAAGTGAGGGTTATTCTGTACGCACAATTCACAACGCACACACGCGCACGCACACACACACACAATCATTGCTATAGAGTGTTTGTTCAGTAACAGTGTTAAATAGCTCTATATTGTGACAGTAATCATTGCTATAGAGTGTTCAGTAACAGTGTTAAATAGCTCTATATTGTGACAGTAATCATTGCTATAGAGTCTTCAGTAACAGTGTTAAATAGCTCTATATTGTGACAGTAATCATTGCTATAGGGTGTTCAGTAACAGTGTTAAACAGCTCTATCTTGTGACAGTAATCATTGCTATAGAGTGTTCAGTAACAGTGTTAAATAGCTCTATATTGTGACAGTAATCATTGCTATAGAGTGTTCAGTAACGGTGTTAAATAGCTCTATATTGTGACAGTAATCATTGCTATAGAGTGTTCAGTAACAGTGTTACACAGCTCTATATTGTGACAGTAATCATTGCTATAGAGTATTCAGTAACAGTGTTAAACAGCTCTATATTGTGACAGTAATCATTGCTATAGAGTGTTCAGTAACAGTGTTAAACAGCTCTATATTGTGACAGTAATCATTGCTATAGAGTGTTCAGTAACAGTGTTAAATAGCTCTATATTGTGACAGTAATCATTGCTATAGAGTGTTTGTTCAGTAACAGTGTTAAATAGCTCTATATTGTGACAGTAATATTGCTATAGAGTGTTTGTTCAGTAACAGTGTTAAATAGCTCTATATTGTGACAGTAATCATTGCTATAGAGTGTTCAGTAACAGTGTTAAATAGCTCTATATTGTGACAGTAATCATTGCTATAGAGTGTTTGTTCAGTAACAGTGTTAAACAGCTCTATATTGTGACAGTAATCATTGCTATAGAGTGTTCAGTAACAGTGTTAAATAGCTCTATATTGTGACAGTAATCATTGCTATAGAGTGTTTGTTCAGTAATAGTGTTAAATAGCTCTATATTGTGACAGTAATCATTGCTATAGAGTGTTCAGTAACAGTGTTAAATAGCTCTATATTGTGACAGTAATCATTGCTATAGAGTGTTTGTTCAGTAACAGTGTTAAATAGCTATATATTGTGACAGTAATCATTGCTATAGAGTGTTTGTTCAGTAACAGTGTTAAACAGCTATATATTGTGACAGTAATCATTGCTATAGAGTGTTCAGTAACAGTGTTAAATAGCTCTATATTGTGACAGTAATCATTGCTATAGAGTGTTTGTTCAGTAACAGTGTTAAATAGCTATATATTGTGACAGTAATCATTGCTATAGAGTGTTTGTTCAGTAACAGTGTTAAACAGCTCTATATTGTGACAGTAATCGTTGCTATAGAGTGTTCAGTAACAGTGTTAAATAGCTCTATATTGTGACAGTAATCATAGCTATAGAGTGTTTGTTCAGTAACAGTGTTAAATAGCTCTATATTGTGACAGTAATCATTGCTATAGAGTGTTCAGTAACAGTGTTAAATAGCTCTATATTGTGACAGTAATCATTGCTATAGAGTGTTTGTTCAGTAACAGTGTTAAACAGCTCTATATTGTGACAGTAATCATTGCTATAGAGTGTTCGTAACGGTGTTAAATAGCTCTATATTGTGACAGTAATCATTGCTATAGAGTGTTTGTTCAGTAACAGTGTTAAACAGCTCTATATTGTGACAGTAATCATTGCTATAGAGTGTTCAGTAACAGTGTTAAGGGGGGGGGGGTTATAGAATCAATATGGTTTGGTTTCCATAGCGATGAGTCTAACACATTTAAACATGAATATTGTACAGAATTATAGATCATGAATACAGTGTTTCTCAGAGTGGGGTCTGGGGACCCCCAGGGGTCCTTGAGGGGGGGTCCGGGGACACCCAGGGGTCCTTGAGGGGTTCCAGGGGGTCCCCAGCAACATTCATGTACATAGCATCAAAATCAGTGTAACCACTTTAACCATTTACTGTATAAATGGACTGTTTGAATAGACGACAGGGCATAGGCATGTTTGCCCCACCAAACATGATGGCATGCAAAAATCTAAAATGTCAAAAATATTAAACTATTTGAAATGTTAAGCTACAACTAGGTAGATGGATAGATAAACTGATAAGATATTAGAGAGAGAGAGAGAGAGAGAGAGAGAGAGAGAGAGAGAGAGAGAGAGAGAGAGAGAGAGAGAGGTGTAAGACCTGTTGTTTGTATAATACAAACTGTATTGTGTGTATAAGTGTGCCAAAATGCTTAGTTTTCTATGCATTTGGGGTGTTTTAGGGGGTTTGTTAGAGAGACCCCCCCTATAATTTCTTCCTGCCCCACCGAGTGCTAAAGGCTAGATCCAGCCCTGATAGACGATCTACAAGCTCACAACGCACAGCGTCACGGTGCGTTGTGAGCTTGTAGATCTGCTATTTTCAAACCAGGGAATCTGGAACAAACTGTTCAGATTGAAAAGGTTTGTTCTCAACTTGTGGGTCTGGACCCCCAGAGGGACCCCCAGAGGGACCCCCTTCTGGAGACCGCCATAACATAAAGCTTATATTGTGTAAATAGCTGATCTACAAGCTCACAACGCCTTGAACTGAGTCAAACCAAATGTAATGTCTCAACTCTACAATTTGCAGTTTGACAGGGTGGGGGGTCCCCCAGTTCAAACATGATTATTTTGGGGGTCCCCAGTTCAAACATGATTATAAAGTAAGAACATTTAAACATGAATATTATAAAGTTTTATTGATAATAAAAATATAACATACTTTTACTCCAATGAAGGGTTTTGAAAATCATGTTTTTCTTTTCTTTTTTTACCTACAGATGTTTCATTTCAAAGCTTCAGTAGATTTACAGGGGATGTGCAGAACACTGAGCTTGTAGATCAGATAGTTTTGCTATTGTTATGACCTTCTCTGACTCTGGTTTAAATCTACCTGTGAACGTGGATTGTGCTTTTCAATGGAAATGGATGGTTTCTGGACATTGTGAGTTTCTGCTAAAATACACTCCATTCTTCATAACATTTAAAAAGGTAAAACAGAAAAGAAACCTGTGGAAAAAATGCATTTGCAGGAAATGTTCAGTAAAAGATACTGAAGCAAGGGTCTTCAACAGGGGGTCCTCAGAGTTACTACAGGGGGTCCTCCAAATCTTCCAATCCTTTTTATATTAACAACTTGAACCTAGAGTCCATATTCTGAGAACTGTAGACAAACATAGCCGATCTACAAGCTCACAGCGCCTCGCACTGTGAGGCGTTGTGAGCTTGTAGATCGGCTATTTTTGGCAAAGAGGTTTGGTGTTGAGGGGAAAAAGAGCAGACTAAGTACAGAGTGAAAGGTCAAGTTTATTAAGTATTGACGGTTCAAGTGGTTAAATATCTGAAAACACAAATTGACATGAATCCAAAATACACTGATGATTGTGCTGTCAAACAATGAAACTATATGGAATCTATGAACAGGTTGTGGGGGTCCCTGCTTCATCTCTCTCTCAACTAAGGGGTCCCTGCTTCATCTCTCTCTCAACTAAGGGTCCCTGCTTCATCTCTCTCTCAACTAAGGGGCCCCTGCTTCATCTCTCTCTCAACTAAGGGGTCCCTGCTTCATCCCTCTCTCAACTAAGGGGTCCCTGCTTAATCTCTCTCTCAACTAAGGGGTCCCTGCTTCATCTCTCTCTCAACTAAGGGGTCCCTGCTTCATCCCTCTCTCAACTAAGGGGTCCCTGCTTCATCTCTCTCTCTCTCTCTCTCTCTCAACTAATGGGTCCCTGCTTCATCTCTCTCTCAACTAAGGGGTCCTTGGGCTGAAAATGTTGAAGACCCCTGATATCAGATGTAAAACATTGACAGTATAATGTACTCATGTCTTCAAGAAAATTAAACCAATGCTGTTGTAAATAAATTGTACCAAAGTTACATTAAACCCTGATACAATTGTGTTAATTAAAACTAAAATAGATAAACATTTTGGATGTAACTTTTTGAAGTGAGGGTTATTCTGTACGCACAATTCACAACGCACACACGCGCACGCACACACACACACACACACAATCATTGCTATAGAGTGTTTGTTCAGTAACAGTGTTAAATAGCTCTATATTGTGACAGTAATCATTGCTATAGAGTGTTCAGTAACAGTGTTAAATAGCTCTATATTGTGACAGTAATCATTGCTATAGAGTGTTCAGTAACAGTGTTAAATAGCTCTATATTGTGACAGTAATCATAGCTATAGGGTGTTCAGTAACAGTGTTAAATAGCTCTATATTGTGACAGTAATCATTGCTATAGAGTGTTCAGTAACAGTGTTAAATAGCTCTATATTGTGACAGTAATCATTGCTATAGAGTGTTCAGTAACAGTGTTAAACAGCTCTATATTGTGACAGTAATCATTGCTATAGAGTGTTTGTTCAGTAACAGTGTTAAATAGCTCTATATTGTGACAGTAATCATTGCTATAGAGTGTTCAGTAACAGTGTTAAACAGCTATATATTGTGACAGTAATCATTGCTATAGAGTGTTCAGTAACAGTGTTAAACAGCTCTATATTGTGACAGTAATCATTGCTATAGAGTATTCAGTAACAGTGTTAAACAGCTCTATATTGTGACAGTAATCATTGCTATAGAGTGTTCAGTAACAGTGTTAAACAGCTCTATATTGTGACAGTAATCATTGCTATAGAGTGTTCAGTAACAGTGTTAAATAGCTATATATTGTGACAGTAATCATTGCTATAGAGTGTTTGTTCAGTAACAGTGTTAAATAGCTCTATATTGTGACAGTAATCATTGCTATAGAGTGTTTGTTCAGTAACAGTGTTAAATAGCTATATATTGTGACAGTAATCATTGCTATAGAGTGTTCAGTAACAGTGTTAAATAGCTCTATATTGTGACAGTAATCATTGCTATAGAGTGTTTGTTCAGTAACAGTGTTAAATAGCTATATATTGTGACAGTAATCATTGCTATAGAGTGTTCAGTAACAGTGTTAAATAGCTCTATATTGTGACAGTAATCATTGCTATAGAGTGTTTGTTCAGTAACAGTGTTAAATAGCTATATATTGTGACAGTAATCATTGCTATAGAGTGTTTGTTCAGTAACAGTGTTAAACAGCTATATATTGTGACAGTAATCATTGCTATAGAGTGTTCAGTAACAGTGTTAAATAGCTCTATATTGTGACAGTAATCATTGCTATAGAGTGTTTGTTCAGTAACAGTGTTAAATAGCTATATATTGTGACAGTAATCATTGTTATAGAGTGTTTGTTCAGTAACAGTGTTAAACAGCTCTATGTTGTGACAGTAATCATTGCTATAGAGTGTTCAGTAACAGTGTTAAATAGCTCTATATTGTGACAGTAATCATAGCTATAGAGTGTTTGTTCAGTAACAGTGTTAAATAGCTCTATATTGTGACAGTAATCATTGCTATAGAGTGTTCAGTAACAGTGTTAAATAGCTATATATTGTGACAGTAATCATTGCTATAGAGTGTTTGTTCAGTAACAGTGTTAAACAGCTCTATATTGTGACAGTAATCATTGCTATAGAGTGTTCAGTAACAGTGTTAAATAGCTCTATATTGTGACAGTAATCATTGCTATAGAGTGTTTGTTCAGTAACAGTGTTAAACAGCTCTATATTGTGACAGTAATCATTGCTATAGAGTGTTCAGTAACAGTGTTAAATAGCTCTATATTGTGACAGTAATCATTGCTATAGAGTGTTCAGGAACAGTGTTAAATAGCTCTATATTGTGACAGTAATCATTGCTATAGAGTGTTCAGTAACAGTGTTAAATAGCTCTATATTGTGACAGTAATCATTGCTATAGAGTGTTCAGGAACAGTGTTAAATAGCTCTATATTGTGACAGTAATCATTGCTATAGAGTGTTCAGTAACAGTGTTAAATAGCTATATATTGTGACAGTAATCATTGCTATAGAGTGTTCAGTAACAGTGTTAAATAGCTCTATATTGTGACAGTAATCATTGCTATAGAGTGTTTGTTCAGTAACAGTGTTAAATAGCTATATATTGTGACAGTAATCATTGCTATAGAGTGTTTGTTCAGTAACAGTGTTAAACAGCTCTATATTGTGACAGTAATCATTGCTATAGAGTGTTTGTTCAGTAACAGTGTTAAATAGCTATATATTGTGACAGTAATCATTGTTATAGAGTGTTTGTTCAGTAACAGTGTTAAACAGCTCTATATTGTGACAGTAATCATTGCTATAGAGTGTTCAGTAACAGTGTTAAATAGCTCTATATTGTGACAGTAATCATAGCTATAGAGTGTTTGTTCAGTAACAGTGTTAAATAGCTCTATATTGTGACAGTAATCATTGCTATAGAGTGTTCAGTAACAGTGTTAAATAGCTCTATATTGTGACAGTAATCATTGCTATAGAGTGTTTGTTCAGTAACAGTGTTAAACAGCTCTATATTGTGACAGTAATCATTGCTATAGAGTGTTCAGTAACAGTGTTAAATAGCTCTATATTGTGACAGTAATCATTGCTATAGAGTGTTTGTTCAGTAACAGTGTTAAACAGCTCTATATTGTGACAGTAATCATTGCTATAGAGTGTTCAGTAACAGTGTTAAATAGCTCTATATTGTGACAGTAATCATTGCTATAGAGTGTTCAGGAACAGTGTTAAATAGCTCTATATTGTGACAGTAATCATTGCTATAGAGTGTTCAGTAACAGTGTTAAATAGCTCTATATTGTGACAGTAATCATTGCTATAGAGTGTTTGTTCAGTAACAGTGTTAAATAGCTATATATTGTGACAGTAATCATTGTTATAGAGTGTTTGTTCAGTAACAGTGTTAAACAGCTCTATATTGTGACAGTAATCATTGCTATAGAGTGTTCAGTAACAGTGTTAAATAGCTCTATATTGTGACAGTAATCATAGCTATAGAGTGTTTGTTCAGTAACAGTGTTAAATAGCTCTATATTGTGACAGTAATCATTGCTATAGAGTGTTCAGTAACAGTGTTAAATAGCTCTATATTGTGACAGTAATCATTGCTATAGAGTGTTTGTTCAGTAACAGTGTTAAACAGCTCTATATTGTGACAGTAATCATTGCTATAGAGTGTTCAGTAACAGTGTTAAATAGCTCTATATTGTGACAGTAATCATTGCTATAGAGTGTTTGTTCAGTAACAGTGTTAAACAGCTCTATATTGTGACAGTAATCATTGCTATAGAGTGTTCAGTAACAGTGTTAAATAGCTCTATATTGTGACAGTAATCATTGCTATAGAGTGTTCAGGAACAGTGTTAAATAGCTCTATATTGTGACAGTAATCATTGCTATAGAGTGTTCAGTAACAGTGTTAAATTGCTCTATATTGTGACAGTAATCATTGCTATAGAGTGTTTGTTCAGTAACAGTGTTAAACAGCTCTATATTGTGACAGTAATCATTGCTATAGAGTGTTTGTTCAGTAACAGTGTTAAATAGCTCTATATTGTGACAGTAATCATTGCTATAGAGTGTTTGTTCAGTAACAGTGTTAAACAGCTCTATATTGTGACAGTAATCATTGCTATAGAGTGTTTGTTCAGTAACAGTGTTAAACAGCTCTATATTGTGACAGTAATCATTGCTATAGAGTGTTTGTTCAGTAACAGTGTTAAATAGCTCTATATTGTGACAGTAATCATTGCTATAGAGTGTTTGTTCAGTAACAGTGTTAAACAGCTCTATATTGTGACAGTAATCATTGCTATAGAGTGTTTGTTCAGTAACAGTGTTAAACAGCTCTATATTGTGACAGTAATCATTGCTATAGAGTGTTCAGTAACAGTGTTAAATAGCTCTATATTGTGACAGTAATCATTGCTATAGAGTGTTCAGGAACAGTGTTAAATAGCTCTATATTGTGACAGTAATCATTGCTATAGAGTGTTCAGTAACAGTGTTAAATAGCTCTATATTGTGACAGTAATCATTGCTATAGAGTGTTTGTTCAGTAACAGTGTTAAACAGCTCTATATTGTGACAGTAATCATTGCTATAGTGTGTTTGTTCAGTAACAGTGTTAAACAGCTCTATATTGTGACAGTAATCATTGCTATAGAGTGTTTGTTCAGTAACAGTGTTAAACAGCTCTATATTGTGACAGTAATCATTGCTATAGAGTGTTCAGTAACAGTGTTAAACAGCTCTATATTGTGACAGTAATTAATCATTGCTATAGAGTGTTCAGTAACAGTGTTAAATAGCTCTATATTGTGACAGTAATCATTGCTATAGAGTGTTTGTTCAGTAACAGTGTTAAATAGCTCTATATTGTGACAGTAATCATTGCTATAGAGTGTTTGTTCAGTAACAGTGTTAAACAGCTCTATATTGTGACAGTAATCATTGCTATAGAGTGTTCAGTAACAGTGTTAAACAGCTCTATATTGTGACAGTAATCATTGCTATAGAGTGTTCAGTAACAGTGTTAAACAGCTCTATATTGTGACAGTAATCATTGCTATAGAGTGTTTGTTCAGTAACAGTGTTAAATAGCTCTATATTGTGACAGTAATCATTGCTAACACAGCGTCACGGTGCGTTGTGAGCTTGTAGATCTGCTATTTTCAAACCAGGGAATCTGGAACAAACTGTTCAGATTGAAAAGGTTTGTTCTCAACTTGTGGGTCTGGACCCCCAGAGGGACCCCCAAAGGGACCCCCAGAGGGACCCCCTTCTGGAGACCGCCATAACATAAAGCTTATATTGTGTAAATAGCTGATCTACAAGCTCACAACGCCTTGAACTGAGTCAAACCAAATGTAATGTCTCAACTCTACAATTTGCAGTTTGACAGGGTGGGGGGTCCCCCAGTCCAGTAATGGCGAGTGCCAATGTGCGGCCGGCCCTCGGCCGCGGCGGCCGGCCGGCCGCTAGTATATTCGGCCGGCCGCTAGTATATTCGGCCGGCCGCTAGTAAATACGGCCGGCCGCTAGTAAATTCGGCCGGCCGCTAGTAAATTCGGCCGGCCGCTAGTATATTCGGCCGGCCGCTAGTAAATTCGGCCGGCCGCTAGTATATTCGGCCGGCCGCTAGTAAATACGGCCAGCCGCTAGTAAATACGGCCGGCCGCTAGTAAATACGGCCGGCCGCTAGTAAATTCGGCCGGCCGCTGCTATACAGAGTCAAACAATGACAGACAAACAACATTAAGATGTCTATTGTATGTGTTTTTTCAAGGAGAATTCAAATATGACCTTCTTTTTGGGATAGGACAACTCTAACCTGCATCAATTGGTATTTTATAATTGCCAATTGTACCCTATCCATCTAAAAACAAATTGGATGTCTATTGTATGTATTTTATCATGGAGAATTCAAATATGACATTATTTTTTGGATAGGACAACTCTAACCTGCATCAATTTGTATTTTTAAATTGCCAATTGTACCCTATCCATCTAAAAAACAAATTGGATGTCTATTGTGTGTATTTTTCGATGGAGAATTCAAATATGACCTTCTTTTTGGGATAGGACAACTCTAACCTGCATCAATTGGTGCATGAACCTGCTATCTATCTATCTATCTATCTATCTATCTATCTATCTATCTATCTATCTATCTATCTATACTTCACCTTTAGTCCAGAAGAGAGTTCAGCCTCAGGAACTTGCACACTTGGAATGGAGCTGAAAAGAGCTATGTTAAATACTCACAATGAGTCTGATGGACCAATCAGGGTGGTGGTGGGGGGAGGGAACAACAATAGACAGAAACTGGATAATGCTTTTTTAACTGTCCCACCTAAGTCCCTGCTAGTCTGAACAAACATCACCTTCCCTCTCATAACACTACTACTACCAGTGACGGCTCCAGAAAATTATGACTGGGGGGGCTATGGGGGAGCCGACTTTTTTAGAGCAGGGGCGAATGAATTTTGGCAACAAATAATAATGAATAACACTAATACAACAAACGAGATTCAATGATCCTAATTTAATGGGCCACATAAAGAAAATACACGTTACAAATTGTTTAGTGTTAATAATGTTATGAATGTCAGCATATAGCAATTCACATTACTTCCAATAATACTGCTAATGATATTGACGTGTGGTTCAGTGTTGACATACTATAATAGCCTGGGTACAAGCCCTACTCAACTACACCCCCTGTTGGTGAAGTGTGTGAAAGAGGCTGGCAAGCCAGGCTAATGACATAATGCCATCTTAAATGAAACAAACCAACTGATTGGCATGCTAACCCAGACTTCAGGTTAAGATAGCAATCCAAAATGATTAATGATAGGACTATGAGCTTAAACTTGATCATTATTCAACTATTTAATGTCATCATAAAGATAGATAGATACCTTTATTATCCCAAGGGGGAAATTTAGTAAAGATGTGAAACAAAACAAAACACCTGAGAACAGCACTGAGAACAGAACAGGGGAGGTCAGTGTCACTCACTGCATAGTGCATATCCCTACAACAATAGTGCAATAGGGCCTTATATATTAAAAGGTAAAGAAAATAAATGCTCTACTTAAAAAACACAAATAAGGTTGTAAACTCTTATTAGGACTTTAACAATTTGCCTTATAATAAGGCTCAACTGTGCAGTAAATTGACACATGAGATTAAAAAAAAGATAAAGGTCCCATTTTTGTAAATAAGGCTCTGTAGTAAAAGCAGACAGCACTGCTTTAAGAAGTCCACAGAAAATCAAGTACTCATAGGCTCACTTCCATTATGCTTCTTATGACTGCTGTTATTTGTCCACATAATATGCATATAGTGCAATAGTGCACTAAGATAAGCTATAACACATATTACACCAAAAAGCAATCAAAGCATAGCAATCAGAGCAAATAATCAGAGCAATCAGAGCAATCATCAGAGCAATTCAGAGAAATCAGAGCAATCAGAGAAATCAGAGCAATCAGAGAAATTAGAGAAATCAGAGCAATCAGAGAAATCAGAGCAATCAGAGCAATCAGAGAAATCAGAGCAAAAGCGTATGTCATGTTATGATGACATTAATAATAGTTGGTAGATCTGCAGAATGCAAATGGACACACACCCACCCACACACCCAAACACACACACGAAAAAACTGCAATGTAAACAAGGTAACCGAGGATTTACAAAAACAGCACAGGCTAGAATCCAATACTACTATGTCAACTTATGTTGCCATGGACACAGGAATACACAACTCGCAGACACGTGGGATGTAAGGCAGACCCAGCAAGAATAATATCAGATAGCAGACACATCTCTCAAAACACTGAAAACACACACACACACACACACACACACACACACACACACACACACACACACACACACACACACACACACACACACACACACACACACACACACGACACACACACGACACACGACACACGACACACGACACACATCAACAGACTGTTGTGTTGTACTCACTGCAGCTCTCAGCTCTTGTAGTTCCTCTTCGCTCTCTGACTCTTCTGCAGAAGACGTCCCTAACGTTAACCCCTCGCCACCCTCTTCTTCATAATCATCCGAGTCTGTGTCCATATTATCCTCCTATTCATCCATGTTTGGGAACACAACACGCTGAACGCTTTGTAGGGGAACAGCAGCCGCTGTCGCCGCTGTTGTTTCCCCATTGCCGCCGCCGGCCACTGAGTTCACTCTCGGTAGTTTTTTCGCGATTACCGATCCATGACTTAATCATAAAATGATTCACACAATCACACACTGACTGACGTATCACTTAAGAGCTCAAACACTGTGATATTTCCCCACTTGACTTCACGTTGCCAAATTCCCATCACATTTTCAACAGGTACAGCCACCAGGAAGTAAATAGTGTTACATTTTCAGGAACCAATCCAAGACTAAGCACTAGCAGCACGCAAGATCATGTGACATGCAGACTCATAGCAAAGAATTATCTTTATAGAAAATACATTTTATTGTATGATTTTACATAGAAGCAAGTCCATTTTCTTTCACAAATTTATTATCTTTTATTTATTTATTCTGTAAATATTTTTCATTACAATTGGGTCTGTGGGGAGGGGGGGCTGAGCAGGGGCTAAGCCTCCACCAGAGGGGGCTAGAGCGCCCCCTCGCCCCCCCCCTGGAGCCGTCACTGACTACTACTACTATTAGTACTACTACTACATTTATATAAAGCGGCTCTTACATTTGAATTCAAGTCTGACACAAGTTAAGGTTAACTTAGGTAGTAGTTCATTTTGCTGGCTTTTAGGGTCTGTGTGTGAGTGTGTAGGCCCACAAATTATTATAATTGTCATTAAGTGACTCTATCTATCTATCTATCTATCTATCTATCTATCTATCTATCTAGCTATCTAGCTAGCTATCCATCTATCCATCTATCCATCTATTTATTTATACTTCACCTTTAGTCCAGAAGAGAGTTCAGCCTCAGGAACTTACACATATGGAACTGTGTCATGACTGTGTCATGGAACTAAGCAGAGCTATGTTAAATACTCACACAATGAGTCTGATGGACCAATCAGAGTGGTGGTGGGGGGAGGGAACAACAATAGACAGAAACTGGATAATGCTTGATTAACTGTCCCACCTAATCCCTGCTACTACTACTACTACTATTAGTACTACTACTACTACTACAATTTATATAAAGCTGCTCTTGCATTTAAATTCAAGTCTGACACAAGTTAAGGTTAATTTAGGTAGCAGTTCATTTTGCTGGCTTTTAGGAACTGTGTGTGAGTGTGTAGGCCCACAAATTATTATAATTGTCATTAAGTGACTCAAAGGGAGACATATAATGGGTGTTTATTATTTTAATATTAACTGTGGGAAGATTATATATTTTTTATTTTGCACTTACAGTGTTGTGATATTATTCCTGAAGGAAGAGGGGTATTTTCACAGTCCAGGCTTTGAACCTAAATGCTGTTTACATTTTCAATAAATATTTATTTCTATATAAAACTCAGTTGTGTGGAGTTATTGTGTGCCTTTTCTTGTAGCTAAAGAGTCCATTTGTTCACTAGACATTAAGTCAAGGTTACTCTTTCGAGTTGAAGCTAAGTGTTTTATTACTTTGTGGTTTAACATTATTTAAAAGGTAAATTCATTGTTATGGTTACTTTAGAAGACTGCTTTTGCATTCATGAGTTAAAAAGAGAGCCAAGCTAATTCAAAGAGTTAAGTTAAAGGAACACAAAACATGACCTAACTTACAGCTGCCATTGGACAGACGGTTAACAACATACTCTTATCTTTCACAGAACAGACAATTATCATTTATTTTATCTATTTGAGACTATGAAGCTGCTCTAGGGGAAATAGAGCATTAATTTGGGGTGATATATTTATCAGCCTATTCAATTGATAATGACCAATGGGTGGCAGTTTCTAAGTAGTTAACCATATAAACATAACAATAGATGTGGCTTAGACATGGATATTGCCCACTCAACTCATATTCTACAGAAATGTCCACCACATCACAGTATAAAACCTAGTAGGCTTAGTGGATTCACCTATGTTAAATTATGTCAGGTTAGTTTAGTTCAAGGTTCAAGTATAATAATTTAAGAGACACAAATGTAAACAGCACAAATGTACAATCACATCTAGGCTAGAATGATAACATAGTCCCGACTAGTCCTTGTTATCGTGGTCCTAAATACTACAATGATTAGTTTGGATATATTGGTTCTATCATGTCCAATTAAAAATAAATACATTACATACATACAGAAATCTGCCTTCTCCTGTATTGTATTAGTGACGTTTATTATAAATAGTAAAATAACAGGACAGAGCAAAAAAGCCCTCTGTTGTGTATTTATCTGATCACATGCAATCAGACACCCACACTGCACAGCAATGGGTGCGTTCCACTGCAAATGGTTACTCTGGAAAAATCTGAAGCAATGTATCTTTCCTGTGGCTGTTATAATGAACACAAACAGATCAGAAAGTCATGTAACACTGACACTGCAAAATCATCACAGGGTCAAAGTTGTTGCTGGGTTCTCCCTATATAAAGGCATGTAGGTAACAGTAACATGATAATACGTCATGAATGATAAAAGTAATGTTTAAACACTTTGATGTGTGTGAGTTTATCTGGAGACTTACTCAGTCTGTGACTTACAGAGATCTTGATGTTCTTTGGGTTCCACCTGTTCATCAGAATTGCCGCTGGTGCCGTCTAGAGATTTCATCTTCACTTGAAGTCTGGAGTCTTGAAATTATGTACAGTGTATTCTGGACAGTTGTGGACACTTTGCAACTAACCTAACCTAACACACTCTATGTGTTAATGTTGATCAATATAATAATGTAAAAATACAAAGTTAAGTAGACCTAAGTAAGAAATAGTAAATAGATTGTAATAATACATTGAAGGGGAACATTTAGAAAAACAAATGCAACTCAGCATTGAATTTAAGGCAAACATGTTGCCACTCAATCCTTTCCAAATAATATACAATTAAGAAGTGGGATTTTCCACTTAAGAAGAGAAAGAATTTAATTAAATATTACATTTTTAAAAAGCTAGAAGACTCACCTATTATAGTAACCATGTGAATTGCTAATACTGTTATGGGTCAGATGTGTAAAGATCTATCACATTTTCAACATATTTTCTGGTGTTAACATGAAGGCCATAATACAAAAATAACAAAAAAGAAGACGAATCAATAATAGCAATTAAGTAATTAAGTTAGATATCCTTTCTTTCTGGGGAGAAGGACATTGTAAATACAAACCCTTACCCTAATGTTACTGTTTACATTATACAGGTAATTAATGTGTTAGATGAACTAGAGAACTCAGTAGAGCTGCTATCAGCATTAGACACTAGAACTGAAAATCATTGGGAGAAACCGAATATAAAACAAATCACATGGACAATTGCTATGTCCGTAATTTCACCAGTGTGATTTCACAAGTGTGCCTGATTCATTGTTGGTGGGTAACTTTGTCATTGATTGTTCTAAAGCTTTTACATGCAAATGCGATGTAAGTGCATAATTGTGGAGTTTAATTGTCGTTAACGGTCAGACATTATTATTGTTGAGTCTGAAAAGAACAGTAGTGTGTAATGATGATGGCTCATTGGTCAAGGATTGGTCTATAGCTACCAGTGAATCAAATGATGAAGAAGTATGGATGCACTGGTGTTTAAAATACCAACAATAGGGGGTAGAAAAGGTACAAAACAGACAGAAATCATATACAAGAGAAACAAATTAATTGAGAGAGTGAGTGTGTTGGAAATGTCTAGAATCAGTAACATGTGGGTGATAACCTACTTCAAAACAAATATGGTTTCATTCAAATGCAGTCAAAGGCTACAGCTTATAATGCAAGCATTGGGATTGCAATCATTTATGATTATGGCCATGCATGCACTTAGACATTTCTCCTTTCAATAGCATGTCTCTTACTCTTTTGGTCTCACCGCTTAACGCATGTCTTACACTGATCTTAAAGGGAATGGCAGCAGATACTGATTGGTTTGATTAAAGTAACACCAAACACACCCATGACTAATTCAGGTTTTACCGTGACACACCTTGATGTGCAGATTACAGCAAAAAGAGTAGCAAAATGGCATTGGTCACACCACAAGACCTGGCATTAAATATGACGTCCATAATAGCACTGTATGAATCCTCAGTATCTTGACCAAGCATTTGTCACAAACTCTACCTGAAGGGGTTGTCTGCCTGTATGAGTTCTTATGTTTTCTTTCAAAATGTTTATTAGATTTCATCGTTTTATTATGATTTGTGAACTGTACAACCAAAGGGCTTTTCACCTGCACGAGAGATTGTGTTTTAGTTTACCCTTTTAAACAAAGCCTTTATCACAAACTGTACAAGCAGAGTGCTTTTCTCCCCCTGTATGAGACCTCATATGTACGTTTATAGCTTGCATTTGATTACAGCCTTTAGCAAAAACTATGCTACTATAACATGTAAAAACATTGTTCAGTAACAGTGTTAAACAGCTCTATATTGTGACAGTAATCATTGCTATAGTGTTCAGTAACAGTGTTAAACAGCTCTATATTGTGACAGTAATCATTGCTATAGAGTGTTCAGTAACAGTGTTAAACAGCTCTATATTGTGACAGTAATCATTGCTATAGAGTGTTTGTTCAGTAACAGTGTTAAATAGCTCTATATTGTGACAGTAATCATTGCTAACACAGCGTCACGGTGCGTTGTGAGCTTGTAGATCTGCTATTTTCAAACCAGGGAATCTGGAACAAACTGTTCAGATTGAAAAGGTTTGTTCTCAACTTGTGGGTCTGGACCCCCAGAGGGACCCCCAAAGGGACCCCCAGAGGGACCCCCTTCTGGAGACCGCCATAACATAAAGCTTATATTGTGTAAATAGCTGATCTACAAGCTCACAACGCCTTGAACTGAATCAAACCAAATGTAATGTCTCAACTCTACAATTTGCAGTTTGACAGGGTGGGGGGTCCCCCAGTCCAGTAATGGCGAGTGCCAATGTGCTAGTATATTCGGCCGGCCGCTAGTATATTCGGCCGGCCGCTAGTAAATACGGCCGGCCGCTAGTAAATTCGGCCGGCCGCTAGTATATTCGGCCGGCCGCTAGTAAATTCGGCCGGCCGCTAGTATATTCGGCCGGCCGCTAGTAAATACGGCCAGCCGCTAGTAAATACGGCCGGCCGCTAGTAAATACGGCCGGCCGCTAGTAAATTCGGCCGGCCGCTGCTATACAGAGTCAAACAATGACAGACAAACAACATTAAGATGTCTATTGTATGTGTTTTTTCAAGGAGAATTCAAATATGACCTTCTTTTTGGGATAGGACAACTCTAACCTGCATCAATTGGTATTTTATAATTGCCAATTGTACCCTATCCATCTAAAAACAAATTGGATGTCTATTGTATGTATTTTATCATGGAGAATTCAAATATGACATTATTTTTTGGATAGGACAACTCTAACCTGCATCAATTTGTATTTTTAAATTGCCAATTGTACCCTATCCATCTAAAAAACAAATTGGATGTCTATTGTGTGTATTTTTCGATGGAGAATTCAAATATGACCTTCTTTTTGGGATAGGACAACTCTAACCTGCATCAATTGGTGCATGAACCTGCTATCTATCTATCTATCTATCTATCTATCTATCTATCTATCTATCTATCTATCTATCTATCTATCTATACTTCACCTTTAGTCCAGAAGAGAGTTCAGCCTCAGGAACTTGCACACTTGGAATGGAGCTGAAAAGAGCTATGTTAAATACTCACAATGAGTCTGATGGACCAATCAGGGTGGTGGTGGGGGGAGGGAACAACAATAGACAGAAACTGGATAATGCTTTTTTAACTGTCCCACCTAAGTCCCTGCTAGTCTGAACAAACATCACCTTCCCTCTCATAACACTACTACTACCAGTGACGGCTCCAGAAAATTATGACTGGGGGGGCTATGGGGGAGCCGACTTTTTTAGAGCAGGGGCGAATGAATTTTGGCAACAAATAATAATGAATAACACTAATACAACAAACGAGATTCAATGATCCTAATTTAATGGGCCACATAAAGAAAATACACGTTACAAATTGTTTAGTGTTAATAATGTTATGAATGTCAGCATATAGCAATTCACATTACTTCCAATAATACTGCTAATGATATTGATGTGTGGTTCAGTGTTGACATACTATAATAGCCTGGGTACAAGCCCTACTCAACTACACCCCCTGTTGGTGAAGTGTGTGAAAGAGGCTGGCAAGCCAGGCTAATGACATAATGCCATCTTAAATGAAACAAACCAACTGATTGGCATGCTAACCCAGACTTCAGGTTAAGATAGCAATCCAAAATGATTAATGATAGGACTATGAGCTTAAACTTGATCATTATTCAACTATTTAATGTCATCATAAAGATAGATAGATACCTTTATTATCCCAAGGGGGAAATTTAGTAAAGATGTGAAACAAAACAAAACACCTGAGAACAGCACTGAGAACAGAACAGGGGAGGTCAGTGTCACTCACTGCATAGTGCATATCCCTACAACAATAGTGCAATAGGGCCTTATATATTAAAAGGTAAAGAAAATAAATGCTCTACTTAAAAAACACAAATAAGGTTGTAAACTCTTATTAGGACTTTAACAATTTGCCTTATAATAAGGCTCAACTGTGCAGTAAATTGACACATGAGATTAAAAAAAAGATAAAGGTCCCATTTTTGTAAATAAGGCTCTGTAGTAAAAGCAGACAGCACTGCTTTAAGAAGTCCACAGAAAATCAAGTACTCATAGGCTCACTTCCATTATGCTTCTTATGACTGCTGTTATTTGTCCACATAATATGCATATAGTGCAATAGTGCACTAAGATAAGCTATAACACATATTACACCAAAAAGCAATCAAAGCATAGCAATCAGAGCAAATAATCAGAGCAATCAGAGCAATCATCAGAGCAATTCAGAGAAATCAGAGCAATCAGAGAAATCAGAGCAATCAGAGAAATCAGAGAAATCAGAGCAATCAGAGAAATCAGAGCAATCAGAGCAATCAGAGAAATCAGAGCAAAAGCGTATGTCATGTTATGATGACATTAATAATAGTTGGTAGATCTGCAGAATGCAAATGGACACACACCCACCCACACACCCAAACACACACACGAAAAAACTGCAATGTAAACAAGGTAACCGAGGATTTACAAAAACAGCACAGGCTAGAATCCAATACTACTATGTCAACTTATGTTGCCATGGACACAGGAATACACAACTCGCAGACACGTGGGATGTAAGGCAGACCCAGCCCGGAAGACCAGCAAGAATAATATCAGATAGCAGACACATCTCTCAAAACACTGAAAACACACACACACACACACACACACACACACACACACACACACACACACACACACACACACACACACACACACACACACACACACACACACACACGACACACACACGACACACACACACCAACAGATCAACAGACTGTTGTGTTGTACTCACTGCAGCTCTCAGCTCTTGTAGTTCCTCTTCGCTCTCTGACTCTTCTGCAGAAGACGTCCCTAACGTTAACCCCTCGCCACCCTCTTCTTCATAATCATCCGAGTCTGTGTCCATATTATCCTCCTATTCATCCATGTTTGGGAACACAACACGCTGAACGCTTTGTAGGGGAACAGCAGCCGCGGTCGCCGCTGTTGTTTCCCCATTGCCGCCGCCGGCCACTGAGTTCACTCTCGGTAGTTTTTTCGCGATTACCGATCCATGACTTAATCATAAAATGATTCACACAATCACACACTGACTGACGTATCACTTAAGAGCTCAAACACTGTGATATTTCCCCACTTGACTTCACGTTGCCAAATTCCCATCACATTTTCAACAGGTACAGCCACCAGGAAGTAAATAGTGTTACATTTTCAGGAACCAATCCAAGACTACGCACTAGCAGCACGCAAGATCATGTGACATGCAGACTCATAGCAAAGAATTATCTTTATAGAAAATACATTTTATTGTATGATTTTACATAGAAGCAAGTCCATTTTCTTTCACAAATTTATTATCTTTTATTTATTTATTCTGTAAATATTTTTCATTACAATTGGGTCTGTGGGGAGGGGGGGCTGAGCAGGGGCTAAGCCTCCACCAGAGGGGGCTAGAGCGCCCCCCTCGCCCCCCCCCTGGAGCCGTCACTGACTACTACTACTATTAGTACTACTACTACATTTATATAAAGCGGCTCTTACATTTGAATTCAAGTCTGACACAAGTTAAGGTTAACTTAGGTAGTAGTTCATTTTGCTGGCTTTTAGGGTCTGTGTGTGAGTGTGTAGGCCCACAAATTATTATAATTGTCATTAAGTGACTCTATCTATCTATCTATCTATCTATCTATCTATCTAGCTATCTAGCTAGCTATCCATCTATCCATCTATCCATCTATTTATTTATACTTCACCTTTAGTCCAGAAGAGAGTTCAGCCTCAGGAACTTACACATATGGAACTGTGTCATGACTGTGTCATGGAACTAAGCAGAGCTATGTTAAATACTCACACAATGAGTCTGATGGACCAATCAGAGTGGTGGTGGGGGGAGGGAACAACAATAGACAGAAACTGGATAATGCTTGATTAACTGTCCCACCCAATCCCTGCTAGTCTGAACAAACATCACCTTCCCTCTCATAACACTACTACTACTACTATTAGTACTACTACTACTACTACAATTTATATAAAGCTGCTCTTGCATTTAAATTCAAGTCTGACACAAGTTAAGGTTAATTTAGGTAGCAGTTCATTTTGCTGGCTTTTAGGAACTGTGTGTGAGTGTGTAGGCCCACAAATTATTATAATTGTCATTAAGTGACTCAAAGGGAGACACATAATGGGTGTTTATTATTTTAATATTAACTGTGGGAAGATTATATATTTTTTATTTTGCACTTACAGTGTTGTGATATTATTCCTGAAGGAAGAGGGGTATTTTCACAGTCCAGGCTTTGAACCTAAATGCTGTTTACATTTTCAATAAATATTTATTTCTTTATAAAACTCAGTTGTGTGGAGTTATTGTGTGCCTTTTCTTGTAGCTAAAGAGTCCATTTGTTCACTAGACATTAAGTCAAGGTTACTCTTTCGAGTTGAAGCTAAGTGTTTTATTACTTTGTGGTTTAACATTATTTAAAAGGTAAATTCATTGTTATGGTTACTTTAGAAGACTGCTTTTGCATTCACGAGTTAAAAAGAGAGCCAAGCTAATTCAAAGAGTTAAGTTAAAGGAACACAAAACATGACCTAACTTACAGCTGCCATTGGACAGACGGTTAACAACATACTCTTATCTTTCACAGAACAGACAATTATCATTTATTTTATCTATTTGAGACTATGAAGCTGCTCTAGGGGAAATAGAGCATTAATTTGGGGTGATATATTTATCAGCCTATTCAATTGATAATGACCAATGGGTGGCAGTTTCTAAGTAGTTAACCATATAAACATAACAATAGATGTGGCTTAGACATGGATATTGCCAACTCAACTCATATTCTACAGAAATGTCCACCACATCACAGTATAAAACCTAGTAGGCTTAGTGGATTCACCTATGTTAAATTATGTCAGGTTAGTTTAGTTCAAGGTTCAAGTATAATAATTTAAGAGACAAAAATGTAAACAGCACAAATGTACAATCACAGCTAGGCTAGAATGATAACATAGTCCCGACTAGTCCTTGTTATCGTGGTCCTAAATACTACAATGATTAGTTTGGATATATTGGTTCTATCATGTCCAATTAAAAATAAATACATTACATACATACAGAAATCTGCCTTCTCCTGTATTGTATTAGTGACGTTTATTATAAATAGTAAAATAACAGGACAGAGCAAAAAAGGCCTCTGTTGTGTCTTTATCTGATCACATGCAATCAGACACCCACACTGCACAGCAATGGGTGCATTCCACTGCAAATGGTTACTCTGGAAAAATCTGAAGCAATGTATCTTTCCTGTGGCTGTTATAATGAACACAAACAGATCAGAAAGTCATGTAACACTGACACTGCAAAATCATCACAGGGTCAAAGTTGTTGCTGGGTTCTCCCTATATAAAGGCATGTAGGTAACAGTAACATGATAATACGTCATGAATGATAAAAGTAATGTTTAAACACTTTGATGTGTGTGAGTTTATCTGGAGACTTACTCAGTCTGTGACTTACAGAGATCTTGATGTTCTTTGGGTTCCACCTGTTCATCAGAATTGCCGCTGGTGCCGTCTAGAGATTTCATCTTCACTTGAAGTCTGGAGTCTTGAAATTATGTACAGTGTATTCTGGACAGTTGTGGACACTTTGCAACTAACCTAACCTAACACACTCTATGTGTTAATGTTGATCAATATAATAATGTAAAAATACAAAGTTAAGTAGACCTAAGTAAGAAATAGTAAATAGATTGTAATAATACATTGAAGGGGAACATTTAGAAAAACAAATGCAACTCAGCATTGAATTTAAGGCAAACATGTTGCCACTCAATCCTTTCCAAATAATATACAATTAAGAAGTGGGATTTTCCACTTAAGAAGAGAAAGAATTTAATTCAATATTACATTTTTAAAAAGCTAGAAGACTCACCTATTATAGTAACCATGTGAATTGCTAATACTGTTATGGGTCAGATGTGTAAAGATCTATCACATTTTCAACATATTTTCTGGTGTTAACATGAAGGCCATAATACAAAAATAACAAAAAAGAAGACTAATCAATAATAGCAATTAAGTAATTAAGTTAGATATCCTTTCTTTCTGGGGAGAAGGACATTGTAAATACAAACCCTTACCCTAATGTTACTGTTTACATTATACAGGTAATTAATGTGTTAGATGAACTAGAGAACTCAGTAGAGCTGCTATCAGCATTAGACACTAGAACTGAAAATCATTGGGAGAAACCGAATATAAAACAAATCACATGGACAATTGCTATGTCCGTAATTTCACCAGTGTGATTTCACAAGTGTGCCTGATTCATTGTTGGTGGGTAACTTTGTCATTGATTGTTCTAAAGCTTTTACATGCAAATGCGATTTAAGTGCATAATTGTGGAGTTTAATTGTCGTTAACGGTCAGACATTATTATTGTTGAGTCTGAAAAGAACAGTAGTGTGTAATGATGATGGCTCATTGGTCAAGGATTGGTCTATAGCTACCAGTGAATCAAATGATGAAGAAGTATGGATGCACTGGTGTTTAAAATACCAACAATAGGGGGTAGAAAAGGTACAAAACAGACAGAAATCATATACAAGAGAAACAAATTAATTGAGAGAGTGAGTGTGTTGGAAATGTCTAGAATCAGTAACATGTGGGTGATAACCTACTTCAAAACAAATATGGTTTCATTCAAATGCAGTCAAAGGCTACAGCTTATAATGCAAGCATTGGGATTGCAATCATTTATGATTATGGCCATGCATGCACTTAGACATTTCTCCTTTCAATAGCATGTCTCTTACTCTTTTGGTCTCACCGCTTAACGCATGTCTTACACTGATCTTAAAGGGAATGGCAGCAGATACTGATTGGTTTGATTAAAGTAACACCAAACACACCCATGACTAATTCAGGTTTTACCGTGACACACCTTGATGTGCAGATTACAGCAAAAAGAGTAGCAAAATGGCATTGGTCACACCACAAGACCTGGCATTAAATATGACGTCCATAATAGCACTGTATGAATCCTCAGTATCTTGACCAAGCATTTGTCACAAACTCTACCTGAAGGGGTTGTCTGCCTGTATGAGTTCTTATGTTTTCTTTCAAAATGTTTATTAGATTTCATCGTTTTATTATGATTTGTGAACTGTACAACCAAAGGGCTTTTCACCTGCACGAGAGATTGTGTTTTAGTTTACCCTTTTAAACAAAGCCTTTATCACAAACTGTACAAGCAGAGTGCTTTTCTCCCCCTGTATGAGACCTCATATGTACGTTTATAGCTTGCATTTGATTACAGCCTTTAGCAAAAACTATGCTACTATAACATGTAAAAGGCTTTCCTCTGTATGAGTTCTCATGTGTGCTTTTAGCGTATCACTTTGACTACAGGCTTTACCACAAACTGTACAAGTAAAGGGTTTTCCCCTGTATGAGTCCTTGTGTGTCTTTTTAACTCATCACTTCGACTACAGGCTTGACCACAGACTGTACAACTAAAGGGTTTTTCTCCTGCATGAGTTCTCATGTGTGCTTTTAAACTTCCACTGGTAGTACAGCCTTTACCACAAACTGTAAAAGTAAATGGTCTGTCCCCTGTATGAGTCCTCATGTGTACTTTTAAATGATCACTACGACTACAGGCTTTACCACAAACTGTACAAGTAAAGAGTGTTTCCCCGGTATGAATCCTTGTGTGTACTTTTAAATGATCACTACGGCTACAGGCTTTACCACAGTACAAGTAAAGGGTGTTTCCCCTGTATGAGTCCTCATGTGTGATTTCAAATGACTAGTTGTACCACAGCCTTTACCACAAACTGTACAAGTTAAGGGTTTTCCCCCTGTATGAGTCCTCATGTGTACTTTTAAATCACCACTTTTACCACAGCCTTTACCACAAACTTTACAAGTAAAGGGTTTTTCCCCTGTATGAGTCCTCATGGGTATTTTTAGCTCATCACTTTGACCAAAGCCTTTACCACTACTGTACAAGTTAAGGGTTTTCCCCCTGTATGAGTCCTCATGTGTACTTTTAAATCACAACTTTTACCACAGCCTTTACCACAAACTGAACAAGTAAAGGGTTTTCCCCCTGTATGAGTCATCATGTGTATTTTTAGCTCGTCTCTTTGACTACAGGCCTTACCACAAACTGTACAAGTAAAGACCTTTTCCCCCGTATGAACAACTGTGTGCCTCTTCGGATTTACCCTGTGCTTAAACATTTTGCCACACTCTTTACAACTAAAACCTTTCTTCCCTGTGTGGCTCTGCGTGCAGTGAGTTTGTTTAGTCAATGGCAGGTCCAGAGACAGCTTGTTGCTTATAGACAATGTTTGTTCTTCCACAATTTGTGCCATGCATGAATCCAGTGTGTTTACAACTGTCTGACCTTCCCTGGTGTCCTCCCGCTCATCACAGTCTTCAGTGACGTCAGATTGAGAACAGTGTGGAGAGAGAAGCTGGTCACCACTAATTGGTTGTGATGTTTCACAGTCCTCTACATCAGCCATGTGTTCAGTTGAGGTGCTGGCTACAGCCTCTGTCTCTCTGCTCTATCATCATCACCTTCACTTTTCACTGCTAGTAATGTCAATGTTAGCGATTTAAGTGCATAATTATGGAGCTTAATTGTCGTTAACGGTCAGACATTATTATTGTTGAGTCTGAAAAGAACAGTAGTGTGTAATGATGATGGCTCATTGGTCAAGGATTGGTCTATAGCTACCAGTAAATCAAATGATGAAGAAGTATGGATGCACTGGTGTTTAAAATACCAACAATAATAATGTCTGACCGTTAACGACAATTAAACTCCATAATTATGCACTTAAATCGCATTTGCATGTAAAATCTTTAGAACAATCTTTAGATCAATCAGGCACACTTGTGAAATCACACTGGCGAAATTACGGACATATAGCAATTGTCCATGTGATTTGTTTTATATTCAGTTTCTCCCAATGATTTTCAGTTCTAGTGTCTAATGCTGAGCAGCTCCACGGAGTTCTCTAGTTCATCTAACACATTAATTACCTGTATAATGTAAACGGTAACATTAGGGTAAGGGTTTGTATTTACAATGTCCTTCTCTCCAGAAAGAAAGGATATCTAACTTAATTACTTAATTGCTATTATTGATTAGTCTTCTTTTTTGTTATTTTTGTATTATGGCCTTCATGTTAACACCAGAAAATGTGTTGAAAATGTGATAGATCTTTACACATCTGACCCATAACATTATTAACAATTCACATGGTTACTATAAAAGCTGAGTCTTCTAGCTTTTTAAAAATGAAATATTTCATTCAATTCTTTCTCTTCCTAAGTGGAAAATCCCACTTCTTAATTGTATATTAATTGGAAAGGGTTGAGTAGCAAAATGTTTGCCTTAAATTCAATGCTGAGTTGCATTTGTTTTCCTAAATATTCCCCTTCAATGTATTATTACAATGTATTTACTATTTCTTACTTAGGTCTACTTAACTTTGTATTTTTATATTATTATATTGATCAACATTAACACATAGAGTGTGTTAGGTTAGGTTAGTTGCAAAGTGTCCACAACTGTCCAGAATACACTGTACCTAATTTCAGGACTCCAGACTTCAAGTGAAGATGAAATCTCTAGACGGCACCAGCGGCAATTCTGATGAACAGGTGGAACCCAAAGACCATCAAGATCTCTGTAAGTCACAGACTGAGTAAGTCTCCAGATAAACTCACACACATCAAAGTGTTTAAACAATACTTGACATGATTTAACATAGGTGAATCCACTAAGCCTACTAGGTTTTATACTGTGTGGTGTGGTGGACATTTATGTAGAATATGAGTTGAGTGGGCAATATCCATGTCTAAGCCATATCTATTGTTATGTTTATATGGTTAACTACTTAGAAACTGCCACCCATTGGTCATTATCAATTGAATAGGCTGATAAATATATCACCCCAAATTAATGCTCTATTTCCCCTAGAGCAGCTACATAGTCTCAAATAGATAAAATAAATGATAATTGTCTGTTCTGTGAAAGATAAGAGTATGTTGTAAGTTGTAACCGTCTGTCCAATGGCAGCTGTGAGTTAGGTCACGTTTTGTGTTCCTTTAACTTAACTCTTTGAATTAGCTTGGCTCTCTTTTTAACTCATGAATGCAAAAGCAGTCTTCTAAAGTAACCATAACAATGAATTTACCTTTTAAATAATGTTAAACCACAAAGTAATAAAACACCTTCAACTCGAAAGAGTAACATTGACTTAATGTCTAGTGAACAAATGGACTCTTTAGCTACAAGAAAAGGCACACAATAACTCCACACAACTGAGTTTTATATAGAAATAAATATTTATTGAAAATGTAAAGCCCCAAAGCCTGGACTGTGAAAATACCCCTCTTCCTTCAGGAATAATATCACAACACTGTAAGTGCAAAATAAAAAATATATAATCTTCCCACAGATAATATTAAAATAATAAACACCCATTAGATGTCTCCCTTTGAGTCACTTAATGACAATTATAATAATGTGTGGGCCTACACACTCACACACAGTTCCTAAAAGCCAGCAAAATGAACTACTACCTAAGTTAACCTTAACTTGTGTCAGACTTGAATTCAAATGCAAGAGCAGCTTTATATACATTGTAGTAGTAGTAGTAGTAGTAGTAGTAGTACTTATAGTAGTAGTAGTTTTATGAGAGGGAATGTGATGTTTGTTCAGACTAGCAGGGACTTAGGTGGGACAGTTAAAGCATTATCCAGTTTCTGTCTATTGTTGTTCCCTCCCCCCACTACCACTCTGATTGGTCCATCAGACTCATTGTGTGAGTATTTAACATAGCTCTGCTTAGTTCCATGACACAGTCATGACACAGTTCCATGTGTGCAAGTTCCTGAGGCTGAACTCTCTTCTGGACTAAAGGTGAAGTATAAATAAATAGATGGATAGCTAGATAGCTAGACAGACAGATAGATAGATAGATAGATAGATAGATAGATAGATAGTCACTTAATGACAATTATAATAATTTGTGGGCCTACACACTCACACACAGACCCTAAAAGCCAGCGAAATGAACTACTACCTAAGTTAACCTTAACTTGTGTCAGACTTGAATTCAAATGCAAGAGCAGGTTTATATAAATGTAGTAGTAGTACTAATAGTAGTAGTAGTAGTAGTAGTAGTAGTAGTCGTAGTGTTATGAGAGGGAAGGTGATGTTTGTTCAGACTAGCAGGGACTTAGGTGGGACAGTTAAAAAGCATTATCCAGTTTCTGTCTATTGTTGTTCCCTCCCCCCACCACCACCCTGATTGGTCCATCAGACTCATTGTGAGTATTTAACATAGCTCTGTTCAGCTCCATTCCAAGTGTGCAAGTTCCTGAGGCTGAACTCTCTTCTGGACTAAAGGTGATAGATAGATAGATAGATAGATAGATAGATAGATAGATAGATAGATAGATAGATAGATAGATAGATAGATAGATAGATAGATAGATAGATAGATAGCAGGTTGATGCACCAATTGATGCAGGTTAAAGAAGGTCATATTTCAAAAAATACATACAATAGACATCCAATTTGTTTTTTAGATGGATAGGGTACAAATTACAATTGGCAATTATAAAATACCAATTTATCTGGAGACTTACTCAGTCTGTGACTTACAGAGATCTTGATGTTCTTTGGGTTCCACCTGTTCATCAGAATTGCCGCTGGTGCCGTCTAGAGATTTCATCTTCACTTGAAGTCTGGAGTCTTGAAATTATGTACAGTGTATTCTGGACAGTTGTGGACACTTTGCAACTAACCTAACCTAACACACTCTATGTGTTAATGTTGATCAATATAATAATGTAAAAATACAAAGTTAAGTAGACCTAAGTAAGAAATAGTAAATAGATTGTAATAATACATTGAAGGGGAACATTTAGAAAAACAAATGCAACTCAGCATTGAATTTAAGGCAAACATGTTGCCACTCAATCCTTTCCAAATAATATACAATTAAGAAGTGGGATTTTCCACTTAAGAAGAGAAAGAATTTAATTAAATATTACATTTTTAAAAAGCTAGAAGACTCACCTATTATAGTAACCATGTGAATTGCTAATACTGTTATGGGTCAGATGTGTAAAGATCTATCACATTTTCAACATATTTTCTGGTGTTAACATGAAGGCCATAATACAAAAATAACAAAAAAGAAGACGAATCAATAATAGCAATTAAGTAATTAAGTTAGATATCCTTTCTTTCTGGGGAGAAGGACATTGTAAATACAAACCCTTACCCTAATGTTACTGTTTACATTATACAGGTAATTAATGTGTTAGATGAACTAGAGAACTCAGTAGAGCTGCTATCAGCATTAGACACTAGAACTGAAAATCATTGGGAGAAACCGAATATAAAACAAATCACATGGACAATTGCTATGTCCGTAATTTCACCAGTGTGATTTCACAAGTGTGCCTGATTCATTGTTGGTGGGTAACTTTGTCATTGATTGTTCTAAAGCTTTTACATGCAAATGCGATGTAAGTGCATAATTGTGGAGTTTAATTGTCGTTAACGGTCAGACATTATTATTGTTGAGTCTGAAAAGAACAGTAGTGTGTAATGATGATGGCTCATTGGTCAAGGATTGGTCTATAGCTACCAGTGAATCAAATGATGAAGAAGTATGGATGCACTGGTGTTTAAAATACCAACAATAATAATGTCTGACCGTTAACGACAATTAAACTCCATAATTATGCACTTAAATCGCATTTGCATGTAAAATCTTTAGAACAATCTTTAGATCAATCAGGCACACTTGTGAAATCACACTGGCGAAATTACGGACATATAGCAATTGTCCATGTGATTTGTTTTATATTCAGTTTCTCCCAATGATTTTCAGTTCTAGTGTCTAATGCTGAGCAGCTCCACGGAGTTCTCTAGTTCATCTAACACATTAATTACCTGTATAATGTAAACGGTAACATTAGGGTAAGGGTTTGTATTTACAATGTCCTTCTCTCCAGAAAGAAAGGATATCTAACTTAATTACTTAATTGCTATTATTGATTAGTCTTCTTTTTTGTTATTTTTGTATTATGGCCTTCATGTTAACACCAGAAAATGTGTTGAAAATGTGATAGATCTTTACACATCTGACCCATAACATTATTAGCAATTCACATGGTTACTATAAAAGCTGAGTCTTCTAGCTTTTTAAAAATGAAATATTTCATTCAATTCTTTCTCTTCCTAAGTGGAAAATCCCACTTCTTAATTGTATATTAATTGGAAAGGGTTGAGTAGCAAAATGTTTGCCTTAAATTCAATGCTGAGTTGCATTTGTTTTCCTAAATATTCCCCTTCAATGTATTATTACAATGTATTTACTATTTCTTACTTAGGTCTACTTAACTTTGTATTTTTATATTATTATATTGATCAACATTAACACATAGAGTGTGTTAGGTTAGGTTAGTTGCAAAGTGTCCACAACTGTCCAGAATACACTGTACCTAATTTCAGGACTCCAGACTTCAAGTGAAGATGAAATCTCTAGACGGCACCAGCGGCAATTCTGATGAACAGGTGGAACCCAAAGACCATCAAGATCTCTGTAAGTCACAGACTGAGTAAGTCTCCAGATAAACTCACACACATCAAAGTGTTTAAACAATACTTGACATGATTTAACATAGGTGAATCCACTAAGCCTACTAGGTTTTATACTGTGTGGTGTGGTGGACATTTATGTAGAATATGAGTTGAGTGGGCAATATCCATGTCTAAGCCATATCTATTGTTATGTTTATATGGTTAACTACTTAGAAACTGCCACCCATTGGTCATTATCAATTGAATAGGCTGATAAATATATCACCCCAAATTAATGCTCTATTTCCCCTAGAGCAGCTACATAGTCTCAAATAGATAAAATAAATGATAATTGTCTGTTCTGTGAAAGATAAGAGTATGTTGTAAGTTGTAACCGTCTGTCCAATGGCAGCTGTGAGTTAGGTCACGTTTTGTGTTCCTTTAACTTAACTCTTTGAATTAGCTTGGCTCTCTTTTTAACTCATGAATGCAAAAGCAGTCTTCTAAAGTAACCATAACAATGAATTTACCTTTTAAATAATGTTAAACCACAAAGTAATAAAACACTTAGCTTCAACTCGAAAGAGTAACATTGACTTAATGTCTAGTGAACAAATGGACTCTTTAGCTACAAGAAAAGGCACACAATAACTCAGACTTGAATTCAAATGCAAGAGCAGCTTTATATACATTGTTGTAGTAGTAGTAGTAGTAGTAGTAGTAGTAGTAGTAGTACTACTTATAGTAGTAGTAGTTTTATGAGAGGGAATGTGATGTTTGTTCAGACTAGCAGGGACTTAGGTGGGACAGTTAAAGCATTATCCAGTTTCTGTCTATTGTTGTTCCCTCCCCCCACTACCACTCTGATTGGTCCATCAGACTCATTGTGTGAGTATTTAACATAGCTCTGCTTAGTTCCATGACACAGTCATGACACAGTTCCATGTGTGCAAGTTCCTGAGGCTGAACTCTCTTCTGGACTAAAGGTGAAGTATAAATAAATAGATGGATAGCTAGATAGCTAGACAGACAGATAGATAGATAGATAGATAGATAGATAGTCACTTAATGACAATTATAATAATTTGTGGGCCTACACACTCACACACAGACCCTAAAAGCCAGCGAAATGAACTACTACCTAAGTTAACCTTAACTTGTGTCAGACTTGAATTCAAATGCAAGAGCAGGTTTATATAAATGTAGTAGTAGTACTAATAGTAGTAGTAGTAGTAGTAGTAGTAGTAGTAGTGTTATGAGAGGGAAGGTGATGTTTGTTCAGACTAGCAGGGACTTAGGTGGGACAGTTAAAAAGCATTATCCAGTTTCTGTCTATTGTTGTTCCCTCCCCCCACCACCACCCTGATTGGTCCATCAGACTCATTGTGAGTATTTAACATAGCTCTGTTCAGCTCCATTCCAAGTGTGCAAGTTCCTGAGGCTGAACTCTCTTCTGGACTAAAGGTGATAGATAGATAGATAGATAGATAGATAGATAGATAGATAGATAGATAGATAGATAGATAGATAGATAGATAGATAGATAGATAGCAGGTTGATGCACCAATTGATGCAGGTTAAAGAAGGTCATATTTCAAAAAATACATACAATAGACATCCAATTTGTTTTTTAGATGGATAGGGTACAAATTACAATTGGCAATTATAAAATACCAATTTATCTGGAGACTTACTCAGTCTGTGACTTACAGAGATCTTGATGTTCTTTGGGTTCCACCTGTTCATCAGAATTGCCGCTGGTGCCGTCTAGAGATTTCATCTTCACTTGAAGTCTGGAGTCTTGAAATTATGTACAGTGTATTCTGGACAGTTGTGGACACTTTGCAACTAACCTAACCTAACACACTCTATGTGTTAATGTTGATCAATATAATAATGTAAAAATACAAAGTTAAGTAGACCTAAGTAAGAAATAGTAAATAGATTGTAATAATACATTGAAGGGGAACATTTAGAAAAACAAATGCAACTCAGCATTGAATTTAAGGCAAACATGTTGCCACTCAATCCTTTCCAAATAATATACAATTAAGAAGTGGGATTTTCCACTTAAGAAGAGAAAGAATTTAATTAAATATTACATTTTTAAAAAGCTAGAAGACTCACCTATTATAGTAACCATGTGAATTGCTAATACTGTTATGGGTCAGATGTGTAAAGATCTATCACATTTTCAACATATTTTCTGGTGTTAACATGAAGGCCATAATACAAAAATAACAAAAAAGAAGACTAATCAATAATAGCAATTAAGTAATTAAGTTAGATATCCTTTCTTTCTGGGGAGAAGGACATTGTAAATACAAACCCTTACCCTAATGTTACTGTTTACATTATACAGGTAATTAATGTGTTAGATGAACTAGAGAACTCAGTAGAGCTGCTATCAGCATTAGACACTAGAACTGAAAATCATTGGGAGAAACCGAATATAAAACAAATCACATGGACAATTGCTATGTCCGTAATTTCACCAGTGTGATTTCACAAGTGTGCCTGATTCATTGTTGGTGGGTAACTTTGTCATTGATTGTTCTAAAGCTTTTACATGCAAATGCGATGTAAGTAATTGTGGAGTTTAATTGTCGTTAACGGTCAGACATTATTATTGTTGAGTCTGAAAAGAACAGTAGTGTGTAATGATGATGGCTCATTGGTCAAGGATTGGTCTATAGCTACCAGTGAATCAAATGATGAAGAAGTATGGATGCACTGGTGTTTAAAATACCAACAATAGGGGGTAGAAAAGGTACAAAACAGACAGAAATCATATACAAGAGAAACAAATTAATTGAGAGAGTGAGTGTGTTGGAAATGTCTAGAATCAGTAACATGTTGGTGATAACCTACTTCAAAACAAATATGGTTTCATTCAAATGCAGTCAAAGGCTACAGCTTATAATGCAAGCATTGGGATTGCAATCATTTATGATTATGGCCATGCATGCACTTAGACATTTCTCCTTTCAATAGCATGTCTCTTACTCTTTTGGTCTCACCGCTTAACGCATGTCTTACACTGATCTTAAAGGGAATGGCAGCAGATACTGATTGGTTTGATTAAAGTAACACCAAACACACCCATGACTAATTCAGGTTTTACCGTGACACACCTTGATGTGCAGATTACAGCAAAAAGAGTAGCAAAATGGCATTGGTCACACCACAAGACCTGGCATTAAATATGACGTCCATAATAGCACTGTATGAATCCTCAGTATCTTGACCAAGCATTTGTCACAAACTCTACCTGAAGGGGTTGTCTGCCTGTATGAGTTCTTATGTTTTCTTTCAAAATGTTTATTAGATTTCATCGTTTTATTATGATTTGTGAACTGTACAACCAAAGGGCTTTTCACCTGCACGAGAGATTGTGTTTTAGTTTACCCTTTTAAACAAAGCCTTTATCACAAACTGTACAAGCAGAGTGCTTTTCTCCCCCTGTATGAGACCTCATATGTACGTTTATAGCTTGCATTTGATTACAGCCTTTAGCAAAAACTATGCTACTATAACATGTAAAAACATTGTTCAGTAACAGTGTTAAACAGCTCTATATTGTGACAGTAATCATTGCTATAGAGTGTTCAGTAACAGTGTTAAACAGCTCTATATTGTGACAGTAATCATTGCTATAGAGTGTTCAGTAACAGTGTTAAACAGCTCTATATTGTGACAGTAATCATTGCTATAGAGTGTTTGTTCAGTAACAGTGTTAAATAGCTCTATATTGTGACAGTAATCATTGCTAACACAGCATCACGGTGCGTTGTGAGCTTGTAGATCTGCTATTTTCAAACCAGGGAATCTGGAACAAACTGTTCAGATTGAAAAGGTTTGTTCTCAACTTGTGGGTCTGGACCCCCAGAGGGACCCCCAAAGGGACCCCCAGAGGGACCCCCTTCTGGAGACCGCCATAACATAAAGCTTATATTGTGTAAATAGCTGATCTACAAGCTCACAACGCCTTGAACTGAGTCAAACCAAATGTAATGTCTCAACTCTACAATTTGCAGTTTGACAGGGTGGGGGGTCCCCCAGTCCAGTAATGGCGAGTGCCAATGTGCGGCCGGCCCTCGGCCGCGGCGGCCGGCCGGCCGCTAGTATATTCGGCCGGCCGCTAGTATATTCGGCCAGCCGCTAGTAAATACGGCCGGCCGCTAGTAAATACGGCCGGCCGCTAGTAAATTCGGCCGGCCGCTGCTATACAGAGTCAAACAATGACAGACAAACAACATTAAGATGTCTATTGTATGTGTTTTTTCAAGGAGAATTCAAATATGACCTTCTTTTTGGGATAGGACAACTCTAACCTGCATCAATTGGTATTTTATAATTGCCAATTGTACCCTATCCATCTAAAAACAAATTGGATGTCTATTGTATGTATTTTATCATGGAGAATTCAAATATGACATTATTTTTTGGATAGGACAACTCTAACCTGCATCAATTTGTATTTTTAAATTGCCAATTGTACCCTATCCATCTAAAAAACAAATTGGATGTCTATTGTGTGTATTTTTCGATGGAGAATTCAAATATGACCTTCTTTTTGGGATAGGACAACTCTAACCTGCATCAATTGGTGCATGAACCTGCTATCTATCTATCTATCTATCTATCTATCTATCTATCTATCTATCTATCTATCTATACTTCACCTTTAGTCCAGAAGAGAGTTCAGCCTCAGGAACTTGCACACTTGGAATGGAGCTGAAAAGAGCTATGTTAAATACTCACAATGAGTCTGATGGACCAATCAGGGTGGTGGTGGGGGGAGGGAACAACAATAGACAGAAACTGGATAATGCTTTTTTAACTGTCCCACCTAAGTCCCTGCTAGTCTGAACAAACATCACCTTCCCTCTCATAACACTACTACTACCAGTGACGGCTCCAGAAAATTATGACTGGGGGGGCTATGGGGGAGCTGACTTTTTTAGAGCAGGGGCGAATGAATTTTGGCAACAAATAATAATGAATAACACTAATACAACAAACGAGATTCAATGATCCTAATTTAATGGGCCACATAAAGAAAATACACGTTACAAATTGTTTAGTGTTAATAATGTTATGAATGTCAGCATATAGCAATTCACATTACTTCCAATAATACTGCTAATGATATTGACGTGTGGTTCAGTGTTGACATACTATAATAGCCTGGGTACAAGCCCTACTCAACTACACCCCCTGTTGGTGAAGTGTGTGAAAGAGGCTGGCAAGCCAGGCTAATGACATAATGCCATCTTAAATGAAACAAACCAACTGATTGGCATGCTAACCCAGACTTCAGGTTAAGATAGCAATCCAAAATGATTAATGATAGGACTATGAGCTTAAACTTGATCATTATTCAACTATTTAATGTCATCATAAAGATAGATAGATACCTTTATTATCCCAAGGGGGAAATTTAGTAAAGATGTGAAACAAAACAAAACACCTGAGAACAGCACTGAGAACAGAACAGGGGAGGTCAGTGTCACTCACTGCATAGTGCATATCCCTACAACAATAGTGCAATAGGGCCTTATATGTTAAAAGGTAAAGAAAATAAATGCTCTACTTAAAAAACACAAATAAGGTTGTAAACTCTTATTAGGACTTTAACAATTTGCCTTATAATAAGGCTCAACTGTGCAGTAAATTGACACATGAGATTAAAAAAAAGATAAAGGTCCCATTTTTGTAAATAAGGCTCTGTAGTAAAAGCAGACAGCACTGCTTTAAGAAGTCCACAGAAAATCAAGTACTCATAGGCTCACTTCCATTATGCTTCTTATGACTGCTGTTATTTGTCCACATAATATGCATATAGTGCAATAGTGCACTAAGATAAGCTATAACACATATTACACCAAAAAGCAATCAAAGCATAGCAATCAGAGCAAATAATCAGAGCAATCAGAGCAATCATCAGAGCAATTCAGAGAAATCAGAGCAATCAGAGAAATCAGAGCAATCAGAGAAATCAGAGAAATCAGAGCAATCAGAGAAATCAGAGCAATCAGAGCAATCAGAGAAATCAGAGCAAAAGCGTATGTCATGTTATGATGACATTAATAATAGTTGGTAGATCTGCAGAATGCAAATGGACACACACCCACCCACACACCCAAACACACACACGAAAAAACTGCAATGTAAACAAGGTAACCGAGGATTTACAAAAACAGCACAGGCTAGAATCCAATACTACTATGTCAACTTATGTTGCCATGGACACAGGAATACACAACTCGCAGACACGTGGGATGTAAGGCAGACCCAGCCCGGAAGACCAGCAAGAATAATATCAGATAGCAGACACATCTCTCAAAACACTGAAAACACACACACACACACACACACACACACACACACACACACACACACACACACACACACACACACACACACACACCCACACACACACACACACACACACACACACACACACACACACACGACACACACACCAACAGATCAACAGACTGTTGTGTTGTACTCACTGCAGCTCTCAGCTCTTGTAGTTCCTCTTCGCTCTCTGACTCTTCTGCAGAAGACGTCCCTAACGTTAACCCCTCGCCACCCTCTTCTTCATAATCATCCGAGTCTGTGTCCATATTATCCTCCTATTCATCCATGTTTGGGAACACAACACGCTGAACGCTTTGTAGGGGAACAGCAGCCGCGGTCGCCGCTGTTGTTTCCCCATTGCCGCCGCCGGCCACTGAGTTCACTCTCGGTAGTTTTTTCGCGATTACCGATCCATGACTTAATCATAAAATGATTCACACAATCACACACTGACTGACGTATCACTTAAGAGCTCAAACACTGTGATATTTCCCCACTTGACTTCACGTTGCCAAATTCCCATCACATTTTCAACAGGTACAGCCACCAGGAAGTAAATAGTGTTACATTTTCAGGAACCAATCCAAGACTACGCACTAGCAGCACGCAAGATCATGTGACATGCAGACTCATAGCAAAGAATTATCTTTATAGAAAATACATTTTATTGTATGATTTTACATAGAAGCAAGTCCATTTTCTTTCACAAATTTATTATCTTTTATTTATTTATTCTGTAAATATTTTTCATTACAATTGGGTCTGTGGGGAGGGGGGGGCTGAACAGGGGCTAAGCCTCCACCAGAGGGGGCTAGAGCGCCCCCCTCGCCCCCCCCCTGGAGCCGTCACTGACTACTACTACTATTAGTACTACTACTACATTTATATAAAGCGGCTCTTACATTTGAATTCAAGTCTGACACAAGTTAAGGTTAACTTAGGTAGTAGTTCATTTTGCTGGCTTTTAGGGTCTGTGTGTGAGTGTGTAGGCCCACAAATTATTATAATTGTCATTAAGTGACTCTATCTATCTATCTATCTATCTATCTATCTATCTATCTAGCTATCTAGCTAGCTATCCATCTATCCATCTATCCATCTATTTATGTATACTTCACCTTTAGTCCAGAAGAGAGTTCAGCCTCAGGAACTTACACATATGGAACTGTGTCATGACTGTGTCATGGAACTAAGCAGAGCTATGTTAAATACTCACACAATGAGTCTGATGGACCAATCAGAGTGGTGGTGGGGGGAGGGAACAACAATAGACAGAAACTGGATAATGCTTGATTAACTGTCCCACCTAATCCCTGCTAGTCTGAACAAACATCACCTTCCCTCTCATAACACTACTACTACTACTACTATTAGTACTACTACTACTACTACAATTTATATAAAGCTGCTCTTGCATTTAAATTCAAGTCTGACACAAGTTAAGGTTAATTTAGGTAGCAGTTCATTTTGCTGGCTTTTAGGAACTGTGTGTGAGTGTGTAGGCCCACAAATTATTATAATTGTCATTAAGTGACTCAAAGGGAGACACATAATGGGTGTTTATTATTTTAATATTAACTGTGGGAAGATTATATATTTTTTATTTTGCACTTACAGTGTTGTGATATTATTCCTGAAGGAAGAGGGGTATTTTCACAGTCCAGGCTTTGAACCTAAATGCTGTTTACATTTTCAATAAATATTTATTTCTTTATAAAACTCAGTTGTGTGGAGTTATTGTGTGCCTTTTCTTGTAGCTAAAGAGTCCATTTGTTCACTAGACATTAAGTCAAGGTTACTCTTTCGAGTTGAAGCTAAGTGTTTTATTACTTTGTGGTTTAACATTATTTAAAAGGTAAATTCATTGTTATGGTTACTTTAGAAGACTGCTTTTGCATTCACGAGTTAAAAAGAGAGCCAAGCTAATTCAAATAGTTAAGTTAAAGGAACACAAAACATGACCTAACTTACAGCTGCCATTGGACAGACGGTTAACAACATACTCTTATCTTTCACAGAACAGACAATTATCATTTATTTTATCTATTTGAGACTATGAAGCTGCTCTAGGGGAAATAGAGCATTAATTTGGGGTGATATATTTATCAGCCTATTCAATTGATAATGACCAATGGGTGGCAGTTTCTAAGTAGTTAACCATATAAACATAACAATAGATGTGGCTTAGACATGGATATTGCCAACTCAACTCATATTCTACAGAAATGTCCACCACATCACAGTATAAAACCTAGTAGGCTTAGTGGATTCACCTATGTTAAATTATGTCAGGTTAGTTTAGTTCAAGGTTCAAGTATAATAATTTAAGAGACAAAAATGTAAACAGCACAAATGTACAATCACAGCTAGGCTAGAATGATAACATAGTCCCGACTAGTCCTTGTTATCGTGGTCCTAAATACTACAATGATTAGTTTGGATATATTGGTTCTATCATGTCCAATTAAAAATAAATACATTACATACATACAGAAATCTGCCTTCTCCTGTATTGTATTAGTGACGTTTATTATAAATAGTAAAATAACAGGACAGAGCAAAAAAGGCCTCTGTTGTGTCTTTATCTGATCACATGCAATCAGACACCCACACTGCACAGCAATGGGTGCATTCCACTGCAAATGGTTACTCTGGAAAAATCTGAAGCAATGTATCTTTCCTGTGGCTGTTATAATGAACACAAACAGATCAGAAAGTCATGTAACACTGACACTGCAAAATCATCACAGGGTCAAAGTTGTTGCTGGGTTCTCCCTATATAAAGGCATGTAGGTAACAGTAACATGATAATACGTCATGAATGATAAAAGTAATGTTTAAACACTTTGATGTGTGTGAGTTTATCTGGAGACTTACTCAGTCTGTGACTTACAGAGATCTTGATGTTCTTTGGGTTCCACCTGTTCATCAGAATTGCCGCTGGTGCCGTCTAGAGATTTCATCTTCACTTGAAGTCTGGAGTCTTGAAATTATGTACAGTGTATTCTGGACAGTTGTGGACACTTTGCAACTAACCTAACCTAACACACTCTATGTGTTAATGTTGATCAATATAATAATGTAAAAATACAAAGTTAAGTAGACCTAAGTAAGAAATAGTAAATAGATTGTAATAATACATTGAAGGGGAACATTTAGAAAAACAAATGCAACTCAGCATTGAATTTAAGGCAAACATGTTGCCACTCAATCCTTTCCAAATAATATACAATTAAGAAGTGGGATTTTCCACTTAAGAAGAGAAAGAATTTAATTAAATTAACCCTAACCCTAACCCTTTTTAAAAAGCTAGAAGACTCACCTATTATAGTAACCATGTGAATTGCTAATACTGTTATGGGTCAGATGTGTAAAGATCTATCACATTTTCAACATATTTTCTGGTGTTAACATGAAGGCCATAATACAAAAATAACAAAAAAGAAGACTAATCAATAATAGCAATTAAGTAATTAAGTTAGATATCCTTTCTTTCTGGGGAGAAGGACATTGTAAATACAAACCCTTACCCTAATGTTACTGTTTACATTATACAGGTAATTAATGTGTTAGATGAACTAGAGAACTCAGTAGAGCTGCTATCAGCATTAGACACTAGAACTGAAAATCATTGGGAGAAACCGAATATAAAACAAATCACATGGACAATTGCTATGTCCGTAATTTCACCAGTGTGATTTCACAAGTGTGCCTGATTCATTGTTGGTGGGTAACTTTGTCATTGATTGTTCTAAAGCTTTTACATGCAAATGCGATGTAAGTGCATAATTGTGGAGTTTAATTGTCGTTAACGGTCAGACATTATTATTGTTGAGTCTGAAAAGAACAGTAGTGTGTAATGATGATGGCTCATTGGTCAAGGATTGGTCTATAGCTACCAGTGAATCAAATGATGAAGAAGTATGGATGCACTGGTGTTTAAAATACCAACAATAGGGGGTAGAAAAGGTACAAAACAGACAGAAATCATATACAAGAGAAACAAATTAATTGAGAGAGTGAGTGTGTTGGAAATGTCTAGAATCAGTAACATGTGGGTGATAACCTACTTCAAAACAAATATGGTTTCATTCAAATGCAGTCAAAGGCTACAGCTTATAATGCAAGCATTGGGATTGCAATCATTTATGATTATGGCCATGCATGCACTTAGACATTTCTCCTTTCAATAGCATGTCTCTTACTCTTTTGGTCTCACCGCTTAACGCATGTCTTACACTGATCTTAAAGGGAATGGCAGCAGATACTGATTGGTTTGATTAAAGTAACACCAAACACACCCATGACTAATTCAGGTTTTACCGTGACACACCTTGATGTGCAGATTACAGCAAAAAGAGTAGCAAAATGGCATTGGTCACACCACAAGACCTGGCATTAAATATGACGTCCATAATAGCACTGTATGAATCCTCAGTATCTTGACCAAGCATTTGTCACAAACTCTACCTGAAGGGGTTGTCTGCCTGTATGAGTTCTTATGTTTTCTTTCAAAATGTTTATTAGATTTCATCGTTTTATTATGATTTGTGAACTGTACAACCAAAGGGCTTTTCACCTGCACGAGAGATTGTGTTTTAGTTTACCCTTTTAAACAAAGCCTTTATCACAAACTGTACAAGCAGAGTGCTTTTCTCCCCCTGTATGAGACCTCATATGTACGTTTATAGCTTGCATTTGATTACAGCCTTTAGCAAAAACTATGCTACTATAACATGTAAAAGGCTTTCCTCTGTATGAGTTCTCATGTGTGCTTTTAGCGTATCACTTTGACTACAGGCTTTACCACAAACTGTACAAGTAAAGGGTTTTCCCCTGTATGAGTCCTTGTGTGTCTTTTTAACTCATCACTTCGACTACAGGCTTGACCACAGACTGTACAACTAAAGGGTTTTTCTCCTGCATGAGTTCTCATGTGTGCTTTTAAATTTCCACTGGTAGTACAGCCTTTACCACAAACTGTAAAAGTAAATGGTCTGTCCCCTGTATGAGTCCTCATGTGTACTTTTAAATGATCACTACGACTACAGGCTTTACCACAAACTGTACAAGTAAAGAGTGTTTCCCCGGTATGAATCCTTGTGTGTACTTTTAAATGATCACTACGGCTACAGGCTTTACCACAAACTGTACAAGTAAAGGGTGTTTCCCCTGTATGAGTCCTCATGTGTGATTTCAAATGACTAGTTGTACCACAGCCTTTACCACAAACTGTACAAGTTAAGGGTTTTCCCCCTGTATGAGTCCTCATGTGTACTTTTAAATCACCACTTTTACCACAGCCTTTACCACAAACTTTACAAGTAAAGGGTTTTTCCCCTGTATGAGTCCTCATGGGTATTTTTAGCTCATCACTTTGACCAAAGCCTTTACCACTACTGTACAAGTTAAGGGTTTTCCCCCTGTATGAGTCCTCATGTGTACTTTTAAATCACAACTTTTACCACAGCCTTTACCACAAACTGTACAAGTAAAGGGTTTTCCCCCTGTATGAGTCCTCATGTGTATTTTTAGCTCGTCTCTTTGACTACAGGCCTTACCACAAACTGTACAAGTAAAGACCTTTTCCCCTGTATGAACAACTGTGTGCCTCTTCGGATTTACCCTGTGCTTAAACATTTTGCCACACTCTTTACAACTAAAACCTTTCTTCCCTGTGTGGCTCTGCGTGCAGTGAGTTTGTTTAGTCAATGGCAGGTCCAGAGACAGCTTGTTGCTTATAGACAATGTTTGTTCTTCCACAATTTGTGCCATGCATGAATCCAGTGTGTTTACAACTGTCTGACCTTCCCTGGTGTCCTCCCGCTCATCACAGTCTTCAGTGACGTCAGATTGAGAACAGTGTGGAGAGAGAAGCTGGTCACCACTAATTGGTTGTGATGTTTCACAGTCCTCTACATCAGCCATGTGTTCAGTTGAGGTGCTGGCTACAGCCTCTGTCTCTCTGCTCTCTCATCATCACCTTCACTTTTCACTGCTAGTAATGTCAATGTTAGCGATTTAAGTGCATAATTATGGAGCTTAATTGTCGTTAACGGTCAGACATTATTATTGTTGAGTCTGAAAAGAACAGTAGTGTGTAATGATGATGGCTCATTGGTCAAGGATTGGTCTATAGCTACCAGTAAATCAAATGATGAAGAAGTATGGATGCACTGGTGTTTAAAATACCAACAATAATAATGTCTGACCATTAACGACAACTAAACTCCATAATTATGCACTTAAATCGCATTTGCATGTAAAATCTTTAGAACAATCTTTAGATCAATCAGGCACACTTGTGAAATCACACTGGCGAAATTACGGACATATAGCAATTGTCCATGTGATTTGTTTTATATTCAGTTTCTCCCAATGATTTTCAGTTCTAGTGTCTAATGCTGAGCAGCTCCACTGAGTTCTCTAGTTCATCTAACACATTAATTACCTGTATAATGTAAACGGTAACATTAGGGTAAGGGTTTGTATTTACAATGTCCTTCTCTCCAGAAAGAAAGGATATCTAACTTAATTACTTAATTGCTATTATTGATTAGTCTTCTTTTTTGTTATTTTTGTATTATGGCCTTCATGTTAACACCAGAAAATGTGTTGAAAATGTGATAGATCTTTACACATCTGACCCATAACATTATTAGCAATTCACATGGTTACTATAAAAGCTGAGTCTTCTAGCTTTTTAAAAATGAAATATTTCATTCAATTCTTTCTCTTCCTAAGTGGAAAATCCCACTTCTTAATTGTATATTAATTGGAAAGGGTTGAGTAGCAAAATGTTTGCCTTAAATTCAATGCTGAGTTGCATTTGTTTTCCTAAATATTCCCCTTCAATGTATTATTACAATGTATTTACTATTTCTTACTTAGGTCTACTTAACTTTGTATTTTTATATTATTATATTGATCAACATTAACACATAGAGTGTGTTAGGTTAGGTTAGTTGCAAAGTGTCCACAACTGTCCAGAATACACTGTACCTAATTTCAAGACTCCAGACTTCAAGTGAAGATGAAATCTCTAGACGGCACCAGCGGCAATTCTGATGAACAGGTGGAACCCAAAGACCATCAAGATCTCTGTAAGTCACAGACTGAGTAAGTCTCCAGATAAACTCACACACATCAAAGTGTTTAAACAATACTTGACATGATTTAACATAGGTGAATCCACTAAGCCTACTAGGTTTTATACTGTGTGGTGTGGTGGACATTTCTTTAGAATATGAGTTGAGTGGGCAATATCCATGTCTAAGCCATATCTATTGTTATGTTTATATGGTTAACTACTTAGAAACTGCCACCCATTGGTCATTATCAATTGGATAGGCTGATAAATATATCACCCCAAATTAATGCTCTATTTCCCCTAGAGCAGCTACATAGTCTCAAATAGATAAAATAAATGATAATTGTCTATTCTGTGAAAGATAAGAGTATGTTGTAACCGTCTGTCCAATGGCAGCTGTGAGTTAGGTCACGTTTTGTGTTCCTTTAACTTAACTCTTTGAATTAGCTTGGCTCTCTTTTTAACTCATGAATGCAAAAGCAGTCTTCTAAAGTAACCATAACAATGAATTTACCTTTTAAATAATGTTAAACCACAAAGTAATAAAACACTTAGCTTCAACTCGAAAGAGTAACATTGACTTAATGTCTAGTGAACAAATGGACTCTTTAGCTACAAGAAAAGGCACACAATAACTCCACACAACTGAGTTTTATATAGAAATAAATATTTATTGAAAATGTAAAGCCCCAAAGCCTGGACTGTGAAAATACCCCTCTTCCTTCAGGAATAATATCACAACACTGTAAGTGCAAAATAAAAAATATATAATCTTCCCACAGATATTAAAATAATAAACACCCATTAGATGTCTCCCTTTGAGTCACTTAATGACAATTATAATAATGTGTGGGCCTACACACTAACACACAGTTCCTAAAAGCCAGCAAAATGAACTACTACCTAAGTTAACCTTAACTTGTGTCAGACTTGAATTCAAATGCAAGAGCAGCTTTATATACATTGTAGTAGTAGTAGTAGTAGTAGTAGTACTTATAGTAGTAGTAGTTTTATGAGAGGGAATGTGATGTTTGTTCAGACTAGCAGGGACTTAGGTGGGACAGTTAACAAAGCATTATCCAGTTTCTGTCTATTGTTGTTCCCTCCCCCCACTACCACTCTGATTGGTCCATCAGACTCATTGTGTGAGTATTTAACATAGCTCTGCTTAGTTCCATGACACAGTCATGACACAGTTCCATGTGTGCAAGTTCCTGAGGCTGAACTCTCTTCTGGACTAAAGGTGAAGTATAAATAAATAGATGGATAGCTAGATAGCTAGATAGCTAGACAGACAGACAGACAGACAGACAGACAGACAGACAGACAGACAGACAGACAGACAGACAGACAGACAGACAGACAGACAGATAGATAGATAGATAGATAGATAGATAGATAGATAGATAGATAGTCACTTAATGACAATTATAATAATTTGTGGGCCTACACACTCACACACAGACCCTAAAAGCCAGCGAAATGAACTACTACCTAAGTTAACCTTAACTTGTGTCAGACTTGAATTCAAATGCAAGAGCAGGTTTATATAAATGTAGTAGTAGTACTAATAGTAGTAGTAGTAGTAGTAGTAGTAGTGTTATGAGAGGGAAGGTGATGTTTGTTCAGACTAGCAGGGACTTAGGTGGGACAGTTAAAAAAGCATTATCCAGTTTCTGTCTATTGTTGTTCCCTCCCCCCACCACCACCCTGATTGGTCCATCAGACTCATTGTGAGTATTTAACATAGCTCTGTTCAGCTCCATTCCAAGTGTGCAAGTTCCTGAGGCTGAACTCTCTTCTGGACTAAAGGTGAAAGATAGATAGATAGATAGATAGATAGATAGATAGACAGATAGATAGATAGATAGATAGATAGATAGATAGATAGATAGCAGGTTGATGCACCAATTGATGCAGGTTAAAGAAGGTCATATTTCAAAAAAATACATACAATAGACATCCAATTTGTTTTTTAGATGGATAGGGTACAAATTACAATTGGCAATTATAAAATACCAATTGATGCAGGTTAGAGTTGTCCTATCCCAAAAAGAAGGTCATATTTGAATTCTCCATAAAAAATACACACAATAGACATCCAATTTGTTTTCTAGGTGGATAGGGTACAATTGGCAATTTAAAAATACAAATTGATGCAGGTTAGAGTTGTCCTATCCCAAAAATAATGTCATATTAGAATTCTCCATGAAAAAACACATACAATAGACATCTTAATGTTGTTTGTCTGTCATTGTTTGACTCTGTATAGCAGCGGCCGGCCGTATTTACTAGCGGCCGGCCATATTTACTAGCGGCCGGCCGAATTTACTAGCGGCCGGCCGAATTTACTAACGGCCGGCCGAATTTACTAGCGGCCGGCCGAATATACTAGCGGCCGGCCGAATATACTAGCGGCCGGCCGAAAACGCCGCGGCCGGCCGGCCGCCGCGGCCGAGGGCCGGCCACACATTGGCACTCGCCCTCCCTCGGCAGACAGACACGCGCTGCCTGTCTGTCGTCAGTAACGCCAGGCGCAACACTTATGGGAACTGTCTGAAAACAAAAAACAAAAAAACATACAAGTTTAAATAAAAAACAAATAAATATATAGAATACAAATAAAAAATATATATAGAGGCGGAGAAGGCTGGAGAGAGAGAGAGACACAGAGACAAAGACAGAGACAGAGAGACAGTCAGAGAGACAGAGAAAGAGAGAGGGAGACAGAGATAGAGGAGAAGGGTGGTTTGTCAACGCAGCTGATCTAAACCACACAGGCAGATAGATCAACCAAACAGCGGTTTGGCTGGTTTGGAAACACACAGGCAGATCGACAGCGGACGGCGATCACTGACCGGCGAGCGACCCTGGCATTAATTTAGCGACGCGGTCGGTGCTTTAGCAGCGCAGTCGGTTGATTTAGCAACCCAGTCGGTGATTTAGCAACCCAGTCGGGGATGTAGCGACCCAGTCGGTAGATTTAGCAACCCAGTCGGTGATTTAGCAATCCAGTCGGGGATTTAGCAACCCAGTCGGTGATTTAGCAAACCAGTCGGTGATTTAGCGACCCAGTCGGTAGATTTAGCAACCCAGTCGGTGATTTAGCGACCCAGTCGGGGATTTAGCGACCCAGTCGGGGATTTAGCGACCCAGTCGGGGATTTAGCGACCCAGTCGGTAGATTTAGCAACCCAGTCGGTGATTTAGCAACCCAGTCTGTGATTTAGCGACCCAGTCGGTAGATTTAGCAACCCAGTCGGTGATTTAGCGACCCAGTCGGTGATTTAGCGACCCAGTCGGTAGATTTAGCAACCCAGTCGGTGATTTAGCGACCCAGTCGGTAGATTTAGCAACCCAGTCGGTGATTTAGCAACCCAGTCGGTGATTTAGCGACCCAGTCGGTAGATTTAGCGACCCGGTCGGTTGATTTAGCAACCCAGTCGGTGATTTAGCGACCCAGTCGGTAGATTTAGCAACCCAGTCGGTGATTTAGCAACCCAGTCGGTGATTTAGCCTGCCTGTCTGTCGTCAGTAACGCCAGGCGCAACACTTATGGGAACTGTCTGAAAACAAAAAAACATACAAGTTTAAATAAAAAACAAATAAATATATAGAATACAAATAAAAAATATATATAGAGGCGGAGAAGGCTGGAGAGAGAGAGAGAGAGAGACAGAGACAGAGACAGAGAGACAGAGAGAGACAGAGAGAAATAAGGGGCTGGACTGAAACACAATGAAGACCTCTGATGGTTCAAAGTTACTCTTAGATCTGTGTATCAGTGAGGCTACAAATGGAAATGGACCGATAAGGATTTGTTCCATTAATGGACACTCGATAGCTTAGCCACCTACCTTGCTTGATTTGAAAAGCTCCTAGCTGTCCAGCTCCCTATCTTAACTCTTATACTGCTTTGAACGTTCCTGTTCGCCCCAATTCTTGAGGTCGAGTAGGGCCAATACGGGCGTTCGTTCGTTTGATGTTTTTTATGGATTATGATAAAAGACGTCCTTGCGCAACTTTTGAATGCATAATTGGTCGTGGTGTCGTTTTGAGGACAGCCGGAAACCTTTCATAAAAAAAAAAAGTAAACAGACTGTCCTGGCTCCGCCTGCCCAGAGCGACTCTGCACCAGCCTAGCTGCCAGGGGCGTCAATTGGGTATGGCAGGGGTATGCAGCTGCCATACCTTGACAGGGGGAAATAATAAAAATGTACTTTTCATCGTGCCTGTTGCTAAGGTATGGCAACATGTCTGGTGTCTTCACCAGACACCAGTCATGTTGCCATACCTTAGCTTGTTCTGAACTGACGCCACTGCTAGCTGCTAGCAGCCTAGAGGGACTATATTGTTTTATGCATCGGGCTGTTAGTAGAGAAAGAGAGAGAGAAACGTTGGTAAAAGCGATCATTTTGTCGGAAATCAGTTGTTTTATAGTATTAGTAGTATAGTAATTGTAGTAGGTAGTAGTATTTAGCAGTACTAGAATATTGAGATGTATTAGGCCAACTCAGCCTCAACTTGCTGGTATCATTCCGCCGAAGTGCGACCCTCCCCCCCTGGCCGGAGCAGCAGCCAGCAGCAGAGCAGATCCACGGATAGAAACAAACTTTGTTAGAATTAGGATTACAAACCTACCCGCGTTGGTGACTCAGGACCAGGCAGCGCCCACGAATGGTGGTGGTGGTCGTGATGATGATCATGATGATGATGATGATGAAGAAGAGAAAAAGATCACTGTAGCCGTTGGTATTGAAGATAAAAAGATTGAAGATGGTGCCAGTCGCGAAGAACCGGGGTCCAGAAGTGGATCAAGAGCCTCGTGATATTGTGGAAACCGATCCCGACGGAGCTCGACCCCCGTGTAGGATGGATCCCCCCGCCCGGGGGCTCACATCGCCGCAGCAGCAGAGACCCATGTACCGCCGCCACCGCCGCGAAGAGACAGACGAACTGGGCGATTTGGCCAATGAAGAATGGCTTCCGCGTAGAGACCCCTCGGAGAACAGAGGCCACGATTCTACTGTCCAAAGTAAGACTTCCAATCCAGTGCATGTATGTATTGTATAGTTGTATACTGTATATAGTTGTATACTGTGTGATAACAGAGCATCCGTGTGGAACTGGAAGCCTGGGATGGGGGGATGGTCAGTGATCAGTGAGATAGGGTAACGGTTTTCCATTGCGACGTGTTGCCACTCCGACATTGGGATCCGGTCTAGAGCCCGCCTACTGCATCCGGCTATTTACACGTACACATACATGCAAGAAATGTTTCCGTATCCGGACCGGATCAGTAACTTGATCCAAGCAGTTAGGATCCACGTGCTTGGTTTGTTTTTGTCGCTACTCAGGACACACGTGGAGTTCCTATCACGCGCGTGCACGTACCGCGTGTAGTGTACGTGCACTGCACAGCCTACTAGGATTATTTGATGGGAATTTAGGATTTATTGGCTTAGTTTGTGTGTGCGTGCGTACGATGTGTGTGAGAGAGAGGGAGAGGTTTCTTTTTATCGTCGTCATCATCATCATCATCATCATCAGTAGCTGATGATGTAGCTTTTCAGTTCAATTCAAAGGAGCTTTATTGGCATGAGAAAACATACGTTTACATTGCCAAAGCAAGTGTTACAAATAAAAACTGTTGAAAATGGGGAACATATATACAGTTGGAGGGAGTACAGCTTTGTGTAAACAGAGCTATGTTGCATTGTGACATTTTATATAGGTATACAGGGTATAAAGGGAATTTCACTGTGACAGTAAATGCATGGTAACTATTTACTATAACTGCATTTTATGTTATATATGAACTTATTGTAAGTCATTTGCTAAATGTCAAAATTGTAAATTGATTTGTTTAGATATAAACTATTTGATATTTTCCTGGCTATGATTTTAGATGATGAGTCGACGATGATGATGATGAGCCTACTTCTTCATTTCCACATCGTGGAAAAACAAACTTTTTTCTGTAAATCAGACTTAGCACCATGCACATGCTCACATAGACATCAAAGGGGGCTTGAGCCCCTGCCCTTTTATCCATCTGTAAAAAGTGCCCTCTCCAGACCATGAATGCTGTTTTTACATAATTACTATATATATATATATATATATATATATATATATATTTGTGTGGTAAGCAGGAAGTGCATAGAATGTTAGAGAGGCAGGGGTTGACATTTCTAAAACGGCCTTTTGATGAAAATAGTAGGCCCCCAACCTCCACGCATTCTGCTGTGACGCGTTGTGAGCTTGAAGGTGTACTATTTTTCATGTATTTTATAGTAATTATGTATTTGTATAATTTACAGATCGACCATGGGCTCGTGTACGAGTTCAGCAGACCCGGTGGAGCCCTTCCGGAGGAGCCTGGCTGGAGTGAAACAGAATGGAGCCCCAGGCCCTGTGCAGGCTGAATGACACACACGCACGCACGCACGCACGCACGCACACACACATATACACTCTGTACTGTAGACATGTAGTGTCACAGTAGTGTCACAGTGAGATAAAGAGAACCCTGAAAGCTGAAGCAGGATTCAGGCTGAAGCTCATGTCACTGTGTCAATGTTCTGCACTGCTCTTACTACTGCTCTTACTTCTCTTACACACTAAAAGTGTGTAAAAAGACACTTTTTCTTGTTTTTATTTTTTTGAATTTGTTTGTAAACAACCACTGATCATAGGTGTGATGTTACTGAAGCCAACAATAAAAGGCTAAAGAGAGATTTCTGCCTGAAAATGTATTCTTCACAAAAATGCATTTTTCTCAGCTTTATGTTCTCAAAGAGCTGTTTTTAGGCCACATTCTGCAGCTTCTAGCTAATGAACAGAACAAGATAAAAACTCGAAATCTTTTTCTGTTGCAAAGTAGACATTCTATTCTTCGTTGCCATATAATTGTTGTCTTTATAGTCGAAACCAAATTTCTCCAGTAGGCCTTCAAAGATGAGCGACAATTCTCAATTTAGCTGGCAGTGGATTGAGCTTTTTGTTCAATTCTGTGGCAGTAAAAGAGTTAAGTTGTGACGACATGCAGTCCTGGCGGTTTTAAACAAAAACAATATGTGTTGATAGCCTGAGATCGTGGCTGTGTTTGTTGATAATGCATTTCCAAGGTCAAAGCTTGAAATCCATGTCTAGCGTCCATTTAAAATCAAGGAAGGGCTTGAAACATTTAACCTAGTTGCTTAAAGTAAACTAAACCTAGTTGCTTTTTGGATAAACGTGGAAATGTGCGATAAAATCTCGAAAACTGGGTCAATTTTGATACTTTCGGTTATGCCTAGATTGTTCATTTAACAAGAAAACAACTTAAAACCTCACCTTTAAAGGTGTAAATGTTGCTTCTAGGACCAGAAGGAATATACACTATACAAAATAAGAAGATATCTGAACACTCACACATGTGGAGGAGAGGAGTTAAAGTTAAAAACAATTTGATTCTATAGCGCCCCCTATCCCACCCCGATGACAGAGGACGAGAGGCGCTAGACATCTACCTAGGTTCGGTGGTGGTTGCCCTTAAAATAACCCACAGAGAGTTAGAATTGAGTTGAACAGACTTGACTTGGTTTTATTGCCTCCAACAGCAACAATATAGTCAGTCAACAATAAACAACAATATAGTGCACAACAGGAGCAATATGTACAGTAGCAGCGCTGCATATAGAAAATAACAAAGAGAGCTCTGAAATAGAGGTCTTCACGGGTCCAATTTGAACTACCCGAACCCAAAAGGACCCGGGGGAAACGGACCCGGACCCATATGGCCCCGTCTATCATTTGGAATTTGAGAACCGTTACCCGATCAGCCCCGAGACGTGATGGATCCGATCCGAACGGCCCCGCCTGTTATTAGAAAAATTGGATCCGATACCCGAGCAGAACGAGAGATCCGAGACCCGAACCTGTCGCCCCGAAATGAAAGAATGCCAACGTTATTATATTAAGAGTTGTATCAGACATATTTCTTACCTAACGTCGCCACGGTGCTGCTGTTGCTGTCAGCGGCGCTGTGCCTCTCGCCAAAAGATGATCTTTTCCCAGACCAGTAAGTCAATGCGGACAGTTTGTAAATACAAATAAATCCATGTTTTTATTCCTTCTTATTTGGCTAGCCAATGCTAATGCTATCGTTTTCTGTCGCATGTGTTGTTCATTATATCTTTCTGCTTTGAGTGTCCATTTTGCTCTGCAGAGCATGACAACACGCAATGACAACTCCATTGTAAACCGTTAACCAAAACGTTACGTTAATATCTTTGATAATAATAACAATCCAACTGATACAGTGAGTGTTGTTGTGACTGAGTGAGTTCTACTTCTCAGTTCTCACAACCAATGCAACAGATTACATGCTGCATCTTTAGTGCCATCGTGTGGCGTTATCTATTTGGTGCAGTTGTTGCGTTCACTTTCACTTCAATCTCGGCCTGTCTCGGCTCCACTCGGGTAACAGGAGATACCCGGGGAACCGGGGCAGACGGCCCCGGCCCCGGCCCGCCCCGCGGTAAAAGCTAGAAAACGGCCCCGTTACCCGGCTCGGTTCGGTTCGGATCGCGGGTAATTTCGGATCTCGGGCAGGTCCGAAGACCTCTACTCTGAAATAAAAATAGAAAAACAAAGTGTCCATTAGGGTTAAACCCTTTAACCATAAAGTACCCTGGTAGGGTTTCTCTTAGTATTCCCTTTGAGAGGCTTCCCTTTGCGAGGGATTCAGAATATGCTAGTTCAGTTCCTTATCCAGTTCAGTTCTCTTAAGTTCAGTTCCCCATGTGTGTGCAGTGGGGAAAAGGGATACCTCGGGCGCGAGGCGTCAGTGTAAATGTGTGGGCACTGCTCCTCGGGCAGAGGTAGCAGCTTCAGATCTTATCTGTTTCCGTAGGTCGTAGTCAACAGGTTCCTCTGCAGCGGTCATGCGGCTGGCCACACCGCTCCCAACCGTCCACAGATGTCACTTAGGTAGCTCGCCATCCATCAACAGAATTCAGACTTGTAGTTTTCTGGGGTTGTCAAAAAACCAATCTACACAAAGTGCAGAATACCAAATTACTCTATGTTCTTATGAGTTAATGATACCTCATTAGCTTATTTCTTCTTAATCTCTTTTAACACATAACCAATGAGTAAGGATATGCTTCAATTATAATGAAATAATGTATAACCATTGACCACAGAAATACATCCATTAAATTAAATAAACAGCATACTGTAATGCAATAATTATTTACAATGAAATTCTTATCTTCACCTTTTAAACATAAAATGTAATTCTTTTTAAACCTTTTTAACCTTTTAATACTCCAAAATTAGTGTAATGCCCTTTAATCATGAATTTAATAGTTAACTTATTCAACAAAGGACAAATGTACTCATATTATTCAACTTGTACAAAGACAATGTAGTTGTGGTTACTACAAACATGAAATGGACATAATCCACTCAAAGCAAAGGGTTTTGATGTAAACACCATATATAGAATATACTAGTAGTGTTTCAGCATGCTACTGCATGTTGCTAGACCCAATGTGTTTTCAGTTAGCATAGATGCTAATTCGCGGTTAGCATCTATTAGCTTCTAACTCAATAATACAGTGATACAGAGTGCATCAGAGTATATCCAAACATCAGACACAATAGTATCAAACCCCTGATTGGTTTATAAGAAAGGTTTCAGGCTCAATGCATACAAACATGTGAGAAATAGCTACAATAACACAGGCTTGAGGCCCAGTGAAATACACAGCTTTCACTCACCAGGGTTCACAACAAACAAAGTCTGCCTGAATTTGTTTTTCCTCCAGGATCACAGGGACTCTAATAAGAGAAGTACTTATTAGCTATCATATCATACTGAAATAATCAACCATGAAATATTATTTAGTGGTGTATTTCTGGTGTATTTCATACCAAGGTTTATCAGAGAAGAATCTCTCTGGCCTTCATTCAATGACAACGATCTCTGAAGAGGAAGTACCCATAATGCAATTCTCTACTTCTACACCATGAATTACAGAGACAGTAGTAGTGCAGTGTAGTGCACCACCTAGTGGAAACGAAATGCCACTACACCTTCTAAACAACATAGATAGGTCCATTCTTAGTGACCCTATAGTTCACATGGGTTACACCCTCCCCCCTTGACTCTGCATGAGTCCCTTCATGCGTTACTCTATGGTCCATGGAGGAACCATCATACTCAGTCATAGTGTCTAGAGCTAGATTAAAACTCTCTAAGAGACCCTGTGCAAAGGAGACTAAGGGTTTACCCAACTGAAGGTAGTGAAAACGGTCAGGGGGTTTACGTGTTCGGTCAGATTTACATGTAGAGTCATTTGTTTCTCCATCTGTAATGGGTGCATTTCCATCTTCTGTGCTTGTTGTCTCAGAGGTTTGTTCAACTTCCACCTCAGTGTTTTGTTGAACTTCATCAACTTCTCCATCCTCTGGGATAGAAGATACATCATCGACGTTCTCAGCATCAGCTGGAGTTTCACCTGCTGAGTCATCATTGTCTTCCTCAGCAGGAGCTGGGATTTCACTTCCTGATTCATCGTCATTGTCCTCAGCAGGAGCTGGGATTTCATTTGTCACATCCGGTAAGTTATCCTCCTCTTCAGCAGGAAGTTGCTCGTCCATATTCTCTGGCTCCTCTCCATCAACCATCTCAGGTGGAGCTTCATCGGGTTCTGTAGGCAACTCAGCAGAACCGCCCACATCTGGCTCGTCCTGAGGCTGGGAGGTCGAGGAGTTAACTGGCATGGTCGGTAAGCGGTTACTCTCCTCTGCTGGAGTCACAGTGTGTGGCTGTCTTCTTGGGATTGTGTAAGTTTCAACAACTGTTTCTCCAGGTATAACTGACAACTGGTCAGGACAGAAACCTTCAGATTCATCCTCAGAATCAGAGGGTTGTTCCTCAGGGAGCTGAGGTTGACTACGCCTGGTTCTTGGCCGGGGAACCTTTGGTTTGGCCTGTTCAGTTTCCTCTGGTTCTATTAGGTCACCACAAGGGAGTAAGAGATCCCTATGTAGAGTTCGGTTGGGACCGTTTCCATCCATGGGCTGAACTGTGTACACAGGTAAGTCTCCCAATTGTTTAAGAACTTTGTAGATAGTAGACTCCCACTTATCTGCAAGTTTGTGTTTGTTTCGCAAGCGCAAGTTCCTTACTAGCACTTGGTCACCTTCCTCCAAGGTTGACTCTCTTACATTCTTGTCAAAGCGGCGTTTGTTTCGGTCAGCGACCTTTTTAGAATTCCTGGTGGCAATCTCATAACTCTCCTGCAGACGTGCTTTCAGGCTTTTCACATACTGGGAGTGAGATTTAGGAGAGCCATTTCTAACAGGTAAGCAGAACACAATATCCACTGGTAGCCTAGGCTGGTGCCCAAACAACAACTCATACGGGCTGAACCCGGTCACCTCGTTCTTGGTGCAATTATAGGCATGGGTTAGGGGTTTTACATAATCACGCCAGTGAGTTTTATCCTTTTCTCTTAAGGTACCTAACATGCCGAGAAGAGTTCGATTGAACCTCTCCACCGGGTTTCCTCTTGGGTGGTAAGGACTTGTGCGTACTTTTGTGATACCGGCAAGGACGCAGAGCTCTTTGATGAGTTGAGACTCGAAATCCCTGCCTTGGTCACTTAAAAGACGTTCCGGAAAACCGTAATGCACGAAGAACTGCTCCCAAAGACTCTTTGCAACTGTCGTAGCCTTTTGATCTTTTGTTGGTATAGCGACAGCGTACTTGGTAAAGTGATCAGTTATTACCAAGATATCTTTGGTATTATGACTGTCAGGCTCCAGGGATAAGATAATCCATGCATACCAGTTCCATGGGTCGCGTTGTGTTTATGTTCACAAGGGGTGCTGACTTTTCAGGTGGTGTTTTCCTTCGGACACAACGGCCACATGACTTGATCTTTTTCTCCACTTCTGCAGCCATTTTAGGCCAATAAAACCTTGACCGGACTAAGTCGAGAGTTCGTTCCAAACCCATATGCCCCATATCATCGTGGAGGCACGTAAGAATGGTGGATCGTAGGGACTTAGGTGCCACTAACTGGTAGGTGGTTTCACCTTCCCATTTGCGAGTTCTATAGAGAAGACCATCTCTCAATTCCAGACGTTTCCACTCCTTTAGCATCAACTTCAACTCTAGGGAGTCAGGGTTGAGGTTGGAGTTGGCTTCATCTCCAGCTTCCAGCAGGTTAACGACATGTCCAATGTCTGGGTCAGACCGCTGATATTGTTGGAGTTCTTCCTCGCTGTAGTTAGGTATAGTGGAACAACCTTGTGTCTCCTCATCGCCATATATGTCTGGTACCGCATCAGCAGTAAGAGCAAGGGACTCTACCAAGGTGATAGAAGGTAGGTTGTCGTCTGCTTCACTTAGTAGATGGCGGTGACACAGGACATGAATGGGGTCAGCTGGTAGATCTTGTTGGTCGGGAGATGAAGAAGATAGATGGTGAGAAGCAAATTGTTTGATTCGCTCCTGTTCCTCCAGGGAGGCATCATCATCGACCAGAGTATCTTGAGGCCGTCTTGAAAGGCCGTCTGCGTCCTGGTTGCTTTTGCCAGCCCGATACTTGATGTTAAAGTCGAAGGTGGAAAGAGCAGCCAACCATCGGTAACTAGCAGCATCCAGTTTGGCGGACTTCAAGACGTATGTCAATGGATTATTATCGGTTACTACCGTGAACGTGTTCCCGTAAAGGTAGTCCTGAAATTTCTCCACAATAGACCACTTCATGGCTAGAAACTCTAGCTTATGAGCTGGGTACCGTTTTTCACTAGATGAGAGTCCTCGGCTAGCGTAGGCGATAACTCGCATCTCGCCATCCTGTTCTTGATATAGGGCAGCCCCTAGACCAAAGGTGCTTGCATCTGTGTGGAGAATATACGGTAACGCTGCATTAGCAAATCCAAGTACTGGCGCTGTGGTGAGTTTGTCTATGATTTCCTCAAAGGCTTCCTGGCAGGCAGGAGTCCACCGTTGGGTAAGGGGTTCTTTGGGGTTAAAGTATTTCCCGGGACAAGGCTTTACTTTATGACCTTTCCTGTACGGTGGGTAGCCTCCGGTCAGATCATTCAAAGGCTTTACTATCTTGGAATAGTTTTTCACGTACCGGCGATAGTACCCGGCAAAGCCTAAGAAAGATTTAAGATCACTGAGTGTTTGGGGTTTCGGCCAGGTGCGGAGGGCACTGACCTTCTCAGGGTCGGTCTCTACCCCTTTGCTGGAAACAATGTGGCCAAGATAACGGACTGAGCTCTGGAAGAAACGGCACTTGGTTGGGGATAGTTTCAACCCATATTCTCTCAACTGCTGGAGGACATGGAGAAGCCTGGTTTTGTGCTCTTCTAATGTACTTGAGAAGACAATGACATCGTCCAAAAAGACCAGTACTTCCTTGAGATTAAGATTTCCCATACATCGCTCCATTAACCGCTGGAAAGTACTGGGCGCATTGGTAATGCCCTGGGGCATGCGGTTGAATTTGTAGAACCCCAAGGGACATACGAAGGCGGTCTTAGGCTTGTCACGTTCCTGCATCTCTAGCTGGTAATAACCAGACTTTAGGTCCATTACAGAGAACCACTTTGATCCTGCAAGGGCTGAGAAAGTCTCTTCCAAATTGGGAAGTGCATATGCGTCGCGTATTGTCAGGGAATTAAGCTTGCGATAATCGATGCATAGACGTACATCACCATTTTTCTTTTTAACCACCACGATTGGTGATGAGTAAGGATATTCTGATTCGCGAATCCCTCCCGCCTCCAGGAGTGTTTGCAGGTGTTTCCTCACTGCTTCATAATCGTTTGGGTGAATTGGTCTGGACCTTTGTTTAAAGGGAGTTTCATCTTTTAGATTTATGTGATGTTTCACTTTGGACGCATGTCCGAAATCCAGATCATGCTGGGCAAAAACATCAGCATAAGCAGTTAGACTCTGTGTTACTCTATCCTGCCATTCTTTTGAAAGAAGGGAATCACTAAAGTCGAATGTCAGTTTTGTCTTGGCAGGTTCATCAACTGACTGGGCAGTGACAGGGCAACATTTCACAGGATCAGCCTTTTTGGTTGAAGCAGGTAAGTTGTCATAGATTTTATCTGGAGTATGAAGCTCTGCAATGACACAGGTAGGAGGAAGTGTTATGTCATGCTCAGTTTCATTCCTGACCCATACAGGTAATTTGAAAGGACTCTGCTTAGGCAAGGTGACAAGGCAGCTCTCTACAAGGATTCCACCAGGCAAGGTTGATTCGCACATTCACAGGGGGTGTCGGCTTTAACATAGCCCTCCAAGATGACTCTCTCCTTAGCAGGTATTACTTGCTGCAATTTGCATTTGAGAGTCATTAAGCCCATCTTCCCTGTAGAGCTGACCTCATTCCTGAACTTAAGCGTACGGAGGATCTGTCTATAGCCATAGACAGTTGACAAGTCGTTTGGGTTTTTACCATCACAGTGTTCATCGTACAGCACATCAAGTGCATTGGTTCCAATTAGTACAGGTAAGTCAAAGCTACTGCGTAGGTCGGGAACTACTAACGCTAAAGTAGAAACTTCAGGTTCTGTTTCTATAAAGTTCTTGGGGAACTTAAGGTTGAGGGGCACATAGCCTAAATATGGGACATTTTGACCATTAGCACCTTCAACCTCTAAGGCATCAATGGGTTGGATGGGTGTCTCTGACAGATTACTTTTGTAGAACGAAGCAGAGATAGTGGTCACTTGTGACCCAGTGTCAAGGAGACAATTACAGTTGACTCCCGCCACAGTGACATTAGCAGTATACTTCTGTCCTACAAGCCCCTTAGGTATAGGTAGCTTAACCTGGCAGTTTACATCATGAGACTGAATGGATGCCTTAGTCTGAGTTTTAGTTTTGGGACATTCCTTCGTTTCAGTTCCTGTCTGTCCCTCGTCAGGAACTGATGTCAGTTTAAATTAGCTGATTTTGTTCCTCCCAGGCCATTTGCTTTTGTTTGAACTCTTTGCTCTTCGCCGCGACTAGTTCTGGGTTTGCTTCATTGGGGCAGGAGGGCTTGATATGGCCATTCTCACCACAGTTGAAACAATACCCTGGTCGAGGCTTCTTGGTGACAACTTTCGTGGACTCACCGGTGGCGGTGGGTGAGCTCTTCACCTCAGTGGAGGCCTTGGGTGTAGACTTTTTCTTTGGCTTAGCAGATGTCTGGTTTGAACCTGTACTAAGTGCTGCTTTCAGAGAAACCATTTGGGATTGTAACTCTGCAAGTTGTTTTTCAATGTTTTGGGCATTTAAGGGAACAGTGCCATCTCCCGTAGTGTCAGTATCATCAATGCCATACTCTCCCACTTTGAGTGAGTTTGACTGGGCTTTGGTCTTATGGATGCCCAAATGCTGTTTCATTCGGCTGGACTTAGCAGCTTGCTTGTCCTCTTCAGTACGTAGCATAAGAAGCAACTCAGAGAATGGATCATGTTTGATTTTATGCTCGAGCTGGAGGTTGGCAATCAAATCCTTGTTCCAACAACCTCTACAGAATTGTTTAAGTAGCTGTCGTTCTGAATCACTAGCAGCAATGCCGCCTCTTTTAACAACTTTACTGAGGGCTGTCTGTAACCGCTGCAAATAAGCAGAAGGCTTTTCGGGGCAGTCCTGATTAATGTGCAGGAATTTAGCGAAAAGCTCGTCTCCATCATCGACGGTGCCATACGCTGAGTCGAGTAGGCGGGGATAGTCATGAGGAGTAGCCTTATTACCCAGGTGCTTTACAATGTTAGCAGCAGGTGGAAGAAGACTCTCCACTATTCTACGGACGGTATATTTGTCAGACATTGCGCCGTCGGTGAGATGGAACTCTACATTACTGCGCCATGTATCATAATCAGACTCAAAATTTGGAGATGGGGTTTTTCCTGAGAAGGGTCTAAGTTTAGCAGGACCATGCCACTGCGAGGGCATGTCATTGCTCTTAATGATGTGCTCAACCACTACTTTTTGGACTTCAGGTGTGGTGAGTTGTTCAGGGGGTAAGTACAAGGCACGCTTCCTATGTAGTGAGGATGCTTCTGCACCTAGGGAAGTGTACTGGGGTGAGTCATGTTCATGAGAGTCAGTCAAAGAGCCTATTTTTATAGGACTGTGTTTGTCGCTAGCTGATGGTTCAGTTTGGGCTGTGCTAATAGCAGACTGTTTTTCCTGGTTAATTACAGACACATCTGGTTCTGGTTCAGTGGTATTACCTTTAGTTGACTTTTGGATTTTAGCCAATTCCTCAAGTAAAACCTTCTCAAAGTCTGCCCCACTTAGCATAGCAATGCCCTTAAGATCAGCTAAGTAAGTGTCAGTTAAGCTTGAGCTTCTATTAGCAGTGTACCACTCTGACAAAAGCTGAATGTGGTAGACAATATCTGGTTGCCGACTAGATGTGTTACAAGGTAACTGATCTTTTAACGACTCAATTGGTTCACCAGTTTTGAATTCCACAATGATTGTGGTTCTAGGCTTCCCTGGAACATTGGGTACATCGAATACCCTTTCAATAGCACCAAAATGCTCTAAATGTTCAACAACTTCTGTGTCATCACCAATTACTCCGCTTACTATGACGGAATTGTGTATTTTAACGTTTTCAGTTTGAATCACATCCATGTCTATGGTATCAGAATTCACCAAGGAATGCAATAAAAGTGTCAATCTGTTCAACTTTCAAGTGAAAAGGTCAAAAGGAGCTTCAAACCACTCCTGGCTACGCTCGCCACTTTTGTGTAGCGCCCCCTATCCCACCCCGATGACAGAGGACGAGAGGCGCTAGACATCTACCTAGGTTCGGTGGTGGTTGCCCTTAAAATAACCCACAGAGAGTTAGAATTGAGTTGAACAGACTTGACTTGGTTTTATTGCCTCCAACAGCAACAATATAGTCAGTCAACAATAAACAACAATATAGTGCACAACAGGAGCAATATGTACAGTAGCAGCGCTGCATATAGAAAATAACAAAGAGAGCTCTGAAATAAAAATAGAAAAACAAAGTGTCCATTAGGGTTAAACCCTTTAACCATAAAGTACCCTGGTAGGGTTTCTCTTAGTATTCCCTTTGAGAGGCTTCCCTTTGCGAGGGATTCAGAATATGCTAGTTCAGTTCCTTATCCAGTTCAGTTCTCTTAAGTTCAGTTCCCCATGTGTGTGCAGTGGGGAAAAGGGATACCTCGGGCGCGAGGCGTCAGTGTAAATGTGTGGGCACTGCTCCTCGGGCAGAGGTAGCAGCTTCAGATCTTATCTGTTTCCGTAGGTCGTAGTCAACAGGTTCCTCTGCAGCGGTCATGCGGCTGGCCACACCGCTCCCAACCGTCCACAGATGTCACTTAGGTAGCTCGCCATCCATCAACAGAATTCAGACTTGTAGTTTTCTGGGGTTGTCAAAAAACCAATCTACACAAAGTGCAGAATACCAAATTACTCTATGTTCTTATGAGTTAATGATACCTCATTAGCTTATTTCTTCTTAATCTCTTTTAACACATAACCAATGAGTAAGGATATGCTTCAATTATAATGAAATAATGTATAACCATTGACCACAGAAATACATCCATTAAATGAAATAAACAGCATACTGTAATGCAATAATTATTTACAATGAAATTCTTATCTTCACCTTTTAAACATAAAATGTAATTCTTTTTAAACCTTTTTAACCTTTTAATACTCCAAAATTAGTGTAATGCCCTTTAATCATGAATTTAATAGTTAACTTATTCAACAAAGGACAAATGTACTCATATTATTCAACTTGTACAAAGACAATGTAGTTGTGGTTACTACAAACATGAAATGTTTGTAAACATTTCAAACATAAATGGACATAATCCACTCAAAGCAAAGGGTTTTGATGTAAACACCATATATAGAATACACTAGTAGTGTTTCAGCATGCTACTGCATGTTGCTAGACCCAATGTGTTTTCAGTTAGCATAGATGCTAATTCGCGGTTAGCATCTATTAGCTTCTAACTCAATAATACAGTGATACAGAGTGCATCAGAGTATATCCAAACATCAGACACAATAGTATCAAACCCCTGATTGGTTTATAAGAAAGGTTTCAGGCTCAATGCATACAAACATGTGAGAAATAGCTACAATAACACAGGCTTGAGGCCCAGTGAAATACACAGCTTTCACTCACCAGGGTTCACAACAAACAAAGTTTGCCTGAATTCGTTTTTCCTCCAGGATCACAGGGACTCTAATAAGAGAAGTACTTATTAGCTATCATATCATACTGAAATAATCAACCATGAAATATTATTTAGTGGTGTATTTCTGGTGTATTTCATTTCATACCAAGGTTTATCAGAGAAGAATCTCTCTGGCCTTCATTCAATGACAACGATCTCTGAAGAGGAAGTACCCTTCTTCTTCTTCTTCTAATGGGGTTTCCGGCAGTGTTGACACTTTAGCGTATTACTGCCCTCCGCAGTTCAGGGTGGTATTGCACTCCTTATAGTTCCTATATCCTCTGATAGAGGTCTGCGTTGCGGAGGAAAGCCAGGATGCTCCTCTCCACAGCATGATGCTCCTTTCGCTGACTGAACAGTGATTTATAATCCAAGATAGAGATTCCAATATCCTCCAGTTCTTCGCGTAACTGAGCCCTCTGTTCCCTGTATTTCTCACACTCAAGTAGCACATGCACAACAGTCTCCGCTCTCCCACACTCACACAGTCCATCTGGATGCTTCCCAACAGTTTTCAAGCAGCTGGCTAGCCCACAGTGACCAAACCTTAGCCTAGTCAGTTTGACAGAGTCTCTTCTGTCCCCCCCCATGTCCATGCTCCTTTTGACAGATGTTTGCGCTGAGAAATACAGTCTCCCTTTCTCTTCATTGTTCCACTCCTCTTGCCACTGTTTCTCAAGCCCCTATTTTATGGTGCTATAGAATTCTGGCTTGCCCAAAGGGATTTTCACATTAATGTTCTCTCTCTGTAGCGAGTTTTTGGCCAACTTGTCAGCTACTTCATTGCCCTCTACACCTGCATGCCCTGGGACCCAAAGGAAGCCTACATCACACCCTGCTTTCTCTATCTTGTTTAAGCATATTAAAGCTTCGTTTATCAGATCGGCTCTCGCTCTCGATGTCCCACTCCTCAGGGCCATCAAGGCCGCAGCTGAATCAGAGCATATCACTACTTTTTCGGGTTTCACTTGTTCAATCCACCATAATGCCCAGATTATGGCCATTATCTCTGTGGCAAAGACGGATGCCCCGTTTGTGACACGCAAGCCTTGCTGGACCTGAGGACCCACAACATAGATTCCACACCCTGCTTTTTGGCTGTCCTTAGACCCATCCGTAAAAACCTGCATGTGTGACCCCCATGCCTCTTCTAGATACCTGTCAACCTGTGAGCTAGTGATGCCTCCCTCCTGCTTCCTATCTAGCAATGTGAGGTCTACAATAGGCTCTGGGAGCAACCACACTGGTACAGTCGACCAGAAAGCATGTACTAGGCCCACTTTATCTTTATCCACTCCCACTCTCTCAGCCAACTCTCCAGCCCCAGCTAAGAAATTTCTTTTTTTCCCTCCGTCAGCAGCAAACTCCCAACTCTCATTCAGCAGGCACTTGGCTGAGAGACTCAGGCTGGATCCTTTTAGTTTAGCCCAGTAATGCAGCCCTAATTTATTGCGCCTAATTTTAAGCGGCCACTCTCCCATTTCTACGAGCAAAGCTGGGATGGGAGTTGTTCTAAACGCCCCACAGCACGTTCTTAGAGCTCTGGCCTGTATGGCATCCAACTTATCTAAGTTGGACTTTGCAGCAGCTCCATACACATAGCTCCCATAGTCTATTGCTGACCTGATCATTGCCTGATATATCATGAGCATAGTCCCCCTCTCAGCTCCCCATTCACACCCTGCCAGGCTCCGGAGTATGTTTATCACCTTTTCACATTTACTCACAACTTTTCCTATATGTACTTTCCAGGTGAGTCTCTCATCGAGCCACATTCCCAGGAATTTAAATTCCTTGACCCGCTCTAAAGGAGCTCCGTACAACTTTAGCCCTATTTCTGGGATTTTCCTTTTACACCCAAATATCATGTATTGACTTTTAGATACAGAAATTTTAAAACTCCACTTGTTTGCCCACTCTTCTATTACATTTAATCCTTCCTGGGTTTTCTTGAGCAACAACTTCACATTCCTGCCTCTCCTCCAGATGGCCCCATCATCAGCAAAGAGTGACCTCCCAAATCCTTGCCCAACTGTTTTAAAAATGTCATTAATCATAACATTGAAGAGGACTGGGCTGATAACTGATCCCTGCGGAGTGCCATTCTCTATGTTCACAGTTTCGGAATACGCTCCTACCACTCTCACCTGTATTGTTCTGCCCATAAGGAAATCCTTTATCCAGTTAAGCATCCTTCCCTTTACTCCTGCATCATGCAGTTTAATTAATACTCCTTCTTTCCACATGGAGTCATAGGCTTTTTCAATGTCTAAAAATACTCCAACTATAGCTTCCTTATTTACCATGGCCTTTCTAATCTCCAAGTCCAGGACTGCTACAGAGTCCATTGTGCCTCTTCCTATTCGGAACCCATTTTGATAGTCAACAAAGCATCCTATTGTTTCTAAGAAATACACCAGCCTGTTTGTTACTATACGTTCCATTATTTTGCACAAAACTGACGTCAGAGCTATAGGCCGATAAGAATCAGGCTTTGATGCATTTTTACCTGGCTTCAGTATTGGAATTATGACTGCATGCTTCCACTCCGCTGGCAAGCTACCTGTCTCCCATATTATATTAAACAGTGTTATTATCTCATCAAGCACAGTGTCTTTTAAATGTTTAAACATCTCGTAGCACAGTCTGTCTCTTCCTGGGGCAGTGTTGGCCCCGGCCTGAATGGCCTCTCTCAATTCTCTATGTGAGAAAAATAAATTAAATGCATCACTATTCTCATGGCAGTAATTAAGCTTCCACTGCTCACTCCTCAACGTTTCCACTCTCTTCCTCAACCCCTCTTCTCCCAGAGTGGTTGAGTTATGTACAGCCTGAAATGCTTTGACAAGCATACTTGCCCTCTCTCCGTTACTAACAGCCTCCCTTGTTCCATCATTCAGAACTGGCATTGCGTGCCTTCTAAATTTTCCTGACATTCTGTGGACTCTTGACCACACTTCTCTAAGGGGGGTATCCAGGCCTATTGTCCCACAATACTTCCTCCAACAATTCCTCTTAGCCTCCTTAATAGTTTTCCTTACAACTGCTCTTAGCCTTTTATACTCAATTGCATTTATTTGTGAAGGATATTTCCTTAGCTTTCTATATGCTCTATTTCTATTTTTTATGGCTGCATCACAGTCCTTATTCCACCAAGGGACAGCTACTCTGTTTTTGGGACTCTGCCTCATGGGGATTGAGTTTAGTGCTGCACCAAGTACCATTGAGCAAAGAGATTGATTAAAATAGTCTATTGTTCCATCACTTTCAACTTCCTCCACTAGGGCTGCTGTCTCCTCTTCAAACTTTTCCCACTGGGCCTGAGCAAAATTAAACCCTTCGGGCCTCTTGTCTATTTCTATTGTTAGTGTTCTCCCAAACCCACTCAAAATGGGAAAATGATCACTGCCCATAGTGTTTCTTTCGAGGAAGTACCCATAATGCAATTCTCTACTTCTACACCATGAATTACAGAGACAGTAGTAGTGCAGTCTAGTGCACCACCTAGTGGAAACGAAATGCCACTACACCTTCTAAACAACATAGATAGGTCCATTCTTAGTGACCCTGTAGTTCACATGGGTTACACAGCAACAACATGTTTCTACTGGTTAAGGTCTTCATCAGACCTAGAACTCTGACATGTTTAAGCCAGTAGAACAAATTACTGAACATTACATAGTTCTAAACAGCTACAGTACACAACGTGTTCCTTCTGCAGGCCTACTTTCAGCAATCAAAGCCAGGAATGAACTCAGATTAGTCTTTTTTTATTTATTTTTTATTGAAGTGAAAAATAATAGGCCTTTTCAGAAAATTTAAATTAATCCAAAATAATGACACTCAATGCTTAAAAAAATAACCAGTAAAACTTCAGTTCCAAACAACATAATCCTGCTGCTGTGGTCTGCATAACAGTTGCTTGATTTAATATTTAGATATTCAATAGAGGGTATGCGCGTGACATCACTGTTGCTGGAAGTTATGTGGGAACACGCCTACTGAGTGGCAAAAAACTAATTTCTGCCATTGACAGCCCATACATCCAAACAGAAAAGTCCTATCTGATTGTATTAAACAAAGTTAAGACACCAACATTGCGGCTGTACTGAAAGCTTGAATTATCCTCTTTCTATCTGCAAAGTTTTTGTTTCATAAAAATCCACCATAGGCATGTTATGAGCTACTTTCTGTCAAGACATTCTGTGCAGGTTTTTATTTTTCCAAGTGTCAGAGTTTGGAAGCACTCGTTTTCTACAACACAACATCCTGCTGCCTCCTGCATTATGTGCAAATTAGAAACAGGTGGTATGCAGGGCCGTTGAGTGATTTGGAACCAGCACTTCCAAACTCCAATGCTCCATGCCGCTAATGTTTTGCCACTCAGTCTAGATTAGGGGGGCGGGTCCCAGTGGACGTGCATACCCTCTATATTCATTTTAAAATACACGCCCCCCTCCTATAAAAAAAAACAATTGCAACTTCAAACTCTTTAATTTATCTTATTTTTTCATTATCCCAACAAATTATATATATATAAAAAAAAAAAAAAAAAAAAGAACATTATGAATAAAAGGACAATATCAGTCAGAAGTTACAATGGGTCTGTACCGGAAGGGGTCGTTAAGCCACGCTCAAAACAGTGGTTATAAATCATCTCAAACATTTAAAAGTATTAAGTATATACAAAATGCAAAAAAAAAATGCAAATAATTGAAGTATAATGCAGTATAAAATGGGGCTTCAGTGGTGAATGAGATTGACTGATTCAGTCGATTACGAATGCTTTCGCATTGATTCCTTGTCTTGACAGTATAACACATAATTATAACACAAAAAGTTATGAATTTCTGTGTCAGATTATTTCTGTTACAACACTTCTTAACAATAACGTCCATACCATTGTAAATTATTTATTTACCTTTTTAAATGGTGTGTCATCAGTATTTTTGCCAGACCCAGGGGGTCGGCCTACAAAAGGCTTTGTCGGTCTGTCGGTCTGTCGGTCGGTCGGTCGGTCCCTCTTTTCCTCAGTGTGCCTGTGTTTGCCTCTGACTGCTCATCTGCCCCTCCCTTCCCTTGCTCGGCTGATTGCCTTGAGTGCCGTCACCTGTACAGGACCAGCTGAGTTGAGTTGGCTGACGAGCTGCTGACACTATAAATTCCTCAGCCCATCTACAAGCTCAGAAACATTTCCAGCTGCTCAGCCTATACAATCCTGTGTGTTCATGTGTTAGTTCAGTGCCATACTAGTGAAAACAGCCGATCTACAAGCTCTTGCTATTAAGTGTCAAAGGAGAGAGGCCAGACTAAGATTGATCCACCCCCCCCCCCCCCCCCCTTCCTTGCATTCTGATTTTCATTGCGGGTCTGGCAGAACCAGGTGACCTGGTCTAGTTATTTTGCACGTTTTACATTAGTTTTAAAAAAATATATATTTCCTGCATAGTAGGCCTACTGTGTTTTATTTGTCTGTCATTCAATGTTATATAAAAAAGGACCCCAAATGAAACAAGCCCAAAGGCTTTCTTGAGGTGTTTATCCTTTTAGTTGACCTTGTACCAGTGAACTGTACTATCATGAAACTGTACATTTTCCTATGGAAACTTCAAATAAAGTTGATTGATCGATCAATCAATCAATCAATCAATCAATCAATGGGACATGCATTTAAGTGGTGTCTCATCAAGGAACATGCTTTTAAATGGTGTCTCATCAATAAGGAACATGCTTTTAAATGGTGTCTCATCAATAAGGAACATGCTTTTGAATGGTGTCTCATCAATACGGAACATGCTGGTGTCTCATTAATAAGGAACATGCATTTAAATGGTGTCTCATCAATAAGGAACATGCTTTTAAATGGTGTTTCATCAATAAGGAACATGCATTTAAATGGTGTCTCATCAGTAAGGAACATGTATTTGAGGGATGAGCGCAAATGTTCACTGCCAACAAACAGCTTTTTGCCACTGACTTGTGTTGAACTTCCAACCCAACGTTCTCCCCAAGGTAGTGTGAACCTTTTGTTTTGTGTATTTAACAAAACACTCTTCTTGATTATTCCAATAATTGAAAACAGTAATGGATACAATATGTCCATGTCCACTGAACTGAAAGTGTTTTATGAGCTTTGCGTATCATGTCCATAACGCTCACATGCAGTGTTTATCCATATTTCCACAACGGTCCATAAGGCTCACATGCAGTGTTTATCCATGTTTCCACAACGTTCAAGAAACTCTACAACTGCTGCTGTGCTTGAATGTCATGATCTGTGTTATTAGCTTAGAACAAGTACCTGAAACAACAATGCTAAACAAGGTACTTTGTGCAATTCTTTGACAGATACTGTACGTACCATTACATGGCCATGTATGTGTATTTCTGTCAGTAAAATATGGATGAATCATTCACACTGTAGTGGTCTGAGGGTCCACCAGAGTAGAGACAGAATACTTAAGGTATGTCTTCATACAGGTGATATTCAGTCTGTACTCTGGGTCCATCTGGTAGATCTATCTCCTCATAATGGTGGTATTCTGTCCCTTCAGAACCAACACGGTTATAAACAGCGACATCTTGTAGATCTATCCTCTGGTATGGTGTCTCTTCACCACTAGGTCCAGCTTCAGAAGCTCCTTGTTGACCTATCTCTTCATACAGGTGGTATTCTTCTTCTTCTTCTTCACTGGGTCCAGCAGCTTCAGCATCAGAACGAGCAACGTTGTAATAAACTATGTCAACGTTCTCTCGTCCGACGTTATAATAAACCAGCTCAACGTTCTCCACTCCTGATCTCTGCCCTCTGGTGGCCTGGAGAAACACAGCAGCATCCAACTTTAATTTACAGTGGAACTACAATACACCAACACGGCGTTCTGTCATCAGCGCGTCATAGCTGGGGGCGGAGTCAAGCGTGGGGGAAAACATTACACCAACCCCCATTAGTAGAATGGGTATTTCTGTGTTTTTCAAATCCGATTTTTTAATAGTATAGCGATGTTTTAATTAATTGCAATGTCTTACATTGATTCCTTGGTTGCCAATGGACAAAAAATTATGCATTTAAAATTAAACAGCTTTGGGATTAAATATTGTCTGATATTATTAAGGACAGGTCGCATCATCAAAGACCATGGGTTATCTAGACTATCCGTCTGGTATTAGACACTGTTACATTTTTTTTATGATAAATTAAACTTATCGTATCAAAAAACAAAAAGCATTAATTAATCAATGATGGTTATAGAGCACATTAAATGAATTCCAGTTGTCTACAGCCATTAACAGCTTGTTATCATGCAAGGATTTACACACTGACACAACACAACGCAACACAACACAATCCTATCCTAAATAGTTTCAAACCTGCAGAAAATACTTTTAAACTGGCGTCGATCCTGCCATATATTCAAAGATCAGGTCTCTATCCTACTTGAACTCACTACGACGTGTTCTATAAACAACATTGACGACTTAACGACTGTTGTTTTTTTATATTAGAGTAAGTTTAATTGATCATATATTGTAATTGTGTCTCTACCAGGTGATTAAAGACATAATGTAAACAGGTTTTGTAGCATAGAGGGAAGAGGGGGACCATGGGTGCTTATATTGTGCAACTCTGACGCATGCACGAGGGATAATCTGAGTCTGATTATAAACCACTTAATTACATTGATTCCTTACTGCAAATGGACAAAAAACTATCTGCAGTAGCAACGGGATTAATTGTTGTCCTTATAGGACTGGTCGGATCAATGCCATGGTTATCTGACTGATTTAATCACCTGGTAAGAGACACACTTTCACATTTTCATGAACATGATCAATTACACTAATCACAATATCAAAAACAAAGGCCATTAATTCAGCAATGATGTTCATGGAACACGTACAGGAAGGACACAGAAGGAGGATGCCATTGTAAGTGTATTAGGCAATGCATGGATTTAGACCATATTTAGACCATATTCACGTTTCAAATCTATTGACGACTAATGGGCCTGGCTGTTGGATTTATATTGTGGCACGTTTAATTGATCATATCTCATATTAATATTAGTGTCTCTACCAGGATTGAAATGAACACTGCATGTGCAAACATGTTTTTTTTTGTAACACAGGGAGTAGAGTAGATGGAGAGAAAAACAGATCTCCGATCATCTCATGCTTGTGTAACTTGGAGATAGCCTACAGAAACGACAGATCTCCATCTCAGTCAGTGCTTGTGTAATTTGCGGGGAATATCTGACTCTGATTACAAACCACTTGAACTCCGACTTCTATATTATCCTATATGCCAGGGAGAACATAACCAGGGTCCAACCTATGTGCGAGCTTGTTGATTTTTGGCACGGCATGGATTGGCAAAAATAGATTTGGTGTAGTAGACTGAATATGTGGTCAACGTATAAAGAGTAAAATTGGGTCCCGTTTTATTCCAGAGGTTTTGAAGAGGCAGGAGTAGTAGTTTAGACGAGGTGGTGAGGTACAGTAGCTCCGTGCTGCACAGCGGTGAGTTCAATCAATCAATCAGTCATCCATAATAGGCTTGTTATCTTAATAATAAGTGAACTTTACGACGGCGAGTGAACGATTGCGTTCCAGAAGTCCTTCTGATGGATTTTTCTTGGCTGTCGAGTGTTTTACCCAAAAACTCGCTCTGAACGTGATTAAAACGATAGTGTACTGTGTACGCTGTATTAACTACATGGAGAAAAGAGCATTGTTTTCCCCCACGACAAAACCGGATGTGACGTTTATGGGCGTTCCTTTCTAGCTCCGTGTTGGTGTATACTTCATTCCATAACTACTTCATTTACATTCCAAAGCTACTTCATTTGCATTCCATAAATTCTTTATGTATGTTCCAGTCTTGTATTAAATAAAGATGAATAAAGATATATAATTACCCTCCAGACGCAATAGAGGACACTGATTATCACTGTCAACAGCACCAGTACTGTGATTATAACTTTGGTGGTGATTTGAGAATCTGTGAGAGAAATATGTTAGAACATCACTATTAAAAACTTGCTATTCATTGACCAATCATCGTTGATCAAATGCTCTTTCTGAATTCACGTCATTTCAAGTGTGCGTTTTAATTGAGTTTCTTATTGTGATTTGAAAAGTTAATTTCATTCAGGTTACCTGTGACAGTGAGAGAGAGGATCTCGCTCTCAGAGGAGAAGTTATGGGATTCTTTATCTGTGTGATTTATAACAACATTGACGTGATAAACACAGCTGTAGTTTCCTTGGTGGGTGTGGTTTGCTTCAGTAAACAGGAAGTTGGCAGAATCATTGACGGGTGGCTGGGTGTGGTTGTGTGTTGTGTTGAAACTGCCGTTGTTCCCTTGGTGGGTGGGGTTTGCTTCAGGAAACAGGAAGTTGGCAGAATGATTGACAGCTGTCTGGGTGTGGTTGGGTGTTGTGTTGGATTCGCTGCCGTTCTCATGGTGGGTGTGGTTTGTAAATGGAAACAGGAGGTTGTCATAGTGATTGACAGCTGGCATGGTGTGGTTGTGTGTTGTGTTGAAAATGCTGTCGTTCCCTTGGTGGGTGTGGTTTGCTTCAGGAAACAGGAAGTTGGCAGAATGATTGACGGGTGGCTGGGTGTGGTTGGGTGTTGTGTTGAAACTGCTGTCGTTCCCTTGGTGGGTGTGGTTTGCTTCCGGTAACAGGAAGTGGTCAGAGTGATTGACAGCTGGCAGGATGTAGGTGTGTGTTGTGTTGGGTCCAGTGAAGGTGAGGTGGAAGGAGCCTCCTGGGTACTGTGGCAGGATGGAGCATCTGATGAGGAAGATGGAACCCTCCATCACCTGCTGCCCCTGCTGCTGGCCCTTGGAAACCCCCTTTATGGAGGGGAAGAGACTGATTGTTGGCTTAAACAGCAGATCTGTAAAAAGACAGAGGTGATTGGCTGAAACAGCAGCTATGCAAGCAGAGTAGCCGGTGAGATTAAAGCAAAGTTAGAGATCAAACATACAGGGGAAAGATAATACAATGTCTACTTCTGAATTAATACAGCCATAAAGCCTGTTTGGGAAATGTCACGTTTTTTTTTAGGTTCGGTGAAATTGAGAACCGGAGTGCTCCTTGTGTGGCGCGGGCGGAACAAGCGGTCGCTTTGATCCACAACAAAGGCAACAACAATGTAGCGTCGGCCCACGGAGGTTAGGGTTAGGGTTAGGCATAGTTTTACTGAGGTTAAGGTTAGGGTTAGGGTTAGAGTTAGGCATAGTAAGCTAATGGCTAAACACAGCCGAGCTAGGCTAGTAAATAAACAACGAAAGAGAGTCGCAAACGAGTGACGTCAGCGCCTACACTAGTGTGTGGTGAACGACAAAACGAGTGCTCTTACCACGATCTAACTGAGTTACCCAATCTAACTGTAACATATATATTGCTCTTGGAGCTTCCAGCAGGTGTTCTACCTGAGCACAGGATGAATATTTCTCAATAGACTTTTTTTTTCTTTTCTTTATGTGTGAACATTACATTAGAGTGTTGTTTACAAACAATACTGTACTGTGAGCATTCAGGAAACCTGTCTACACCCACCACCGTTGTGATATTGCATTAATATACCATACAGCTTGTTAAAAAAATTAAAGGTTTAAATAATATTGTTAATAATAAAATATTGTTTTATTCACTAAGTTATGAACTGTTAGCTCTAAATGATTTTAGATAAAGAGAAAGATAGCCAACTAGCTAGCTGCATAGATTACTGTCATTGTTGAAGTCTGTTACCTGAACAGATCACCTCCAGTCTGTCAGTAGAAGATTCCTTCATTCCACACTCCCTCAGTGAAGACTCACAGGAAGATGTAATCATCCATACAGGTTGAACAGTGGAACCATTACTCCATTGTGTAGAAACAGCAGAGCCACAGTCCAGCTGTCTACACACTACAGATGATTTATTCAGGTTCCAGTCATCATCCTCCACTGGTCTCCAGTCTCCCTGGTGTTTCATCTCCAGTCTACCAGCACACTTACTGGTTCCTCCCACCAACCTGACATCAGGCTCTGTACAGAGACAAGATAGTAAGAAATAGTGCTTTAATACAATTATGTAATAAGGTCATACAACTTTATGATCTAATATTACAGCACTTCATCTACACAACAGAACACATTATCAGCACATATACACAATACACATATATGTGCAATTTCAAGTCTTCGGGCTTTACAGCTCTTGCCTGAAAATATCCTGCATTTTTCCACAGGTTTCTTTCCCTGTCTTGCCACTACCACCTTACCAAGTACAAAAAATTGGGAAAAAAAAAAAAAACTACCATAAATGTAACACGATGTTTCACATCATCTGTCACATTCTGGCGGAGATATGTGCTCGGCAGTGTGGTCCTTTCTCATCATTACTATTACCTGAATTAATTAATTGGCAAATTAATAGATAATTACCTGAGCAGGCGAGTCCAACAGTCTTGTCAGGTGAGCAGGTGTTTCTAGTTGAGTCTGAGGTTCTACAGTCCAGGAGAACAGACTCGTTACCTTCACACAGGAACTCTTTGGTCAACATTGAAGCATTCACTTCTCCATAGAGCGCCCCCTGGAGGACTGAGGGAGGTCCACATTCAAGCTCCCTACAGACCACCTCTGCATCCTGCTGGTCAAAGTCACCTTCACACACTGAGAGCCACGACTGATCAGACTTCACCTCTACTCTGCCTGAACACACACTTGTCCCATTCACCAACCTCACTGACTCTGGAGAGAGAGAGAGAGAGAGAGAGAGAGAGAGAGAGAGAGAGAGAGAGAGAGCGAGAGAGAGAGAGAGTTGTCAGTTAGGGCCTCTCTGAGAGGGCGGAGCCTTTTTAAATTGAGTAAATCAATGGAGCTAAAACCACTAATGTCTGGATTAACCTCGCGTCATCAGTCTTTCCTAAGAGGAAAGCCTGGTATTCGTTTACAATGGGCCGTTTGATCCGGTCTAGGCGGAAACCACAAGCAGAAGAAGCGGCGTCGCTTTGTTTTGGTTCCCCCCGTTTGTTTCCCCAATCCCTATTAAAATGCTCGAGTAGCCTAGTGTAGTCTTACGAGTTTGAGTCTAGTCTTACGAGTTTGACTAAAAGATGCATACACCAAACACATTTTCCAAAAGCTAAACTACGCTTTATCAAGGGGTTTATTACATAGGCCCTAAAAGTATGTCCTTGAGCACAGGGGAATTATTTTGGATTAAAACTGAATCCGGTTTGATCTTTCCAGGCAAATTGTAGTCCTTTGAGGATTACATATGACATAGAGTGGTTGGTTGCCGCTCCCGACCGTATCAAACCCTGAAATGTGAAGTGATCCCTGGCTATGTCTGGATTAACCACATTAAAGGAGAAGTTCACCCCCACACATTTTTTTTCTATTGATTACTCACACCATGGAGACTTGAGTTCAATAATATTTGGAGTTCAAGTAAATGTACCCCATTGATTCCAGATGGGGAACCAAATGCATTTGGGTCCCCATCTGGAATCAAGGGGGTACATAGTAATCAAATTATTGTCTTAGGAATGCAACAAAAAAACAAAACATACTATTGAACTCAAGTCTCCATGGCGTGAACAATCAATAGAAGAAAAGTCATTTTGGGGGTGAACTACTCCTTTAAAGGTAGGGTAAGTGATTTCATTTAATTCAAGAAATAACAAAATGGGTCTATGTTCTGATGTCCATATTTGGACTTCAGCCATATCCACTCCCAAAATCAGTTTTGGTGGAGGAGACAGGTTTTCCTCCAATCAGGATAGAGTGGGGCCTTCTTCTAATCATGGTCGAGTGGGGCGGGCCTTATGGGCACCAAGGCCTGCCTCCACTTGATCACGATTGGAGGAAGGCCCCCGCCTGTCACCTACATGAAAACTGAAACTGAAACTTAAATGAAATCCCTTACCCTACCTTTAACCCTAAACTTGCTGTATTCTAGACACATCATAGGTCAATATTTGGTCAAAGTGGCTGGAAATTCAACTAGAAAAGAAAATTTCTACGAATTTTTGCAGCTCGCTAAGTGTGAGCAACCTTGTGTAGCGGTTGATATTAGCATTAGCGTTAGATTTTTTTTTGTGTTAGCATTAACGTTAGTTTAGCGTTAGATTTTTTAACATTAGCATTTTTTGCATTAGCTTTAACATTATTGTCTGTACGACAAACGGTTCATGAGATATAGAGGCACTTACTGTTTGGAGAAGGGCACTTCCTGTTTGGCGAAGGAAGCACCAATTAAGGTTAAGGACTCTTAATCAAGTCATATGACACCACCCACGCGTGTACGACAAACGGTTGATGAGATATAGGGTCACTTCCTGTTTGGTGAGGGGCACTTCCTGTTTGGCGAAATAGGCCCCAATTAACTCATTGAGTGCCTATCCCGAATATGTTCGGGATATATTATCGCATACCAGAGTGCCTATCCCGAACATGTTTAGGATATTAAAAAAAAAAAAAAAAAAAATTTGAATTTTTTTTTTTTTTTTAATTTTTTTTTTGGACCCCATCAAATCTAGTGAACATGATTTCAATCGCGATTTTGCATGTTCCACCCCCATACAACCCCATCTAACATACAGGGCAGCCATGTTTGTTTACATAACATGTAAAACATAATGGCGATTATCTCAAGAATGCCTGAACGGATTTCCAATCGAATTTTTTTGTTTGAAAGCTGTGAACAAACTGCACAAATCCACTTCAATGCAATCCAGGATTGCATTGGATTTTTTAGAGCTCATTCTTCTCTGTTTTTTTCCCATGCATGAGGTGTGCAAGGTTTAATCATGGCTAAGTTGACGAAAATAAGGCTTCTAAAATGCTTGGTAACCAATAGCTAACTTCAAGCTAACTTCATCCTCTTCCTGTACATGCACAAAGGAAAGTGTTCAGGCAAGTCATGGCTGCAGGGCTTCTGCATATACCAGCATATCTCTATGGGATTTTCTATGGCCACTGGGCGCCCTCTAGTGGTGAACGGGGTGGCACTCAAAGAGTTAACAACATCAGCGCCGGTCGACTTTCAGATCGACTTTGTCAGTAAGAACGTTGGTGCCGAGCGACTCTAATCAACTTTTATATAAAAGCATTGTTTAAGCTTTTATTTGGGTTAATAGACGGAGCGAAACGGTTTCCTTAGCTTCAGCTGGTAACAACACGAGACCGTGAAAAAAAAAGGATACGATTATGACGTCCGCTAAACCAGGCCTTCCTGTTTACATTAGCTTCTGCTAGCCGTTAGGCTCAATGCAAACCATCCAACCCTTACGCAGCTTCACTAGGTCGGATTTTGATTCGGAAACTTTCTGTGTGGCGTCTGTATACGTTCCGCTGCCCAGACCAATGGTGGTTTTAGACGATCAAGCACGAATTGAACAGGATTGAGCACAGATGGCGGCCCGTGGATCTACCATTGTGAGTCAATGGAGCGACGTCACTTTCCCATCCTTTAATGATGGTTTTAACATGGCTTCTTCTGTATGTTTTAGTGTTACGATGGCTCACTCTAGTGGTCTTTTTGTGGTGGTGTATCATCATGGCTTTGAAAACAATGAAATTATACCCTATCATGTTGATAAAATATAGCTATTTCCTGGCGTTATTAGCGCACATTCATATTTTAAGTTGGCTGGCAATGAGTTAAGGCTAAGGACTCTTAATCAAGTAATTTGACGCCACCCACGAGTCTGTACGACAAGCGGTTCATGAGATGTAGAGGCACTTCCTGTTTGGCGAAGGGAACTTCCCGTTACAGAGGGGGCGGGGCTTAATCAATTACAGCTCATCCCTATTGGCCGGAAAAAGACCAAAGTTGTGTGTGCATTTTAAAGTTTAAGTGACGTTGCTAGGCAAAAGTATGGCAGAGTTATGTGGGGCCAAAGTTTCTGGTTTTTTTTTCGGAGTCCCCCATTCAAAGTCAATGGGGGGTTTTGCGCATAGTTTTTTTACGAATTACGTTGCCATGGTAACGAGGATCGGAAAGAAAAGTAATAGCACACCATTCCCGGCCGAGCCGCACATTTTGATGTATATATTGCGGGGGTGGCGTAAATCGTGCGTCAGTTATTACGTGCCGAAATTTCCCCCATTCAAAGTCTATGGCATTTTTGGGCGTAGTTTTTTGCGAATTACGATCCCGAGCATACTCGCGTAAAATACCGTATATATATATAGTAACGCCGGTTCTCCTACCCTACAGTCCGTTGGAAGGTTCTGGCACGATCCTGTGCACTAAATAGTAATCCCATAACATGGAGGCCGACGGTGGATCTCATCTTTAATGTTCATTTTCTCCAAACAACACTTTTAAAGCCAAGGATGGCATTAGATTCTCGCTACAATAACATAATAACAAAGGCAACGATCGGCCATTTTGGCAACGGCATGGGGTGACGAAGGCTTCCGTTGAATGACGTCATGACGTCAACCCGGAAGTGTTTACGCAATGGACTTCTGGCCTTCAAAATAAGACTAGAAAAGACATTTTCTAAGAAATTTTAAGTGTGCCTGCAGCTCGCAAAGTGTGTGCGACCTTGTATAGCAGTTGGTGTTAGCATTAGCATTTTTACATTAACATTAAGATCATAATTAGAATTTTTAACATTAGCATTTTTATCAGTTTGAGACCAGTAACGTGTTGGTAAGTGGAGACATGACTGTTTAAAGCCCAGCCAATAGGAAAGCAGAGGGGGCGGGGCTTAAGCAATTACAGATAATTCCTATTGGCCATGTAAGTACACACAGCGAGTTTCGAGACGGTACCATGCTGCAAACTGGAGATATAGCTGTTGAAAGCTCAGCCAATAGGACGATAGGGGCGGGGCTTAATAGGGGTGGGGCTTAAGTATTAAGTCCCTATTGGCCGTTTAAGTCCAGACACCAAGTTTCAAGACGGTGCCATGCTGTGAGCTGGAGTAGTGGCTGTTTAAAGCCCAGCCAATAGGAATACAGAGGGGGCGGGGCTTAATCAATTACAGCTCATCCCTATTGGCCGGAAAAATACCAAAGTTGTGTGTGCATTTTAAAGTTTAAATCACGTTGCTAGGCAAAAGTATGGCAGAGCTATGTGGCGCCAAATTTTCTGTATTTTTTTTTCCCCGAGTCCCCCATTCAAAGTCAATGGGGGTTTTTGCGCATAGTTAAGTGTGCCTGCCATGCAATGCAATGGCAAAACACTTATTGTAATCCGCCATACTTAGTTAGTTAAGTGTGGCTGCCATGCAATGCAATGGCAAAACACTTATTGTAATCCGCCATACTTAAGTCATTAAGTAACGTTCTTGCAAATTTGGACCCGTAATAACTGCCGCACGATTTACGCCACCGCCGCAATATATACATCAAAACGTGCGGCTCGGCCGGGAATGGTGTGCTATTACTTTTCTTTCCGATCCGCGTTACGATTGCGACGTAATTCGCAAAAAACGACGCCCAAAAACCCCATTGACTTAGAATGGGGAAAATTTCTGCACGTAATAACTGCCGCACGATTTACACCACCCCCGCAATATATACATCAAAATGTGCGGCTCGGCCGGGAATGGTGTGCTATTACTTTTCTTTCCGATCCGCGTTACCATGCCAACGTAATTCGCAAAAAACTACGCTCAAAAACCCCCATTGGCTTTGAATGGGGGACTCCGAAAAAAACCCAGAAACGTTGGCGCCACATAACTCTGCCATACTTTTGCCTAGCAACGTGATTTAAACTTTAAAATGCACACACAACTTTGGTCTTTTGCCAGCCAATAGGGATGAGCTGTAATTGATTAAGCCCCGCCCCCTCTGTAACAGGAAGTGCCCTTCGCCAAACAGGAAGTGCCTCTACATCTAATGAACCGTTTGTCGTACAGATGTGTGGATGGTTTCATATGACTTGATTAAGAGTCCTTGACCTTAGTTGGGGCCTATTTCGCCAAACAGGAAGTGCCCCTCAACAAACAGGAAGTGACCCTTTACCTCGTGAACCGTTTGTCGTACAGACGCGTGGATGGCATCAAATGACTTGATTAAGAGTCCTTAGGGTTGTATGGAACTCTAGCCTCCCCCGCCAAATCAAACTTAGCTTCTTCTTTGCAACAGTGGAGTCTGTTCTCCTCTATGGCAGTGAATGCTGGACCCTGAAGCCAACCCTGCAGAAGTCTTTAGATGGGTGCTACACTAGAATATTGCGTGCAGTACTCAACATCAACAGGAGTGCACATGTTACCAACAGGAGCCTGTATGAGGGAATACCAAGGGTAAGCGAGAAAATTGCCACCAGAAGAATGAGACTAGCAGGACACTGCCAAAGACACCCGGAGCTTCCAGCCAGCAAATTGGTACTGTGGGAGCCAACACATGGGCACCGGTCGCGAGGACGTCCCACAAAAACATACGTGGACGTACTCAAGGAAGACGTAGGGACACAGAACACCAATGAGCTGGCCAGATGTATGGAGAACCGAGATGACTGGAAACAACGATGGAGGGCTCGTCTGAGGACGACCTAGAGAGAGAGAGAGAGGGGCCTATTTCGCCAAACAGGAAGTGCCCTTCACCAAACAGGAAGTGACCCTTTATCTCGTGAACTGTTTGTCGTACATACGCGTGGGTGGCGTCAAATGACTTGATTAAGAGTCCTTAACCTTAATTGGGGCCTATTTTGCCAAACAGGAAGTGCCCCTCACCAAACAGGAAGTCACCCTATATCTCGTGAATTGTTTGTCGTACAGACGCGTGGGTGGCATCAAATGACGTGATTAAGAGTCCTTAACCTTAATTGGGGCCTATTTCGCCAAACAGGAAGTGCCCCTCACCAAACAGGAAGTGACCCTTTATCTTGTGAACCGTTTGTCGTACAGACATGTGGGTAATGTTAAAGCTTATGCAAAAAATGCTAATGTTAAAAAATATAACGCTAATGCTAACACCAACCGCTACACAAGGTTGCACAGACTTAGCGAGCTGCAGGCACACTTAAAATTTCTTAGAAATTTTCTTTTCTAGTTACATATATAAATGTCGCCACAAATTTCGGCACGTAATAACTGCCGAACGATTTACGCCACCGCCGCAATATATACATCAAAACATGCGGCTCGGCCGGGAATGGGGTGCTATTACTTTTCTTTCCGATCCGCGTTACCATTGCGACGTAATTAGCAAAAAACGACGCCAAAAAACCCCATTGGCTTAGAATGGGGGAAATTTGGGCACGTAATAACTGCCGCACGATTTACGCCACCCCCGCAATATATACATCAAAATGTGCGGCTCGGCCGGGAATGGTGTGCTATTACTTGACTTTGAATGGGGGACTCTGAAAAAAACCCAGAAACTTTGGCCCCACATTACTCTGACATACTTTTGCCTAGCAACGTCACTTAAACTTTAAAATGCACACACAACTTTGGTCTTTTTCTGGCCAATAGGGATGAGCTGTAATTGATTAAGCCCCGCCCCCTCTGTAACAGGAAGTGCCCTTCGCCAAACAGGAAGTGCCTCTACATCTCATGAACCGTTTGTCGTACAGACGCACGGATGGCGTCATATGACTTGATTAAGAGTCCTTAAGCTTAATTGGTGCTTCTTGCGCCAAACAGGAAGTGCCCTTTGCCAAACAGGAAGTGCCTCTTTATCTCATGAACCGTTTGTCATACAGACGCACGGATGGCGTCATATGACTTGATTAAGAGTCCTTAAGCTTAATTGGTGCTTCCTGCGCCAAACAGGAAGTGCCCTTCACCAAACAGGAAGTGCCTCTACATCTCATGAACCGTTTGTCGTACAGACGCACGGATGGCGTCATATGACTTGATTAAGAGTCCTTAAGCTTAATTGGTGCTTCTTGCGCCAAACAGGAAGTGCCCTTTGCCAAACAGGAAGTGCCTCTTTATCTCATGAACCGTTTGTCATACAGACGCACGGATGGCGTCATATGACTTGATTAAGAGTCCTTAAGCTTAATTGGTGCTTCCTGCGCCAAACAGGAAGTGCCCTTCACCAAACAGGAAGTGCCTCTACATCTCATGAACCGTTTGTCGTACAGACGCACGGATGGCGTCATATGACTTGATTAAGAGTCCTTAAACTTAATTGGGGCCTATTTCGCCAAACAGGAAGTGCCCCTCACCAAACAGGAAGTGACCCTTTATCTCATGAACCATTTGTCGTACAGACTTGTGGTTGGTGTCAAATGCTAATGCTAACACAAGCTAATGTCAACACATGCTAATGCTGCTAAAGCTAACACATGCTAATGCTAACAAATGCTTATGCTAACACATGCTAATGCTAATGCTAAAAATGCTAATGCTAACACATGTTAATGCTAACAAATGCTAATGCTAAAAATGCTAATGCTAACAAATGCTAATGCTAACACATGCTAATGCTAACAAATGCTAATGCTAATGCTAACAAATGCTAATGCTAACACATGCTAATGTTAACAAATGCTAATGCTAACACATGCTAATGCTAACAAATGCTAATGCTAATGCTAACCAATGCTAATACTAACACATGCTAATGCTAATGCTAACAACTGCTAATGCTAACAAATGCTAATGCTAAAAATGCTAATGCTTATGCTAACAAATACTAATGCTAACACATGCTAATGCTAATGCTAACACATGCTAATGCTAACAGATGCTAACGCTAATGCTAACAAATGCTAATGCTAACAAATGCTAATGCTAACGAATGCTAATGGTAGCAAATGCTAACAAATGCTAATGGTAACAAATGCTAATGCTAACAAATGCTAATAAAAATGTTAATGTTAAAGCTAATGATAAAAATGCTGATGTAAAAAAATCTAATAATGATGTTAATGTTAATGGAAAATGCTAATGCTAACACCAACTGCTATACAAGGTTGCACACACTTAGCGAGCTGCAGGCACACTTAAAATTTCTTAGAAATTTTCTTTTCTAGTTTTTAAAGAATTACATTGCCATGGTAACGCGGATCGGAGAGAAAAGTAATAGCACACCATTCCCGGCCGAGCCGCACATTTTGATATATATATATTGCCCCGCCCCCTCTGTATTCCTATTGGTTGGGTTTTAAACAGTCCCTACTCCAGTTCACAGCAAGGTACCGACTTGAAACTTGGTGTCTGGACTTAAACGGCCAATAGGGACTTATTACTTAAGCCCCGCCCCTCTTAGGCCCCGCCCCTATCTTCCTATTGGCTTAGCTTTAAACAGCTATATCTCCAGTTTGCAGCATGGTACCGTCTCGAAACTCGCTGTGTGTACTTACATGGCAAATAGGAACTATCTGTAATTGCTTAAGCCCCGCCCCCTCTGCCTTCCTATTGGCTGGGCTTTAAACAGCCATGTCTCCACTTCCCAACACGTTACTGGTCTCAAAGTCGGTGGGTGGGTGGCTAATGTTAAAGCTAATGATAGGTTGCAAACACTTAGCGAGCTGCAGGCACATTTAAAATTTCTTAGAAATTTTCTTTTCTAGTATATATAAGTAAGTAATGTCGCCACAAATTTCGGCACGTAATAAGTGCCGCACAATTTACGCCATCCCCGCAATATATACATCAAAACGTGCGGCTCGGCCGGGAATGGGGTGCTATTACTTTCTTTCCGATCCACGTTACCATGGCGACGTAATTCGCAAAAAACGATGCCCAAAAACCCCATTGACTTTGAATGGGGGACTCTGAAAAAAACCCAGAAACTTTGGCCCCACATTACTCTGACATACTTTTGCCTAGCAACGTCACTTAAACTTTAAAATGCACACACAACTTTGGTGTTTTTCCAGCCAATAGGGATGAGCTGTAATTGATTAAGCCCCACCCGCTCTGTAACAGGAAGTGCCCTTCGCCAAACAGGAAGTGCCTCTACATCTCATGAACCGTTTGTCGTACAGACGCATGGGTGGTGTTAAATGACTTGATTAAGGGACCTTAACCTTAATTGGGGCCTATTTCGCCAAACAGGAAGTGCCCCTCACCAAACAGGAAGTGACCCTTTATCTTGTGAACCGTTTGTTGTACAAACGCGTGGGTTGCGTCAAATGACATGATTAAGAGTCCTTGACCTTAATTGGGGCCTATTTCGCCAAACAGGAAGTGCCCCTCACCAAACAGGAAGTGACCCTTTATCTCGTGAACCGTCTGTCGTACAGACGCGTGGGTGGCGTCAAATGACTTGATTAAGAGTCCTTGACCTTAATTGGGGCCTATTTTGCCAAACAGGAAGTGCCCCTCACCAAACAGGAAGTGACCCTTTATCTCGTGAACCGTTTGTCGTACAGACTCGTGGGTGGCGCAATATGACTTGATTAAGAGTCCTTGACCTTAATTGGGGCCTATTTCACCAAACAGGAAGTGCCCCTCACCAAACAGGAAGTGACCCTTTATCTCGTGAACCGTTTGTCGTACAGACGGGTGGTTGGCCCCATATGACTTGATTAAGAGTCCTTAACCTTAACTGGGGCCTATTTCGCCAAACAGGAATTGCCCCTCACCAAACAGGAAGTGACCTTATATCTCATGAACCGTTTGTCGTACAGACATTTGGGTGGTGTCATATGAAAAATGCTAACAAAATGCTAATCCTAATGCTAACACATGCTAATGCTAACAAATGCTAATGCTAACACATGCTAATGCTAACAAATGCTAATGCTAACACATGCTAATGCTAACACATGCTAATGCTAACAAATGCTAATGCTAACAAATGCTAATGCTAACACATGCTAATGCTAACAAATGCTAATGCTAAAAATGTTAATGCTAACAAATGCTAATGCTAACACATGCTAATGCTAACAAATTCTTAATGCTAACAAATGCTAATGCTAACACATGCTAATGCTAACAAATGCTAATGCTAACACATGATAATGCTAACAAATGCTAATGCTAACTAATGCTAATGCTAACAAATGCAAATGCTATTGCTAATAAAAATGTTAATGTTAAAGCTAATGATAAAAATGCTGATGTAGGCTGGGAGTAGCCTTGGAGAAGGAAAGGAGCTGACGTCACCTCTGCTTCATGTCAGACCGTGCATGAGCTATCAATGCACGAGTGGTGACTAGGGAAGGTTAGACGATCGCCGATTTTCGGATAGAAATAATTTATTCCGGTTTTAATGACAAAGTCCGGGAAAGTACGGCGTGGCTGAGACTCCTTGCTGGGATGTGCGATATACTACGGTTTTAACATTAAGGGGCTCCCCGTGGCTTACAAAGGGTTAAGAGTCCTTAACCTTAATTGGGGTCTATTTCGCCAAACAGGAAGTGCCCCTCACCAAACAGGAAGTGACCCTTTATCTCATGAACCGTTTGTCGTACAGACTCGTGGGTGGCGTCAAATGACTTGAATAAGAGTCCTTAACCTTAATTGGGGCCTATTTGACCAAACAGGAAGTGCCCCTCACCAAACAGGAAGTGACCCTATATCTCATCAACAGTTTGTCGTACAGACGCGTGGGTGGTGTCATATGAACTGATTAAGAGTCCTTAACCTTAATTGGTGCTTCCTTCGCCAAACAGGAAGTGCCCTTCGCCAAACAGGAAGTGCCTCTATATCTCATGAACCGTTTGTCGTACAGTCGATAATGTTAAAGCTAATGCAAAAAATGGTAATGTTAAAAAATCTAACGCTAATCTAACGCTAATGCTAACACCAAAAAAAAAATCTAACGCTAATGCTAACACCAACCGATACACAAGGTTGCACACACTTAGCGAGCTGCAGGCACACTTAAAATTTCTTAGAAATGTAATAACATATCTAAAAGCTCACAATGCATCATGTGATCACATCAGCTACTGCCACAGCCCGAGTTTCCCGAATATATATATATATATATATATATATATATATTTGGTTTGGCAGTGATCGCGAACCGGAAATGCATGTTCGACCCCAGAACAACTCGGTCTTTCAATCCTTGCGGCCATGTTTGTTTACATATGAAGAAAACATTATGGCCGCTATCTCTTGAATGCCTGAATGGATTTCCAAGCGTATGTTTTTGTTTGAAAGCTGTAAACGGCGTGCACACGCGTGGTGCATGATCCGTGCAGCATTGTGCATGTTAAAAGGTACGAAAATGGTGGTAGGGAAAGAATTACTGTAGGACGCCATTTTTTTATGTCAGGGAATGTGTTATTAAGCAAATATATTTTAGAGGGGAAAAAATGAGAGGACCAAGTACTGAGCCCTGGTGGACCCTGGGGTTTAAGTTTTCTTTTTTTCTTTTTTTTTTCCTTTTAGATAAAGTCACAGCACACACACACACACAAACACACACAGCAAGTAGAAAGACAGACAGACAGACAGACAGACAGACAGACAGACAGACAGACAGACAGATTACTGTCATTGTTGAAGTCATTGTTCGTTACCTGAACAGATCATCTCCAGTCTGAAGGAGGAAGTACCAGACTCCATTGCTCCACACTCACTCAGTGAAGACTCGGAACCAACACAGGAAGATGGAATCCTCCACACAGGTTGATGTATGGAACCAGAACTACCTCCTGTAGAAACAGCAGAGCCACAGTCCAGCTGTCTACACACTACAGATGATGACTTCAGGTTCCATTCATCATCATCCACTGGTCTCCACTCTCCCTGGTGTTTCGTCTCCAGTATACCAGTACAGCTACTGGTTCCTCCCACCAACCTTACATCACCAGGCTCTGTACAGACGAGAGAGTAAGCAGTAGAAATGTAATATTGCTTTTATTATAGAATAAGAATCCAAACAAAACATATAGTTTACCTTTAACCTTTACATCTCAGACAGTGTCATGTTACAAGGACGTTATTTTCCCCCTGTAATATTCTTTTAACTTGAGTTTTGTTTTCTTCTTATTTATATAGAAATGTTGGGGAGAGAGAGGGTCGGATTTGAAGCAGGATGAGCTGTGAGAAGAATCGTATTTACATGATGTGTGCTCTCACTTTTTAAACTCTCACTACGTAACTGTGTTTTTAAAAGCACTGTAGGACCTACACATATAATTACTATAATTACCTGAGCAGGTGAGTCCAACAGCCTTGTCAGGTGAGCAGGTGTTTCTGGTTGAGTTTGAGGTTCTACAGTCCAGGAGAACAGACTCACTGCCTTCACACTGGAACTCTTTTGTCCACATTGAAGCATTCACTTCTCCATAGAGCGCCCCCTGGAGGACTGAAGGATCCCCACAGCCAAGCTCCCTACAGACCACCTCTGCATCCTGCTGGTCAAAGTCACCTTCACACACTGAGACCCACGACTGATCAGACTTCACCTCCACTCTGCCTGAACACACACTAGTCCCCTTCACCAACCTCACTGACTCTGGAGAGAGAGAGAGAGAGAGAGAGAGAGAGAGAGAGAGAGAGAGAGAGAGACAGAGAGACAGACAGACAGACAGACAGACAGACAGACAGACAGACAGACAGACAGAGATAGAGAGAGAGAGAGAGCTCCTTATGTGGACACACACTATCTCAACTAGATAGACAGATAGGAAAGGTAGAAAGACTGACGGACTGACTAGGTCAAACTGAAGCATTACCTGAACAGATCACCTCCAGTCGGTCACCAAATCCTTCCATTACACACTCCCTCAGTGACGATCCAGACAAAATGCAGGAAGATGGAACCTTCCATAAACGCACGGAACCATAACTCCTGTCTATTGAAACAGCAGAGCCACAGTCCAGCTGTCTACACACTGCAGATGATGACTTCAGGTTCCAAACAGACCAATCATCACCACACTCCACTGGTCTCCACTCTCCCTGGTGGTTCATCTCCAGTCTACCAGTACACTTACTGGTTCCTTCCACCAACCTGACATCATCGGGCTCTGTACAGACGAGGGATTAAGCGTAGAAATGTAATAGATAGATAGATAGATAGATTTATTTTCGTGTCGTGCACCAAAAAGGTGCCCAGCCCACATGGACTTACAGGACACATACATATAAATCATTTCATTGGTACCATACACAGAAACAAAAAGACTGTTTTTCAGACTGTCCTTCAAGCATACAAAACACTTTGTATTTTTTCCCAAGCTCATAATCAAACACATAATCTGCCAAAAAGAAAATACCTTTACTAAAACATAATTCAAGTCTTTCATAATCATCCAAAAAAAGTTAACACAAATAGATGACATTTTACCAAACAATCTATGTCTTAATTCATCATATAATGGACAATAAAACAAGAAATGAACCTCATTTTCAATTTCCTCCAAATCACACAACAAACAAACTCTGTCCTCCTCAGGAGTCCCAATGAATCTACCTGTCTCCAACGCCAATGATAAGGTCCCAGAATGTAATTGAGCACACAACGACCTTTGACTCTTAGATACATTCTGTGTGACATATGGCTCAGGACCATAACCCTTCTTAATAAGACGATATGTTCTAAGTTTTGGCTTACACCATAATTCAATAGACCAGCTCTCTTTGTATTTATGAAACATAGAATTCTGCAATTCATGAATATTACAACATAATCTATTTAGATAAATGAATGAAGAATTATTCATAAAAAATAAAGATTTCACTTCATTAGCCCAGGGATAGCCATTTGAAATATCCCAGTTAAAAATATTTTTAGTTAATCTGTCGTCAGGCATTTTAACAAGTCTATTCCACAGTCTCATCATCTCACCTTTATGTCTTATATTTACTGGCATCCATCCCATATCTACACTAATGGCCAAAACTGGCGTAAGCTTATGGACTCCAAGAAATGAGCGTATGGCTCTATTTTGAATTTTGTTTGAATTATCATTTTCATGGAAGCCCCATACACCAGAAGCATAATCTGAGACAGGACAAACACACGATTGATATAATTGTGTGTATGTATGATATCCTAAATCTTTACAGGCTTTCACCTTATTTAGAACTGACCCCAAAGCTCTACCAGCTGAATCAGTTAAGACTTGAATACCTTCCTTTAGGTTCATATGCTCATCTAACGTTAGGCCCAGATATTTGTATGTCTTTGTGTATATCAATACAGTTGAACATAAACTTCTTTTTACAGATGGTTTCCTGAAATGAACAATTTGTGTTTTGTCATTATTTACTACAAGCCTCCACTTAAAACACCAATCAGCAACAATATAAAGCATATTTTGCAAATCCTTTTCGCAATCTGCAAGTAAAATTATATCATCTGCATACAAAAGTATGCCTACAATCATATCAGCCACTTTAACCCCCAGTTTGGAGTTTCTAATCTTGAGAGCTAAATCGTTCACATACATGGAGAACAAAGTGGGCGACAAAACATCTCCTTGTTTCACTCCAAAGTGTGTAGGAAACCATCCTGTTCTAAAATCATTTACTTGAACACAAGCCATAGGTGCTCGATAAAGAGCCTTAATGGCCCCATAAAACTTCCCGTTTACACCTGATGTTATTAATCTATATTCAAGGAGCTCCCTGTTTACCCAATCAAAGGCCTTCTGGAAATCGATGAAACATGCATATGTTGATTTGTTTTCTTGAAGTCTTGCTCGAACAATAGTAGTGACTGAGTAAATATGGTCAACACAGGATCTTGCTTTACGGAAACCATTCTGCTCATCAACCAGTAAGCCTGATCTTTCAAAATGATCTGTAAGTCTATTATTTAAAAGTGAAGAATATAATTTATAAACATTACTAATCAGACTAATGCCTCTATAACTAAGCGGTAGTTTGGGGTCATTCTTAGAGGACTTTGGAATAGGCTTTATGATAGTTTTGTACCACTGAGAAGGAACAATACCATTATCGAAACAGGATTGAAACAATAGAAACAAAATCTGTAGCAACTCAGGTGATTTCAATACCTCATATGAAATGTCATCAATTCCAGTGGCTTTTCTTAATTTACTATTTTCAACCACTCCCTTTACTTCCTCAATTGTGAAATTACCATTTAAATAGAAATTACAATTATAAGTATCTGCGCTCATTTCACTTTCCATTACCCTCTTTTGACTGTTCATTTCTTCCAAGAAGGACTCATCAAATGAGGAGTGATTACACCCCGAAAACATCTGTGAAATCCTTCTCCCATTTTTGTAGTACTATTTCTATATCAGAACAACACTCCCCATTTTCCAGTGTTACAACCATCGGAATCTCTTTCTTCTTACATGGACCCAATCTATTAATTTCATTCCAAAATTTCTGAGGGTTATGAGTTTGTAGTTGCTCAATATGTAATGACATTCCTCGATTAAACTTACGCTTCACTGCACGTAACTTTTTATCAAATTCACATTGACACTTTTTAAATTCCTTCCTCCCCTCTACTCTCAATTCTTTATTTTCACACTTTAGGAATGTATTTTCCGCTGCTCTTAAATTGTCCGATAGCCTTTGTAAATCTTGATTCCAATATGGTTTAGGTATTCTTCTTGCCCCTTTTGAAATATTGTTTTTAACACATTTATCCAATTCTCTATACAAACACTCACAAAATGTGTCGTACCAAGCATCCATATGACCTTGACCATTTGTGCTTAAAGGGCCTACACCATGCTTTTTAAAACTATATTTTTTGTATAAATATATGCTCAAAATTGAGTCTTAGACAGGTCTTAACCCTCAAACACACACTCTGACCATTCCTTTGGTTTCTACTAGCTGTGCTATTATTAGGCCTTCAAGCTGCAATACCAAAACGGCCTTTGTTTGCTCAGTGGCGCATCTAGTGGGGTTTTTTCCTCTCCTCTCCAACGTTGACAACAAATATATTGGGCCAATTAAAAATAGGATAATGTTGCAGCTCTGATTATAGCCTACTGTAGACCTATGTTGTATGATATAAGCCTACTGTCAAATGACACAGGGCGACCGTTGCTAGACCAGACATTAGAGAACGTTAATCTACATTAGACAATCAACCCCACCCGCATTGTATTTATGTATAATGTATAAAAATGTATGAAATTTAACAGCCCATTTATTTATTTATTATGGCGATAATGTACCATCTGCGGTGCAGATGAAAACGCTCCAACCAAGAGGAAGAGGAGCCGGTCGAGCGACCAGACCGAGCGTAGTTGCCCGACGTAGATGCACCGTCTCGGGCTGCGCTCGCGGGCCGCTCGCTCGCCACGCGAGCCCGGCTCGCTCGCCACGCGAGCCTGGCTCGCTCGCCACGCGAGCTCCGGGGATCGCGGGGCGCCCCGCGAGCGGCCCGCGAGCGGCCCGCGAGCGCAGCCCGAGACGGTGCAACTACGTCGGGCACCTACGCTCGGTCTGGTCGCTCGACCTGCTCCTCTTCCTCCTGGTTGGAGCGTTTCCATCTGCAGCGCAGATGGTTCATTAACGCCAAAAAACATTGTTCTACCGTGAGAGATACGTAGTATTCAGTGAAGAAAAGAATATAGCCTGGTTTATAGGCTGTTATATAAGGACCGGGGTGTTTTACTCACTCTAGCCGCAAACAGTGACAGAAGAGGCGGGCTGTGAAGCTCTCTCAAGCCGGCGACAGGGAGGGGAAAACCGGGGGTGGGACAGCGATAGGAGAGGCGGTCTATCACGGACACGGAGGAGGAGGGAAGGGGGTCCGACCGGCATGGACCCCCTGCGGGCCGGGGAGCAGCAGGAGGAGGAGGAGGCCAGCGGCGGCCGCTTAGCGGCGCTGCGACTCGGAGCGGCTGGGGAGGAGGGAAGCTCCATGGGCGGCGGGGACACCGTCTGCTCCCTGCCCGGGGAGAGAGACCTGGGCAACGGGGGAACGGCGCGGGCCGGGGCTGGTTTGTGGTTTGTGGCAAAGGCAAAGCCAAGATTGATCTGGGCTTTTCTTCACAGCCACAGACAGGACCATCGCCATTAAAAATAGTTTCCTTGATAGAAGGGACGAAGCTTGGGTCCTCGCAGTCTATAACGTCACATATATAGTGCAATCCAGGAACGTTAAGACTTCTCCTTGGACAAGTTGATAGCAAAAATGTTGATAGAATAAAAGAAGGAAATGACTATACAGGGAGGCAGAGTGAGAGCACTGAGTGAGCAGCCCCAGGACAGTAAGCCAGCTGCAGATGGAGGTGGAGGCTAAGCAAATTAGAAACAAATGAGGGGCTGGGTTTACAACAGTAGCTCTGGTTTTTACCTGAAGGGCGGGGGGGGGGGGGGGGACGCGTGTGACGTCACATGCGTCAACTCTCAGAACAGCACTGTTCTGAGAACCCGTGGAAAGCTTTTCAACTCTGCCTTCCCAAAAACAGTTTTAAAATAGAAAAAGTGAAATTTCATGGTGTAGGTCCTTTAACTTCAACTGATCAGTAAGCTCTGATAAGCTATTCTTACAAAACAATTCAGGGAGTCTTCTTATTTGGGATCTTGAATTTGTTGTATAGCTAGTGGGAACTTGCACCTCTTTAATACAATTAGATCTATTTTGAAAAGATACCATCACTACAGAGTGATCAGGCATTTTACATCTGTCTCCCAATAAAGAAATACCCTCTAACCCTAAGCTCTCTAATAACTCATTTGGAGTCCAAACAATAAACTTGTTACAATGTTTTAGTCCTTCATGGGGAACACTAATGTAATCTACCACAGCTCTCCCTCTAGTGGAGACTGAGGTGAAATTATCAGTACCTGGTATTCTCCCATTCAATACACAGCATTTAGCATCCCTCAGAAATTCAATTAAAACATCTCCATATTTATTAACAGAAGTATCTAAATTATTTCTAGGAGGTACATCATCCACATCTGGAATGTAATCCTTTAGATTGCCAATACGTCCATTTAAATCCCCACATAAATACATTTCATCTACATCAGACAAACTATATATCTGGGCCAATAAATGGCTGAAAAATAAATGAGAAGAAATTGAACTTCTAGTGGATCCCTCAGGTGGCAAATAACAAGTAAAAATAACAAAACAATTCATTGAAAACCTATTTCTAAAACGCATTCCCATTATTCCCTCCACTGTTTTATCAATTACGTTAACTTCATAACTTTCAAACACTGTGTTTTTTATCAATATACCAACTCCTCCTGATCCTTTAACAGCTCTTATGTGTACTTTTCGATTTTGTCCAAACCAAGTGTACCCTTTAAGCTCTATTTCCTGGCGTCCTGTTAAATGGGTCTCATTTAAAGAGATAATGTCAGGATTCATATTTAGCAGTATTACTTTTCTAAGCTCACAGTTCCATGTTGTCCAACCATTGACATTCCAATGCACTAATGTGCAGTTTTCAAGTTGTGTGGGGTGGGCATTTACCGATCATTTCGCCGGGAAGTCTCTCCTCTGCCAGTACCCACGACCGCGGGGGCTTTGTGCGCCCGGTGCGTCATGATTCCCACGTCCCCGGGGGTATGGCGCGTCACGGGGATGTGTGAGTCTATCACCATCCTCAGCCTCCGGATTGTCCCTGGACTCTCTTCTATGGCCATTCCCCCGTCCCCGGGGGCTTCGTGCTTCACAGGGATGTGAGCGACCGTCAGTCTCACTGCCCTCAGCCTCCGCCTGGGCACGTCTTGTCAGTCGCCCACTGCCCGTGAAGAAGTAGTCTTGTCCACAAGGAAGCTCCTTGAGAAGAGTTCTCAAATTAATCTCAATAAGCCTCTCCGCATGAGACTTGGCATTATGAATGTAGACACGTTGAAAATCTTCATTCTCCAGTAGGCTGCGCTTGCGACGGAGCACCGCCACTTTATCCTGCACTGAGAGGAATTCAGCTTTGATGATCCCGGGCCCTCGTCCTCTTGGCACCAGGCGATCCACGTTCACCAGCTCCGGTACCGGATCGCACCGCAGGCCGTCGGCCAGGAGCGACGCCACCCTCTGCTGCACTTCCTCGCCTTCCGTAAACGGCAGACCCACAATAATGATGGACACCTCTGGGTTGAACTTGGAGACTGGCCGCTTCACTTCGTCCAGTTTCTCCTCCACTCGATCGATTCGAGCCGAAAGTTGCCCAATGTCTATGTCGTGATTATCTTGGATTTGTTTTATTTGCGTTTGCAACTCCGCTTTTAATTCCTCCCGATTTTCTTTGATGAGCTTTTCCAGTCTTTTCACCTTGCTGTCCAACTGCTTCTCTAACTTTCCGATAGAAGTGTTCACCTCAGCAATTAGAGTTTTAACTTCTTCTTTTTGTGAACGGATTTCCAACAAGATTTGGTCGGCATATTGCGCGTAGCAGGCCTGTTAGTTCCCATAGAATCGTTGTTAGAATCACTGTTGGTCCCCTCGTCGGCAAATTATTTTTTTCTTTTTATATTTGCTTAGGACATAGACTGTTTAAATTATTTCATCGACTGAAAATAACTCTTAAGCCGCCAGATTTGGATAAAAATAAAGATTAAGGGAACGATAATCACGAGTCAAACATTTCGCAGCATGCCACCGGAAGTGACGTATTGACTATTTTATTTTACAACAATATTACTTTCTTTATAGAATAAGAATCCAAACCAAAAGTGTAGTTTGTCTTTAACTGTATAATCTCAGGCATAGTAGAGGACTTTTTGTATGAGTTTCTGCAATATTCATTTGCTTTTTCTATTCTTTCTTTGTATGAGTTCCTGCAATATTCATTTGCTTTTTCTATTCTTTCTTTGTTTTCTTTAAAAAAAGGAAAGGTTGGTGAGAGAGGGTCGGATTTGAATCAGGGTCTGCTGTGAAATGTACATGTTCTCACGTTGTGGTCCACCAAGTCATCCTGCCTGGTGGGGGGGAAAAAAAGCAATGTTTACATAAAGTTAATTATTATTACTATTATTACCTGAGCAGGTGAGTCCAACAGTCTTGTCAGGTGAGCAGGTGTTTCTAGTTGAGTTTGAGGTTCTACAGTCCAGGAGAACAGACTCACTGCCTTCACACTGGAACTCTTTGGTCCACATTGAAGCATTCACTTCTCCATACAGCGCCCCCTGGAGGACTGAAGGAGGCCCACAGCCAAGCTGCCTACAGACCACCTCTGAATCCTGCTGGTCAAAGTCATCTTCACACACTGAGACCCACGACTGATTAGACTTCACCTCCACTCTGCCTGAACACTCACTAGTCCCATTCACCAACCTCACTGACTCTGTAGAGAGAGAGAGAGAGAGAGAGAGAGAGAGAGAGAGAGAGAGAGAGAGAGAGAGAGAGAGAGAGACATACAGGTGGAGTAGTGATGCGTGGGCTGACCTGTAAACCGCAGGATCCTGCGAGCGGGCTGAGCCGAGTCGAGACTTGTTTTAGTTTATTAGCGGGGCGCGTCAAATAAAATAATGTAAAGGGTCCTTCCCTATGCTCACTGTAGAGTACACTTTTAAAGGCTTTACGAGAAACTATGAAGGCAGGTAGCGATTGGGAGAGTTGACAGAATGTTATGCTAAACCTGTACTTCACACAACTTTCAATAAAACATTTATTATAAACTCAACACAGCTGTGTGGACATCAGCTCATTACACTAGCCAAGGTGGCTAGAATGTTGGATTTTGAGAAGCGAAGTGAGAAAAGAAAAGAAAAAGAAACCCTGAACGCAGCAAGCAGGCTGGATTCCAGGCTACTGGCAACAAGCGCATCAAGGGAGCGTGTGTTCTGTTTTTGCACAATGCACGTAAAAACCCATAGACAACTACCTTTTCGGACAGAATAAAAGATATATTCAAAGATAGGTCTAAAGTGTATTTAAAGATGGCAGGTTATAAGATGAGGTGGGTTGTAAAAATTCTAAATTGATGCAGTGGTGCGGGGCAGGCTGGGACGAGTTAAATCATTAATAAATGTGTGAACCGTGGGTCATGAAAAACCAGGCCCGGTGCCAGGAGACAATGGCATAGTGCACGTAAGCACGTAAAAAATGAAGGTTGCGACAATTTATATGCAAATGTATTTCAAGCAAGTCACCTTTGTTTTTGACTATTTGCAACTCAGTAAAACCGGTAAAACTGGTTTCACTGATGCGTGGGGGAGGGGGCGAGGTGGTCCGCATGAGGGTGCGACACCCCCTAATGCCCCCTCGTGCCGCCGGGCTTGTGAAAAACCCTGACCCACGCATCACTAATGTGGACACACAGTCACTATCTGAGCCAGATAGACAGATAGCAAAGGTAGAAAGACGGAAGGACGGTCGGACAGACGGACTGACTAGGTCACTAGGTTGTTACCTGAACAGATCACCTCCAGTCGGTCACCGAATCCTTCCATTACACACTCCCTCAGTGAAGATCCAGACAAAACGCAGGAAGATGAAACTTTCCATAAACTTAAAGAACCATAACTCCTGTCTATTGAAACAGCAGAGCCACAGTGCAGCTGTCTACACACTGCAGATGATGTATTCAGGTTCCAGTCAGACCAATCATCCACTGGTCTCCACTTTTCCTGGTGTTTCATCTCCAGTCTACCACTACAGTTACTGGTTCCTCCCACCAACCTGAATTCATCGGGATCTGTACAGAGACACAATGATAAAAAGTCATTTTACATTTAACATGTCAGGCGCAGAGGCCAGGAGGTAGACACCCCTGTCCGCTTGTCCATCTGTGCACAGCTAATCTTTGGAACCACTCCACTGATTGGTGTTAAGTTATGCATGCATGTGCACTCTCATAATCTGACACCAAAACATACATTTAGCTAATATTCCTACAGATTTTGTCCAATAGTCGCACACAGAGATTTCATCTCACTACCTAATCAGAATGAGTACCAGCCAAGCCTAGGGCAGAGCCTAGGTGGCTGCCTGGGGTCCCACAAAGTCAGGGCTGTGTTTTGCTGTTTTATTTTAATTTTTTAATAGAGATAGAGATGGATGCATCCATCCATGGATCGATGGGTGTGTGGACGGACGGACGGACGGACGGACGGACGGACGGACGGACGGACGGACGGACGGACGGACGGACGGATGGACAGACAGACACCCGGGCACTATAGGGACATGTGGGAACTTGGAGAGGTGTCCACCTGGTCAACACAGCACTAGGCACATGTGGGCACTTGGAGAGGTGGGCACCTGGACAACTGGACACCAAAACCATCTGGGCATTAAGGACATGTGTGCACTTGGAGAGGTGGGCACCTGGACAACTGGGCACTAAGGACATGTGGGGGCACCTGGACATCTGGGAAATATGGGCATGTGGGCACTTGGAGAGGTGGGCACCTGGACAACTGGGCACTAGGGACATGTGGGCACTTGGAGAGGTGGGCACGTGGACATCCGGGCACTTGGGACATGTGGGCACTTGGAGAGTATATATGGCCATATCAGTTGGATCACTGCTGCCACGTAGCTGTGAGCTGGCGCAATCTCTAGATGTGAGTGGCCCAAAGGGCCGCAAACTTCAAATTTATAGAAAGATTACCTGAGCAGGTGAGTCCAACAGTCTTGTCAGGTGAGCAGGTGTTTCTAGTTGAGTTTGAGGTTCTACAGTCCAGGAGAACAGACTCGTTGCCTTCACACTGGAACTCTTTGGTCCACATTGAAGCACTCACTTCTCCATAGAGCGCCCCCTGGAGGACTGAAGGAGCCCCACAGCCAAGCTCTCTACAGACCACCTCTGCATCTTGCTGGTCAAAGTCACCATCACACACTGAGAGCCACGACTGATTAGACTTCACCTCAACTCTGCCTGAACACACACTAGTCCCATTCATCAACCTCACTGACTCTGGGGAGAGAGAGAGAGAGAGAGAGAGAGAGAGAGAGAGAGAGAGAGAGAGAGAGAGAGAGAGAGAGAGAGAGAGAGAGAGAGAGAGAGAGAATTGTGTTCTAGTCTATAATGTATAGTTCTATTTCATTCATGTTTTTAATGCAAAACAGACAGGAACATGTAGACAGACCGACATTGACAAGCACACACACACACACACACACACACACACACACACACACACACACACACACACACACACACACACACACACACACACACACACACGCACACAGCTGTGCTGTGAGCATGTAGATCAGCTATTTTGGGCAAATAAATGTAGTGAAGAGGGTAAAACAACCCTGTAGTCAACTCACTATTAGTTTATTAAGAGAGTTCAAATGGATCATTAGTTAGCAGATCTCCTTTTTATTTTGCCTTTTTTAAATGAAAATGTGTGCTTGGATTTTCTACATTAACTTTATTGCATGAATCAGTTATCTAGATTAGTTGAATAAAAATGTAAATCAACAGATCAATTTAAGTGTTACTGTCATTGTTTGTTACCTGAACAGATCACCTCCAGACTGTAAAAGGAAGTATCACTATCAGACCTCTTTGTTCCAATACACTCCCTCATTGAAGACTCAAAACCAACACAGGCATATCTAATCCCCCATACAGGTCGTCCTGTAGAACCAGAACTCCTTTCTGTGGAAACAGCAGAGCCACAGTCCAGCTGTCTACACACTACAGATGATGACTTCAGGTCCCAGACAGACCAACCATCTACTGGTCTCCACTCTCGCTGGTGTTTCATCTCCAGTCTACCAGCACACTTACTGGTTCCTCCCACCAACCTGACATCAGGCTCTGTACAGAGACAAAGAGTAAGCAGTAAAAAGGTAATATTACTTCCATTAGAGATTTTTTTTTATAATGTATAATTATTTGAATATGTTTTTGTATTATTTTTGTGCTTTGTGTTTGTTTTGTCTGGAGAGCTGCGGAGAACGATCACAACATAATAATCTTCAGTGTAACAGAGAACATGGACTGGTTTATCTGTTGAAGTCCAGATGGTCTTTGTTTCTGTTGTTTGATAGTTGTGGGCTTGCTGAAAGCGGGCACACATACGTTCTCCCAAATCTTTATACAGTAAGTTTATTCTCCTCAAAACTGGCCGACAGTACAAAGACAGGGTATTTAGCCAATGAGGGAGCAGCGTTCCAACAAGTGTGACACCCACCCACATGAAATCTTTTTTTCTAAGATTATCTAACTTTAAGCACCCAATGCATTTCCAATAGGAAATTAGTATGGAGAGAGAGGAAGAGAGACCCATTCAAGTCTCAGAAGTATTGTTGGGGTACCCGTTGGGCAGATATTTATGATATATGGTGTTCCATGGGAGCCCACATATGTGAGCCCACACAAGTAAAAGCTATTTTCACTTAATGACAACACAACATTGATTATTATTGTGAAATTTTATATATAAACAGGGTATAAAGCTTTTGGAACAAATAGCATTATTTTTTTTCTCCAAATGCATTTAAAGGTAGCAGCTCTGTTAAATACTGTATGTGCAGTAGGTCTAGATGTCAATCCATGGTTTGTACCGTATTGGCCCGAATATAGGATGAATTTTTTTTCTTGAAAACACATCCTCATATTATAATCGAGGACTAGACATTTTCCATTGTCATTACACCTCCGCACCACTATTACGGTAAATGCATTGAACTTACCGGCACGCGTGCGTGTGCGTTGTGCACACGATCATCGGCGTGATGACGGGTGCACATGTGATCTTTTTTGTGGTGAAGTTTAATCCAAACGGCAACTGAAGCTAACGTTGCCTAGCAGCCTAGTCAATGACATCAATCTTGTTTACAATGGATCGTCTATCGCTATCATGCGTCTGGCACAGTGTAGATAATGGAGCACAGAGACATTGATCTGAATTACGAAACTGAGCGGTTCGGCCGCTAAACTTGATGGGAAATGTAGTGTTTTTTTTATCCCCCAGCGAGGCAGAAGCATAGTTATAACAAAAAAAAACAAAAAAATCGAAGAAATTTTAAGTGTGCCTGCAGCTCGCTAAGTGTGTGCAACCTTGTGTAGTGTTTGGTGTTAGCATTAGCATTAGATTTTTTAACATTAGCATTTTTAGCATTAGCTTTAACATTAGCATGTTTAACATGAACAGTTTAACATTTTTATTAACATTAGCTTTAGCATTTTTAGAATTATCATTAGCATTGTTTTAATTAGCATGTTTAGCATTAGCTATTATTAGCATTTTAGCATTAGCATTTTTTTGCATTAACATATTAGCATTAGCATTTGTTAGCATTAGAACTTGTCAGCATTAACATTTTTTTGTATTAGCATTTTTACCATTTGCATTTTTAGCTTTAGCATTAGCGGAAGTAGCGGTTAGCATTAGCGGTTAGCCGTTGGGGCTGTGGGACCACCCACCAAGTTTGAGACCAGTAACGTGTTGGGAAGTGGAGTTATGGCCAAATAAAGCTTCGGCCAATCAGAAGAGGGGGTGGGGCTAAGTTAAACCAATTAAGGTGAGGAACTCTGAAACAAGTCAAATGACACCACCCACAAGTCTGTACGACAAACGGTTGACAAGATAAAGCCAAATAAAGTTTCGGACAATCAGAAGAGGGGGCGGGGCTAAGTTAAACCAATTAAGCTGAAGGACTCTGAAACAAGTCAAATGACACCACCCACAAGTCTGTACGACAAACAGTTGACGAGATAAAGCCAAATAAAGTTTTGGCCAATCAGAAGAGGGGGCGGGGCTAACCGAGTTTTGAGAGGTTACCATTCTGCAAACTGGAGTAATGTCTGTTTAAAGCTCAGCCAATAGGAAGACAGAGGGGCGGGGCTTCAACAATTACGGTTCGTCCCTATTGGCCAGAAACAGTCCAAAGTCGTGTGAGCGTTTTAAACTTTAAATCACATTCCTAGGCAAAAGTATGCCAGAGTAATATGGCGCCAAAGTTTTACGTGCAGTTATTACGTGCCGAATTTTGCAAGAACATGACTTACTGACTTAAGTATGGCGTATTACAATAAGTGTTTTGCCATTGCAAGGCAGGCACACTTAATTAACAACTCATTTAAAAAAATAGCAGATCTACAAGCTAGCCAAAGTATAATACAATATGGCTTAAGTGGTTAAAATGATGGTGATATTATTATTATATTATTAACCAATGTGCTATATATCAGTGGTTAGAAAGGAAATATTAATATTAAGTAAATGTGTATAATTTGCATATTATTTAAATGTGTGCTAATATAAATAAAAGAACAACAACTGTGAATAGTTGTCAGTATACTAACCTGTCACTGCCATCCAGCTCTGTGGTGATTCTTCTCCAGAATATGTACACTTGTAGAATCCCTCATCAGACGCAAACACAGCAGGTATGATCATCTGTCCATTGGTTCCAGTTTGGACCAGTTGATCATTTCTATAAAAGTCCATGTTGGACAGTGATGAGTCTGTTCTGTGTTTGCATTGGAGAGTGACAGAATGTCCCTCAGTCACAGGGCGAGCAGGACTCACCAGGATGACAGAACCGTCTGTAAAACACAGAGTTAGCATTCACACTGAACTCATTAAAAAAGGTGCTGCCATAGTTTTGTATGTATGAGTTAACATTACTCTAATAGTCCCCCAGATGTGGTTATAATATGCAAATATGTCTTCCCTGTGTATTTTTGGTTTTCTTCCTGAAAGCTGAAAGCCTGAGTCAAAAGGCCCTATCGAAATTAATAACATCATAAAATCAACAACTCCCCTTAGGGCCTTTTTACCATACAGCAACACTCTGGGTGTGGCTAACTTCAGCTGGGTCGACCACCCACCTGAAAACCAGGTATATAATATTTAAATAATAGTTCAATAATATTTCTTGTTTTTTGCGCATTCCTAAGACAATAATTTGACTATAAAAAACAATAAATGTACCCCCATTGATACCCCCAATATTAATTTTGAGAACCAATATTATTGAACTCAAGTCTCCATGGAGTGAGTAATCAATAGAAAAAAGGCATTTTGGGGGTGAACTACCCCTTTAATGAACAGGTGGGTGTGGCCACATAACAACACCATTTTAACAGTTTCTGTACACTTTATTGATAATAAAGGGGTAAATCACGGCACCATGTCTTTAAACAGCATGTTTTAATGAGTTGATGGAATGCTGCAGTGTTGTTAGATAATGAATGAAGGAACTGGACTCACCATTTGCTGTGATGTTGACAGCATCGGACTCTCCCAGTCCAGACTCACACCAGAACACTTTACCATGGAGTTCACTGCTGCTGAAATCACATGTAAATCTGGTCGTTGACACTGAGTCAGATGAACACTGTATCCTCCAGCCTCCTCCCTCAGTGAACCACATCACGTTCCATGTAGTAGACTCTCCCTCACAGGTCAGTGAGACAGACTCAGAGCTGAAGTGTTGAGTTCTGTCTGGACTCACTGTGAGAGAAGCTGAAGAATGACCATCTAAAACACAACACAGGGTCAGAGGTCAAACAAAGAGCACTGTTGGTGGACAAAGCACTCAACCTCAGTACTCGAGTAAAAGTACAGAGACTCCATGTTACTCAACTATGAGGAGAGGAGAGGAGAGGAGAGGAGAGGAGAGGAGAGGAGAGGATATAATATACATATTTTGGGGGTCCCCAGTTCAATTATGATTATTTTAGGGGTCCCCCAGTTCAAAACATATTATTTGGGAAGGTCACCAGTTCAGGGGTCACAACGTACACAAATATCCCTTTTTTAAATGTTTTTTTTACATTTCTTCTTTAAATATTACTGTTTTCAGAGATATTTCTAATAATAAAATAATCCTATTTCAACAGTAGTGAAAATAGCTGATCTATAAGCTCACAGCGTGTCGCACTGTGACACATTGTGAGCTTGTAGATCTGCTATTTCCACTACTAAAGTGATTAATTAGGCTATTAATGTATTTGTGTGCGTTTGGGTCTCAGGGAGACAGAGTGTATATTTGGGGTCTGGAGCTGTAAAGTGTGGGAACCTCTGCTGTAGGTTGTTTATAAAACAATCTAGAAGAATTATGAATGATGAATTATGAGTCACACTCACCACCAAAAAACACTGGCTGAGGGTAACTGTAGTGAGTGTAATAAACTGGGTCTCCTCTCCCAGCTCTACACCGATATCGTCCTGTGCCTGCTGTAGGATGAATGATGTAGGAACCTTCGACAGTCCCATGGAGGCTACCAGGTAAGAGCTCAGTGGTCCAGGAGCCTGATGGTGTAGGAACACCCCTGTACCAGTAGAACCTCCATCCTGCAGGTGATTGTTTAACTTCACAGCTCAGAGTCACTGAAGCTCCAGGACTCGACCATCTAGGAGACACACTCAGAACAGGGCTGGGTGTGTCTGTTGGAAAGCACATTTCTCTGGATTAGAACACATTGTCTGTTATTTAACATGAACAATTTCCGTTGAAGATATTGTTAAGCTCTCTCTCCAATTAACAACACATCCTTGACAAGTTCCATATAAATGTGATATATTCTGACTTACTCAATACAGTCAATGTAACAGCATCACTCCATCCTGTTGGAGACTGCGGGTCATTTTTGGGACGACCCTGACACCTGTAGTCTCCACTGTGAGACAGAAGGACATAGTTGATGGTGTATTCAGCTTGGTTTCCTGGTGTGTCTGCAGACCAGCTGGGTGTCTTCCATTCATAAATCCAGTCAGTGTTTCCTCTCCCCTCGATCTCACACTTCAGAGTGACACTTTCCCAAGTGAATAACGGAGACCAACTGGGCTGCAGGATCACAACAGACCTGCCCACTGTTTACATGAAGAAATCCATATCAATGACTGAAGAAGCACAATGACTGCCTATAGAGCTTTGATACAACGCATAGTGAGCTTGTAGATCTGCTATTTCACCATATTTGAAATAGAGATTAAGTGGTTAGTTCATAATGCACCTTTACCATTCCTAGAAAAATAGTGGAGTCAAAAAAATTGTGTGTGTGTGTGTGTGTGTGTGTGTGTGTGTGTGTGTGTGTGTGCATGCACACGTGCAGTATGTAACAGCATCACCAGCGGTATTGCAGGCTACATACAAACCCACACACACACCCGCATAGTAGTGGTGGGGACTTTTTTCTAATTTCCACACAACTCCTCTAAGGTACGGTATATTAATGACATAGTTCAATGTTGAAAATGGGTGGTTTTCCCCTTTAAGTAGGCTTAATTATTGCTAGATGCAAAACAAAACAAAACAAAACAAAACAAAACAAAACAAAACAAAACAAAACAAAACAAAACTAAACTAAAAGGTATAATAGTAGCCTGTATTAATAGTATATTAATAGCTAATAACAGTTTGGGTTAGGGTTAGGGTTAGGGTTAGGGTTAGGAAGAGGGTCTACAAAAAGGGAAACTATTCAACAAGCTTAGAAACAGTATGAAGAATTGTTTTAGTAACTTAGTTTTATCTAACTATAATAACCTTGCTCTGCACTATTCATAGCCGCCTGTAAAATACAGAAAAGAGTTTAAAATCCTCCTTCTAACCTACAGAACTCTTAACCACTTAACTCAGCATCCATATTCTGGGGAAACCCTTTGCAGGAAAAAAAGCATATCTACAAGCTCACGATCAACACGATCACAGCTTGTAAGCTGCTAGAACAGCAGTCAGTGTGTACATTAAAGAGCTCATAGTGTCTTATGAACTGAGAACAGCAGTATCAGTATGTAGGTGTACATTAAAGAGCTCATAGGGTCTTATAGCCTAAGCTGCTAGAACCACAGTGTCTATGTAGGTGTACTCAGGGGTGTCACACCAAATTCTGGGCCCTGGGTACAAGGATTCACTGCGGGCCCCCCATGAATGTTCTTCATAGTGGGAGGGGGTTTCTTTTGTGCTTTAACTATTGAAAAATAGCAGATATACAAGCTCACAGCGCTGCAAGCTTGTCGATCTGCTATTTTTTGAAAAATCTTGAACATTTTTTTCAAGTCTTTGAATATTCCTTCTTCCCTCATAAAATACATATATTCAAAGATTTGCACGCATTTTCAACAACTTTTCAAAAATATCAGATCTACAAGCTCGCAGCGCGGCACTCAGTGCCGCACTGTGAGCTTGTATATCTGCTATTTTTCAATGGCTAAAGTATTAAATAATTAAAGGACAACTTTGTTTTTTTACAACAAGGGTTAATATTTTAGATTGTAATTAGAGAAAATAAAAAGTGAGTGTTAAAATGTGTTCATTTGCTTCGTTCTATTGTTTTATCGCGCTTACCGTGCTAAAATGTGGGGCATGCATACACATGAGGGCATGTGTACAAGTGGCTAAATATGTCTTTTTAGACACAATAAGCCAGCAGTTTCTTTATTGCTATTTACAGTAACACTTCTAGCCCCCATAAGTCACATCCAACCATGAAAGGTTGTGTTGTATCTTGGGAATGGGCTTATTCTGTGTAAAATGACATATTTAGCCACTTGTACGCATGCCCCCAACCACTGAAATAAGACTCTCTAAAACAATAGAAAGAAGTAAATGAAATCATTTTAACACTCATCTTTTATATTCTTTAATTACAATCTAAAATATGAACCCTTGTTGTAAAAAACTAAAGTTGTCCTTTAAGGCCCCTCCACCTTGGGCCCTAGTAACTCAGTCCCACTTTCGCCCTCTTGTGACGCCCCTGGGTGTACTTGTAGTTCTTAGAATACCGTATAAGAACAGAATGGAAGGCAGAACATTAACTATCAGGTTCCTTGTCCTTTCTAAACTTTCTCCCAGTTTAGTGTCTGTGTTTAAGATTAGAGGATGTTTAATGACTAAAACATGATTAAAGGAACACTTCACCCATTGTCAACCTTATCTTCATATAAGTGGTCCTCCTCACTAATGTTCATTATAACACCATTCATGACCACTCCCTCTGTTCAGGGCAGATGGTCTGAGAAAAAACACCTGTGTAACTCTAACCCAGCTAGCTAGACTCAAGCTGCTAGTTGCTAGCTGCTAGAGCAGTGTTTTGTTTTGTGTAACTCTAACCCAGCTAGATAGACTCAAGCTGCTAGCTGCTAGAGCAGTGTTTTGTTTTGTGTAACTCTAACCCAGCTAGCTAGACTCAAGCTGCTAGCTGCTAGAGCAGTGTTTAACAGTGTGTAACGCTAACCCAGCTAGCTAGACTCAAGCTGCTAGCTGCTAGAGCAGTGTTTTGGTTTTGTGTAACTCTAACCCAGCTAGATAGACTCAAGCTGCTAGCTGCTAGAGCAGTGTTTTGTTTTGGTGAAAGAAAACACCGGAGAGGAAAACTCTGGTTGCCAGATTCTATGAGCGAAAAAAGCCCAAAAGAAGCGACCAGTTTCAGCACTTGAGCTCTATCACATGGTCATGGTCAGTATCATGGTCAGTTTAATGTCAGTATCATGGTCAGTTTCATGGTCAGTACCATGTCAGTATGCCGGTTAGTATAAAAAGTCAGTAGTATGGTCAGTATGTCAGTATAATGGTTAGTATACCGTGTCAGTATCATGGTCAAAACTATGTCAGTATAATGGTCAGTGTCATGCCTGTCTGTCTACAAAAATGGCCAAACATTGCCGATCTACAAGCTCACAACGCTTTGCGATGTGATGGGTTGTACTTGCAGATCGGCTTAAGCTATTTCTGTCTGTCTGCCTGCCTGCCTACAGGTTCCAGGTCTGTAACTACAAAATGGAACCAAATGGACCCTTAAAGGTCTAACTCTGTGGATGTACAATTGGAACTAAATGTCTACCTGCCTGCAGATAGAAGGTTTTTTGCACATACTGTTTATAATAGTAATGATAACTAATGAACACTTCACAATCAATATAGGATCGCTGTGTTTTAGGTCTGACATAATACTTAAGGGTCCTTTCTTGGAGGCATATTTACACCAACGTCTTATTGACACATGGGGCTCTATTTTGATTGTCTTAAGTACCAGCTCTTATGCCTTAACTTTAAGGCCTGTCCATACTGTCTCCGACAACCGAAACTTTCATCGGAAAGGTCCAGTTCAACTACAAAATTACATCACTCGCATCTTCGGAAAAGTATTACCCCGAATTAGAGTTTGGAAAGCTGCAAGTCGGAAAGTTGGAACTCTCCGACGAAAAGTTCAGTGGTCGGAGAGAGTATGTACATGCCTTTAAGTTAAGGCACAAGAGCTGGTACTTAAGACAATCAAAATAAAGTCCCATGGTCCCTAAGGGTCCACGTTCAAGAGCTTGGACATGTTTCAGAACGTCCTGACTGCGCCCGATGATGGCAGCAGTGCGTATGCCTGGCTGCATATCGCTCTGCTTACCTTCATCTGGGATCCTTCGAGCAGACTCGATGTAAGGGGCGGGCCATTTTTTTCAAATTCTTTAGCAGGTGATTGGATGGGGCCGTCTCTCTATCACAGTCTGGGAGTGCCAACTCCAACCACTCATATTGGCCTGTCTGCATCCACGTGGTCTGCAATCAGACTCTATTGGCTCAGAGCCGCTCAGAGCCAATAGATTGGACCGGCCTGGGACTTTACGAGCGTTATCAACTCCCACCGTGAGATCTCAGATGGTAAAGTAAGGCGGTAGCCTACGCACTACTGCCACCATCTGGCTCAGTCAGGTTACAGCCCACCAATGAGACACAGAGACAGTAGACAGAAATGGTGCCATCTTATAATGAGCATTTGTGAAGATTAACATTGTTGTTACAAAGGTTAAAATGAGTGACGTGTTTCTTTAATGCACGATAATAACCTGGCATAAATGTATGTTATAATGGATATAATGAAGTATGTGAAGAAGGTGTAAATATTTACTGAGTGAATAAATATAATGAATTAAATGAATCTTCACCTTGACCGTGTCCACAGGAGATCAGCACTGAAAGATATTTGATGAAACATCAGCATAACATGAATATTAGCATTTTAATTATTCCTAATTAACACAATACCAACACAGCTACAGTTGACTCAAGGTCAATAAGAACAAACAGCAAACTAAAACATGTGCTCTGAGCACATCTTCCCGCCAGGCCGGGTTGCCTACCCAAGGCTCTGTCAGCCGTCAGGACACAAGGAAGCTGTGGGGGGAAATAGTTTGTACACAGATGGTGGAACTTTTTGTTTTTTGGCACCCCCTATGGACAGAGTTAAAAAGGCTTTTGGAGGTGCACGCTGCTAGAGAGCCCTCAACATGCCATTTGGGACTAATGTATTAAAATACAGGCCGTTTGTGTAAGAAAATGGCCCCACCCACACTTTTGCGACAAACAACAAACAGTGCATTGAAGGTGTGGTGCCCCCTATGGCTGGGAGTGGAATTGATATTGTATCTGTGTAGTTTTGAGGGGGTTCCAGGGGGTCCCAACACAATGATGACCCATTTAAAAAAATATTCAGCATTATGGAAATAGCAGATCTACAAGTTTGCAAGTATGTCACAATTTTGGCAACCTTGTAGATCTGCTATTTTCAATGTTTGTTTAAATTTGATCAGATCAGTTCATGATTTGTGGCATTGTTTGTAAAATTGGCCTTCTCTGCTACTGCTGTAGTTTAGTATGTAATAGTTGTGAAAAGTCTGACTGAGACATGTTGATCACATGAGTCCAGAGAATATTTAAAGACAGGGTAGTAGAATAACATCTACTTTGTCCCAATTTAATTGTTAGGTTGTTGTGAAAATATTTGCCAATGCAACCATATAGTTGTCTTGCCTGTTTTCAGAGTTGTATTCAGACGGAGATTCCAATGTCCTACTTTTACAAAACTCCTCCTCCACGAGCTTGGGAATGGCCGAGCAAAAGCATGACGTATGGAAGCAGAGCAACATCACGTGATCCCATTGAAAAGAATGTGAAAAATGTCTTGGAAATTACAGTATTTTACACTCTTTCTAATAAAATGAACTCTTAACTTTCTTAATTGACATGAACAACAACGTGAATGCAATACACTTGTAATTTTTTATAAAGAATCAATAAGCCGTTTTTTCCGTATCCATTATATAGTGTAGCATGCACCTATTTTACTAGCCTGGGGGGCGTGTCTCTTCGCGACCCGGTTCTCTAGCGAGGCACTGAGAAACACCAAGCCGAGATGGGCGCTCGTTTCGGCCAAGTGCTGGAGTTGCCTCGGTGTTTGACTGGATGTTTTTTTTTTCTTTTTTTTTTCTCTCTCTCTCCTCCCGTTTTTCCCCCTGCCTCTCCATTCATGTGTTCTCTACTCTACATCTGGACCAAACAATGACACGACATGTTGGATTAACTCACCCAAAAGAAGGTAGACAAATGTATTCCACTGGAATTAGTTATCCTTCACAAACGCGAGTGACGGAGCCGTAGGCCGTGCGAGCTCGCAATGGTGGAAAAGATACTCTATTTTACTTAAGTAAAAGTACTCTCATATCATTCTCGCACGCATGCAGTCGCCTAGGACGCGACGCACAGTGGCCAATCTATACAAGCTCACAATTGTGAGCTTGCAGATCGACTAGTTTCAAACAGCTAAGCTAAGGTATAAAATAGGGCTAAAGTAGTTATTATAATATATTGCGACCGTAGGTCGCAGTTTAGTATCAAAACCTCCACCGGCCGTCCGTCGGTCGGTCACACGTCACACCTTTGCCCTGCTCATATCTCCGCATCAGTATGACATCACACCACATGTGTACACAAACCTTTGTGTACGTTGCTGTGGCAACATTCTGTTGTTGCTGGTCTGTTAGTGTACGTTAGCAACCACCTTAGCAACCATGGTTTTACCCTAGCAACCAACTGTTTACCCTAGCAACCAACTGTTTACCATAGCAACCATGTTTTTTTACTCTAGCAACCAACTGTTTACCATAGCAACCGTCAAGTATTATTGCGACCGTGAGGTCGCAGTTTAGTATCAAAACCTCCACCGGCCGTCCGTCCGTCGGTCACACGTCACACGTCACACCTTTGCCCTGCTCATATCTCCGCATCAGTATGACATCACACCACATGTGTACACAAACCTTTGTGTACGTTGCTGTGGCAACAGTCTGTTGTTGCTGGTCTGTTAGTGTACGTTAGCAACCACCTTAGCAACCATGGTTTTACCCTAGGAACCAACTGTTTACCCTAGCAACCAACTGTTTACCATAGCAACCATGTTTTTTTACTCTAGCAACCAACTGTTTACCATAGCAACCGTCAAGTATTATTGCGACCGTGAGGTCGCAGTTTAGTATCAAAACCTCCACCGGCCGTCCGTCCGTCGGTCACACGTCACACGTCACACCTTTGCCCTGCTCATATCTCCGCATCAGTATGACATCACACTGCTTGGTGTGTGCCGTCAGGGTCATTTGTGTACGGTGTGATGTCATACTGATGTCAGCAGTGTGATGTCATACTGATGTCAGCAGCTATGTCTCTATATATGGAGTTATATGTTGTTTGTGTCCAAATATGGGGCTTGTGAGGTCAGACTTAGTGAGATTCGTCGGTTATCTCCATATATGGAGGGAGAACCAGCTTATGAGCCGATGAGTTGTGTCAGAGTCGAGATCCTGCTTGCATCTAATCTGTCGGTAGATAATGCCGGTCTTATATAAGGGTCATTTGTGTACGGTGTGATGTCATACTGATGTCAGCAGTGTGATGTCATACTGATGTCAGCAGCTATGTCTCTATATATGGAGTTATATGTTGTTCGTGTCCAAATATGGGGCTTGTGAGGTCAGACTTAGTGAGATTCGTCGGTTATCTCCATATATGGAGTGATGTGTTGGTTATCTCCATATCTGGAGATTCAACCTTCAACGATTTTGACATCTTGTTACTAATCTGTCGGTAGATAATGCCGGTCTTATATAAGGGTCATTTGTGTACGGTGTGATGTCATACTGATGTCAGCAGTGTGACAGGAGATAAGCGACCAACGGTCGCTTATCTCCCGATTAGGGAGTCTTACTGGTAAGGTCCTTCACAAACGCGAGTGACGGAGCCGTAGGCCGTGCGAGCACGCAATGGTGGAAAAGATACTCATATTTTACTTAAGTAAAAGTACTCTCATATCATTCTCGCATGGACAGTCGCCTAGGACGCGACGCGCAGTGGCCGAGCGTGAGCTTGTAGATCGGCTAGTTTCAAACAGCCAAGGTATAAAATAGGTAGTTGATGTATGTTTTATAATATTATAATGTATTTCTGTTGTAACTAGGGCTGGGACTTTAACTGATTAATTGCGATTAATTAATTACAGAAAATTAACGCGATTAAAAAAATTAACGCATTTTAATCGCACTTAGTTTTAGCACCACAGAACCTTCAGTTTCGGCCATACTGATCATAGCGATGCACCAACAAAAAAGAGACAACAAACGCAAAGGGAGAAGTAGCCGATCAGAGCGCTTTGCTTGGCCCAGTGGATGCGAAATTTAGATTTAAAAAACTCACTCGTTGATTCCCTCGTACAACAAAATGTGTTTTACTTGAAAAAAAATGCTTCTCAGGTCAAATATCGATGTGCGATTAAAATGCGATTAATTGCGATTAATTAATCACAGAGCCTGTAATTAATTAGATTAAAAATTTTAATCGCATCCCAGCCCTAGTTGTAACTAAAGCTTTCAAATTATTTTAATGGTGTAACTACAGTATTTGCCTCAGAGATAGATGTCGTGTACAAATACCTGAACATTGTACTTGAGTACAGACAGTACTTGAGTAAATATACTTAGTTACTTTACACATGCGGTGATGCGGACATCGGCGAGCCGCGAACACAAACAGTCTGCAATGTGTCTCTGCTACTACTGAAGTAGGCTAAAGTATACACAATCAGAACATCAAACAATTATTTCACTAATTGTTCACTCTCTCAGTGCAGACTGAGTGGAGAGTCCTGCAGAAACAGGCAGAGGGGAGGGGGTGACTGTCTGTCTGTCTGCCTGTCTCACTGACTGAAACGAGCCGCCGCTGTGACGGCGTGAAGAGGCGTGGTCCCGAAGTCGAGGGAAGCAGAAGGAAGTACAGGGTGTAGAGGGAGACACTGATTACAACTTCAAATGTGCCTATGTCTTTTGTGTATTTATTTATTTTAAATTTATTTGGACATCCTTAGGGGATCTTTGAGAGATATGTGTCATTATTTAGATAAAGAAAGATTCCTGCTCCCCCTCCTTTAACTACATTATATCCACCTGTTACCGTGAGAATTTACTGTAGAATTATTTGTGGGACACTTCCGGAGAACAGCAGACATACAAGCGTCTGATGTGCACGTCGCGTCGCAGATGCAACCGTTGTGAGCTTGTAGATCACTCTTGGCTGCGACGCCGGAACTGCAGCACTCCTTCTGCGCAATGCACGATGGGACGTTTGAAAGTTGTGGATACTATATTTAACAAATACCCTTTGTTTAGTAGATTAAAATAATAATAATCACAGAATCAAATATTTTAAGGTCATGATATTTTGGTAAATCTGTCTGATTCATTTTATATTTTTATTTTTGCATGGCACCAGAAAACCCCACCCACTGATATGCCCTATAACAAGACACTTCATATTTTAGCCAATAGGCCTAACCTTTGAACCCTAGTCAACCTGCAGTTGTCAGGACTCCCTATATACTGGTGTAGGCCACGCCCATTTCTACCTTACATTTTTAGTTTTCTTCAAAACACACGTTTTGCTCCTACTCCTACAGATTGCGTCCAGATGTGGTCATGTGATCACAATGTAGGCTACGTGTCACGTTTCTCAGATTCCAGAGGCGGCCATTTTGCTAAAATGTCACAATTCATGAACCGTGTAACCAGGGGTGTCACACCAAATTCTGGGCCCTGGGTACAAGGATTCACTGCGGGCCCCCATGAATGTTCTTCTTAGGGGGATGGGGTTTAACCCATTTAGACTGGAAACGCATTATTAAGATAGCAGATCTACAAGCTCACAGCGCGGCACTGAGTGCGAGCTTGTAGATCTGCTATTTTGGAAAAATCTTGAAAATTTGTGCAAGTCTTTGAATGTTTCTGTCAGTGGTGCTTAAAACTTTTCATGTGAAGGACCCCCAAAATGATGTTGTCCACGGACCCCCATCTTAAAATATTTAGTTCCAGCCCAGCAAACATTAAACGTCTTTTCAACGAAGATCTAACGTCTATTTCAGATCGGACAGTCATGTACTACATTTCGACGTGCCGGTGACGTCATAATGTAGTCCGGAAGTGCGACGTCAAACTCTGACCACATTATGACCGATTATGACGTCAATATCGGTCAATATTTAGTCTATTTCTTGAACGTCTTAATGTGTCATTTTTTTGGAGGTCCACTGCACGTATTTAACAGGTGCAGGAAAGACGTGATTACATTATGATACAAATATTTTTTTATTTGTGATTTGAAAAATAATTAACATATCATATTATTTTTACTTTTATTAAATAATTAACATATTTCTTGTGTGGTGCAAGATAGTGTAATCACATCAGCCATTACATTAGGATATACTGTTTTATCATTTGTTATTAGAACAATAATGAACAACACATTCTATAATTTTATAGTTTTTATTAAATAATAATTATATTTATTTGTGTGGCACTAACCAGTGAAGATCAGTCTGATTGGCTGAGGCGACAAGACCAAACTAGAATTGAATATTTCAATAATAACGTTTTGTTGCTTGTTTTCTTAACCTCACTCAATGCCAAATGCCCAAATGGCTCCAAGGTAGCTGTGCCCTGATTTTGTATGTTTTTCTTTGCCATGCAATGAAAAAAAATTATTTTTTTTTATAATTTTTTTTCCCCCCCACATAAACAGACACAGTTGTTGTGATTCAGTGGCAAAAATAATTTTGTCAATCAGACAAATGGTTCCAGAGATAGAGCTGTTTGAATGAAAAAGTGTCCATCCATTTTCTCAATCAGCTAAGCGAGGGAGCCAACACACAAACAGAGAAAACCATCTCTCTGATCTCAGGTCATTTTGACATCTTTAAAAAAAAAAAAAGGAAAAAAAAAAAAATTCTATACAAAAAACACAAAAGACGTCATTGGCACTAGGGCTGCACGATTTTGGGAAAAAATCTAATTGCGATTTTTCGGACTAATTTTTTTTTTTATTCGCGATATTTACAGGGGCTAAAGCAAAAAGCAAAAAAAAAAAAAAATCCTAAGACGGAAATTTATTTTGACTTGACTAGCAAGTATTATGCTGCATTTTGACGATTTCGGTCATGTTATTAACATCACGGCCATGGCTACACCCCCCCCCCCCCCCACTCCCATTTTTTTTTTTTTTTTTTTAGCAAATCTGCCTTGATCTCATAAATGGCCCCTAGGGACTCCTCAGGACGGAAATCCGTCCCCAGGACGGAGAACCTTAACCCCTGTACTTATATATTTATTTCAAGGTAGGATAAGTGATATATTTTTTTTGTTTAAAGGATGATATAATAAATTATTTTAACCAAAGGAAAATCACTTCACTACCTTAAGTCAAGCTTCCGTTGAATATTTATTGTGTAATATATTAAAAAAATAGATTGATTATTACTAACTAGGCTAATTGGCAATCATGTAAATGGTTTGATTCAGTTCAGTTATATTTCAAAAGATTCCCTTTTATTTTGCTTTAGCAATATAAAACGTTGTTATATTCAGAAAAATCTCAGTAATGGTATTGTCTGCCTGGCATTATTGTCAAGGAAGAAAGTACCGTATGTTGCTGCCTTGCTTAAGTTTCATCAAGGCAAAAAAATGCACCATAAGACACACACCATAAGTTTCACTGGAGGAGGAGGGGCAGCCACCGTCGCACAGAAATTACTTTCACTTTCAGCTTACAACAAACGGGAGCATTTAATCTATGCAAAAGGATTTAAGGATGTTATATTTATAATGATTACCAGAACATTCACTACCTGTAGCCATGGAGTACTCCGTTGGAAGGGATCATACACTTTTACGTGCTGTTAGACAGACAGACAGTGTCAAGCCTTGGCTTGGCTCCTCTCCTCTGAGGAGATTGGAGCAACCCGTAATGCTAATCCTCGGTGCGGCGATGCGCGGATATTTAAGAAGCAAAGAAAGTCACCACAGTTTGATTTGATCATTGCTTAGTCAATTATGAACGAATTTCTAAAATTAAAACGTCTGCATAATGCTTGGGAAGTCAACTTCGCTGAAAATCGCCAAAACCGCAGCCATTGCGATTCGCTAATCGCGAGATTTCACATCGCCATTTCGGTTTGAAAACGATTAACCGTGCAGCCCTAATTGGCACTGAGGCCCATTGAAAAAAAGACGTCAAAAGACGTCATTGGCATTGAGTGAGTTAATGTGTTAAGCCGCAGGGGGTCCGGGGGGGTAATCTGCCTAAAATGTATGGCACAAAATGACAATGATTGTGCCTAGTGTTCACCCACCAAATGTCAGCTAACCCCTGGAAATGCACAAATGATATGTATTTGGTCCACGGAGCGGCTCCATGGCCTGCCCATCCCAAAATATTTTGTTCCAGGGACCCCCAGAAGTAAATATTTGAGTTAACAAGACTGACCTATGACTGTCTTGATCCAAGGCTAAACAAGCGAAGCTTAAACCAGCGCCCTCCAAGTTACACCACTTTTTATGTCAAGGACCCCTAAATTGACACGTATTAGCCAATGGACCACCATGAATCACTGCTGAATCACCATGCCCATGTTAGTTAAAAAAAAAAATATCTTTCACTTCAAATTGCATAAATTAGCTATTGTTCATAAGTACTGTAGTTATAGAACTGACTGCCAACAGACTGAAAAACAATGCTGGTATAACAGCCATTCACACTGAGTGTAATAGTTTGGACAATTGTTTGAAAATGTTCATTGTGTGTGTGTGTGTGTGTGTGTGTGTGTGTGTGTGTGTGTGTGTGTGTGTGTGTGTGTGTGTGTGTGTGTGTGTGTGTGTGTGTGTGCGCATGTGTGTGTGTGTGTACATATGTATATGCATATGTTTATATATATACACACACATTTATGTTTATTTTATTTATATATATATATATATATATATATATATATATATATATATATATATTAGGGTGGATCTTAAATTACCTTTTTTTGATTTTCTTGAGTCTTACCCCCCAATTATGTTCCTATGTACAAAAAACTGCTTTGGTTAAAATTTGGTTGAATTTCAAGCATATTTAGAGGTAGCTCAATCAAGTCAAAGATTGTACATTTTATTGGTCAAAATCGAATTGCACTGCCTGCACATTTAAGTTATATATTACACATTATTCTTATACTATGCACAGAAATTATATTTTTTAAGCTTACAAATCTAAACACAAATCTGATTACATGTTTGTCATATGTCAAAACAGAATTAATGTATTGTAGGAAATAGCAAAGCAAAGAATGACAAATTGCTATTTTTCAGGTAACGTGGAGAATGACTTTATTGCACACTCTTCAGTCATACTCACAACACAACAAGCACACAGCCCCACTTGTTTACCCCCAAAACCCCTGAAAGTCACTGCAATATAGTAACTTAGTAGTTACTGATCAATTAAAGTTGATTTGCGGCTATCGGGATACTTGTGCCGATGGTTCTGCACAATTTGCAGCAAGTACTGGAGTTGGGTCTCATCTTTGGTGATGAGACCACAATATTCCTGTATTAGGGCAACCCCACACTCTGCATGATCATTGACAACATTGATTGTCTTCATTACAGCCAGAGCTTCTTGGTAGTCCTCCCTGGTCTCCCACTCATCGGGATCAACATCAAGGAAGTCATCTGGGAGATCCATCAGTTTGAAGAGCACCTTGGATTTGGGAGATACAAAATCTTCAATGTTCTTCCTTGCAACTGTTCCAAGGTCAACAGTGATTCTCTTCATATGCCCCTGTTCATCCTCTTCATTTCCATCTTTCATGGCTCTCACCATCAGCCTCTTTGTTTGCGCACTCACTTGACTGTCAAACAGTGCAAGTCCGACGATCTCTGGAGCCAAATACCACAAGTGATTGGAGAACTTTTGAGAAGCAGCTTTAGACACCTCAGGATTTATTGATGCATATTCCAGCAACAATTTTAACAGTTGCAAGTCATTTAGTGGAGCGCTGACAGCAACAGGTGCCATCATCCATGCCTTCACATAAATGCAAACTGCAAAAATGCACAAATCCATGCATGCTTTTTCTTCCCTGCGGGTCAGTTTGAATTGGCCATGAAACATCCAGATCTTCAAACAATAAATAACCTTTGCCATCCAACGGGCATGATGGGTAGCTCAATGCTGGAATATGCATCAATAAATCCTGAGGTGTCTAAAGCTGCTTCTCAAAAGTTCTCCAATCACTTGTGGTATTTGGCTCCAGAGATCGTCGGACTTGCACTGTTTGACAGTCAAGTGAGTGCGCAAACAAAGAGGCTGATGGTGAGAGCCATGAAAGATGGAAATGAAGAGGATGAACAGGGGCATATGAAGAGAATCACTGTTGACCTTGGAACAGTTGCAAGGAAGAACATTGAAGATTTTGTATCTCCCAAATCCAAGGTGCTCTTCAAACTGATGGATCTCCCAGATGACTTCCTTGATGTTGATCCCGATGAGTGGGAGACCAGGGAGGACTACCAAGAAGCTCTGGCTGTAATGAAGACAATCAATGTTGTCAATGATCATGCAGAGCGTGGGGTTGCCCTAATACAGCAATATTGTGGTCTCATCGCCAAAGATGAGACCCAACTCCAGTACTTGCTGCAAATTGTGCAGAACCATCGGCACAAGTATCCCGATAGCCGCAAATCAACTTTAATTGATCAGTAACTACTAAGTTACTATATTGCAGTGACTTTCAGGGGTTTTGGGGGTAAACAAGTGGGGCTGTGTGCTTGTTGTGTTGTGAGTATGACTGAAGAGTGTGCAATAAAGTCATTCTCCACGTTACCTGAAAAATAGCAATTTGTCATTCTTTGCTTTGCTATTTCCTACAATACATTAATTCTGTTTTGACATATGACAAACATGTAATCAGATTTGTGTTTAGATTTGTAAGCTTAAAAAATATAATTTCTGTGCATAGTATAAGAATAATGTGTAATATATAACTTAAATGTGCAGGCAGTGCAATTCGATTTTGACCAATAAAATGTACAATCTTTGACTTGATTGAGCTACCTCTAAATATGCTTGAAATTCAACCAAATTTTAACCAAAGCAGTTTTTTGTACATAGGAACATAATTGGGGGGTAAGACTCAAGACAATCAAAAAAAGGTAATTTAAGATCCACCCTAATATATATATATATATATATATATATATATATGCACACTTAATGGCACTTAGCTGGATGTGTATATATAAATAAAATATACATAAATGTGTGTATATATATAAACATATGCATATACATATGTACACACACACACACACACACACACACACACACACACACACACACACACACACACACACACACACACAATGAACATTTTCAAACAAGAGCTGTTTGGTAGGACTTGTTAGGGGGTCCCCCCTAACCTGTTTTGAGGTTCGAATCCTCAGAGCTCTCTGTGCTAAAGCCACATGTATCTGTTGCAAGAGATTTATGTGAAATGTGAAATATAGAATTCTATATTTCAAGAACAGTTGGGCTAAATTAAGAACCCAGCCCTATTCACACTGGCCAGAGGGAGTTGTTAACACAGGGACCTATGTTTGAATGCCCCACTGGAATGACAAAGAGAACAAAACATGCGTATGCAATGAGTCTAACCAATTGACCAAGTGACACCTTTCGATTGTCTGTGTTTGCCTTGAGAGGGAGGGAGGGGATGCCAGGATGAGTCTGATGATGTCTTTCACACCTCTTCTGTCTTTCTAGGGCAGGGGGGCCATTGTGTTGCAAAAAGGTTCCAGACACCTTTTGAAAGAGTTGTAGGACTATTAGCGATGGCCTGTCTGGTTTAGATTTGACTGACTATCAGTGATGGCCTCTAATTTTCTGTGCCTAGGAATTCAAAAATATGAGAAACTCTCAACGTGAAATGTCTAATCAAAGCAAATCTATTTTTCATGCCATACGCCCATCCACACGCACCGAGGCTGGTTGGGGCACAAATGGAACGCGACTGGGACAATTGGAACGCCACGAGAAATGGAACGCCACAGGGAGAAATGGAACACCACGTGGAGCGAGGCTTCAGAATGGTAACATTTCCCCATACTGGCCACGGGTCCATTTGGTTCCATTTGCACACTGTCGGAGGTAGGACACCAGAAATGCAACACCAGAAATGCAATTAAATGAATGAATTCAGTTCAGTGGTCACCTGTATGAAGGTGGAACAGTTTAAAAGCGCACACGGCACACATGAGTACAAAGGACCCCAATGGAAACAAGCCTTCATCTGCTTGGGCGTGAAAAATATTTCATTTTTCTCAATCCTAGTTCATTGGGTTTAAAATATTCTCTCCAAAACTACAGTATTCAACTGTACTTTCCTCTCTCTCTCCCTCTCTGTAGATAGATAGATAGATACGGCGACAAGCCACAAAACTTATTATTGAAATATTTCAATTCTAGTTTAATGTGAGAGCGCACTGTCTCGCAAACAGGGAGCGCGTGTACTATTTGATTCACTGGAGTCGGGACCCTAGCTGTCTCCGTTCTACTCTCTCTTCTCTTCTCCTTTCTCCTGCGCTAGAGACAGATAATCACCCCCTCGTTTTAGGCGGAGGGGGAACGGTGAACGAGTGTTGTCTCTTCTATGATGTGATGGGTTGTGTGCGCCGGTTTTCCATTGTTTTATTTGTTTCCCCGTCCGGTCTCCTCTCTCCTCTCTCTCCTTTCTCCTGTGGCTACAGGCAGATATCACCCCCTCGTTTTTAGGCGAAATAAGCGAATATTGCCAACAGATAGATTATATCACGGTTTCATTAAAAGGGGTGCAAATGATCTAATTCCATGATTGATTGATTGAAGAGTTTAGCACTGTTTGCAATAGAAGACGCAGTTACAATACATCATTGGCACACACACACAGTCCCATTCCGCGACCCACCCGTGGGTCGACACCCAGTACTTGGGAAACAATGCTTAAAACATCATACACACGCAGTTTTTATAGACGCTGTCTGTATCTGTCGCTCTCTCTATCTCCATTAAAGCACACTCACTCACTCACTCACACTCACACACACACACACGCGACGCGAGCGAAAAGCGGTTGTCCGTGGTGTAAGATAACTCTATGGGTGTAACACGTTGAAAAATTAAAAATATCCGAGCACATCGGTGCTTAATAATAAGTGAACTTTCCGACGGCGAAGTCCTTCTGATGGATTTTTCTTGGCTGTCAATGTCTCTATAGTCCAAAAAATCGCTCTGAACGTGAGTAAAACGATAGTGTACTGTGTACGCTGTATCGACTTGTCATCTAAAGCATTGCCAAATGGGAAATGTTAACTTGAGCCACTTGACCACTCACCGTTTTTTCCTCCTCTGCTGCAATGAATCGCTCGCCTCTGCTCGCACGAGCCGAGCACAAACGAGGAAGGGCGAAACTTGCCGAGGCACAAATGAGGGAAGGCTGGTGGGCTGTGGCGCTCGATTCCACATCTAACGAGGAGAAAGCCTCGTTAAAATACGCTAAAATACGTGCAGACAGCCTGGCTCCGCCCGGCCAAATACCTTCCGACACGTATATCGCCCTTCCCAAACCAAAGAAGGGGGGCGAAAAAGCAACTAGCAAAGCCCACGGATAGAGGAGCAGTTGATTCCACATGATCTGCACGCTGAGCGGGGGCGGCGCCCACTGACTTCAATAGAATACGTGGAGCCAGCCGAGAGAACCGCCCGCGTTTATCATCAAGTGACATTTATCCACTTTCCATTCTGACGTCACTTCCAAAGTGATTTCCAGGGGCTAGTTAAAGACGTTTTGCTATCACAAAACGTAATAATGAACACCACTTGTTATTGGCTGAGGGGGTTTACCCATGATTCCACAGGCACGTAGCCACGGCCAGTGTGTCCACACAGCTAGCTAGCTCAAGCTCGGTGTCTCAGCCACAAACACGTGCATAAAGTACGCACTGCGCAGTCAGACGTTGGTTTTCGTTTTTCCCCTAAAGAAGAAAGTCTCAAGGCTGCCGTCTACAAAGTAAGGTAAGGTAAATATTCACGACTGCAATGTTAACGTGAACAAACACATGTCCGGTCGACAATTTGTAGGTTTGGAAGCTAATGCTAAGCTAGGCTAGGCTAGCTAGCATTACAGTTCGTGGCTGTTTTGGCTATATGCTAAGCTACCGTAAGCTAGCAGGAGTTATACGGGCCCCACGCAGCTCGTGGGAGTAAGCAGGACGTAGAGTGCTCAAGTACGGTACTACGTTAAATTTTGAATGCTTTTATTTTGTGTATTCCTTTTTTCCACTGTCCCACGGCTAGCCTTTTTCGACGCGCTGCATTTTGGCGGGCTCGCTTGTGTGCTGAGGTCGGGAGCTAGCATGTACTTAATGTGGTTTCCCAGCTGGTACATTACGTCTGGCGGGATGTAGATTATGATACATTTATTTAGTTCCTTATAGTTTCTCTCTCTCTCTCTCAGTTGGCGCTTGTTCGGTATCTAGCCCTCTTCAGCGAACCAGGTACTACTTAGTCTATTGACCTGTTTGCCCGATAGATAGCCAATTTGGCATATGCATTGTGTTTGTAGATTGATTTGTGTAGGGTTGTTAAATAAGAGACGACATTTTTGATGTTTTGGGTGGGTTAAAAACCCTGAGATGCATATAAAACTGCATTTTGGCACATTTATAGCTCTCACAATACAAACACAACATGGCATTAGGCTATCAAAAATAACTGTAACATGGTTAACAAGTTCTATTCAAACTATAATCACATGGACATCACATTTTGCAAACTGTCTGTAAAACTGCACAATTAAATAATATGCTTTGGAAAATGGTATGAAATAATAAGTAGGCTATACAATGACTTTAACCTCCTAAATGTACCCTTCAGCTTATTTTGTCTCTGCCATTATAGCATCCCCAGATTTTATAGCAAATGTTGGAATGGGGGGGGGGGGGGGGGTACATGATGTGCATTTTTCTGCCCTAAAATGATACATGTTTTGTAGCAATTTGTATAATTATTGAATTGAATGTATGCATGGTGTAATATACTTTACAAACATTTCGGTATACCCTATAGTCTATATTTTACCCTAGCTATTTCTCACCATTTTCCAAAGCATACCTGGTCCTTTTATAGCCACTCTTTTGGTTACCCAGCACAAAATATCCAATCTCAGATGCAATATGTGTTTGATTACTTTGTGTCAGCACTGATGATGGAGGAACTGGGTAAAAGGATTCACTGCTGGACCCCCATGAATGTTCTTCATAGCGGGAACTGGGAATGCATTAGTATGCAATTGTGCTTTAACTATTGAAAAATAGCAGATATACAAGCTCACAGCGTGGCGCTGTGAGCTTGTAGATCTGCTATTTTTGAAAAATCTTTGAATATTTTGAAGAAAAAAACATTTTCTATGTCAGTGGGGCTCAAACCTTTTCATGTGAAGGACCCCCAAAATGATATGTATTTGGCCAAGGACCCCCATCTCAAAACATTTAGTTCCAGGGACCCCCCAGGAGCAGAATTTGAGTTAAAAACATTCGCTTAAAAATACATATATTCAAAGCTTGGCACATTTTTCAATAGCTTAAGTGTAAAATAATTAAGGCCCCTCCATCTTGGGCCCTGGTAACTCATTCACACTTTCCCCTCTTTGTGATTAATCTAATTGCCTTCTCCTTCTCAGGTGCCTGCTGTGATAGTTGGTTGAGTCCTGTTCTCTCCAGGCCTTGTGGTGGCATCTTATTGTTGTGGTGCTGCGCTAGAGTCCTGTCCAGCCCTCTTCGGTGAAGCAAACCAAGGTACTAGCTATTTGAATCATATTTTTTTGCACTTAATAGCCAATCCAGTGTGTGCTTGTAGATTCATAACTGTTTGTGTCTGCACTGTAGTGTGTTGGAGTAACCCTCAGATTTTTGCTTTCTCTTTCTCAGGTGGCAGCTGTGATAGTTGCTGTGGTCCTGGCCTCCTTCTGGTGTTGGCTTTTGGAGTGGTCCTGTCCTGTCCTGTCCTGTCCTGTCCTGTCCTGTCCTGTCCTGTCCTGTCCTGTCCTGTCCTGTCCTGTCTGAGCTGTCCTGTCCTGTCTGAGCTGTCCTGTCCTGTCACCTCGCAGAGCAAACCCATCAAACAAGGTACATGTCATATGATTTGAAATAATAACTGACCAACAATGGTTTTGCCAAGTGTTCTATCCCTTCAAAGTGTAAACTACACTCACTCTCTCTCTCACTCTCACACACTCTCAGGAGCTGTACTCTGGGTGGCTGCTAGTTCCTGTCCTGTCCTGGAGCAGAGCAAACATCAAACAAGGTACAATTCATATGATCTGAAATGTAACTGACCAACACACAATTAAATTAAGCTCATGTAGACTCACATCTGTGTTTACAGATGGCTGCTTACATGAGGCATTGGCGAAAACGCAAAAAAGAAATGGATCTACTTCTACAGGACTCAGAGAGCGATGATGATGTTCCGGAGATGGGAAATCATTCTGACATAGACAATATGCCTGGGACTCAGAGTAGTTTTGAGAGTGACAATGTTCCTGCGACTCAAAACATGTATAACAGAGACAGTATTCCAGGGTCCTCAGAGAGTTTAGACATTGACACAGACATTGAATATTGGTCTACTGACACAGAACAGGAAATGAATGAAGTTGAAGTGGCTGTCAGCTTTGAAGAGGAGTTAAGACAGTGGGCTTTAAAAAACAAAGAAACGCACAGATCGCTAAATGAGTTATTGTCCATATTAAGAAAACAAGGACACTTATTGCCTCTAGATGCCAGGACACTTCTTGCAACACCAAAATGTAATACGACTGAAGATAAATGTGGGGGGCAGTACAGGTACTACGGTTTAGAAAAGGGCATCTGCCGTTTTTTAAGTCGAACAGAGAGCAATGATGTAAAGCTTAAGGTTAACATTGATGGCATCCCGCTTTACAAAAGTAGTGGTGTCCAGTTCTGGCCAATACTGGCACAGTTGGATCATTTTGAACCATTCATTGTTGCTATTTTCAGTGGTGTTAGTAAGCCGAGTCCACTTGGGGAGTATCTTAATGACTTTTTGACTGAGTACAGACATCTTAAAGACAATGGGATAGTTTTTGAAGGCCAGACCTACAACGTCCATATTGAAGCTCTGATCTGTGATGCGCCAGCAAGGTCATATCTAAAATGTATTAAGAATCATAATGCCTATGAGAGTTGTGAAAGATGTATTGTCAGAGGTGTTCATGTTGAGAATAGAATGGTTTACAGTGAACAGGACTGCGCTCCTCGAACAGATGAATCTTTTTCTAGAGTGGAGTATGGCAACCACCAAACTGGTGCCAGCCCCCTCATTGCTGCAGGAATACCTTGTGTTAGCTCATTCGTTTTGGATTATATGCACATGGTCAGCTTGGGCGTAGTGAGACGCATATTAATTTTCTTAACCCGTGGCCCAAAGATTTGTCGTTTATCTGTGAGGCAAAAGGAGGCAATATCCCAACAACTAATTAAATTTAGAGGGAAGATGCCAAGTGAGTTTGCTCGTCAACCCCGGGGTTTACATGAGTTAGATAGGTGGAAGGCCACTGAACTACGTCAGTTTTTGCTCTACACAGGACCCGTGGTTTTAAGAAATGTCGTGTCCCCTGAAATGTACAAACATTTCTTGTCCTTGACAGTAGCCATGTCGATAATGCTGGAGTCAGATGAGCGCACTCGGAATGCTTACCTCCCCTATGCTAAAGAACTCATTCAACACTTTGTCAAGTGTTGTCCTGCCCTTTACGGCACAACCTTTACTGTTTACAATGTACATGGTCTAATTCATCTCCATGAAGATGTCAGCCACTTCAACTGTTCGTTAAATGACATTTCCTGTTTTCCCTTTGAAAACTATCTGCAAAACATCAAGAAACATGTCAGGAGTGGTAGAAGTCCTCTGGAACAAGTCACCAGGCGTTTGTCAGAAATTGAACATTCCAAGTTGAACACTGGCCAGATTCACCCTAAAGCAATAGTTTCTGTTAAAGAAAAGGACTGTTGTTTTCTCTTGAAAGATGACAGATTTGCTTTTTTGTTAGACAGAAGAATGTAGATGGGACTTTAGCTTGTGAGATTCTGGATCAGCGGCACACATCATCGTTCTTTGAACAACCATGTTGCTCCAAACTTATTAACATAGTTTGGACAAATGGTCAGGGAAGGAGAAAACATGGATTACTGCGGGAGACAGATCTGCTCCGCAAGGTGGCTTGCCTCCCACAAGACAACGGCTGTGTCCTCTTGCCCCTTCGCCATGTTCTGGAACTACAATATTAAAGGTTACATTTATTTTTCTTTCAGCTTGTTACAACCACGGCTGCACCTTCCCCGATCACCTGCATGTCTCCGCAAACGCATAAATCTTCTATTTGTTCTTTGTTGCAGCATCCCAGCTCCCAATGTACCCCACCTCCCTCTGCCGCAGATAAACAATCTTCACCTCACCCCTCTTGCTTTTGCATCTAACCTCATTAACCTCACCTGGCTTTGTAGTTACACTGTAGTTATTTCTGATTTGTGTCTTCTATAATCAGTCCAGGCCAACTCCAGCCCTGTAGTGACATGACCGTTTATCCGTTGATTCATATGGTTCATGGTGTATTTTAAAATTTTTCACTCGCAATTCGCTTAGTAACACATGTGTGTTGTCCTTTTCAGGTCATGTATGCCAGAGCTGTCTGGATAGAGGATGGAAGGGAGACGGAAGGTACAATTCCTTCTAATTGGATCGACTATAGTCAGAAAACCATTAGATGGCCAAATGATAAAAAAAACGGTGGGTAAAGCCTACAGGAAGAAAATGGATCCCCAGGATGAGTGGCTGACGTACCCGTTGGTGAAGATAAAGATGACTTCTGGCAAGTATTGTTGTTAGATAATTTCCTCAATTCAAGTCAAACTAGTTGAATCGATGTTTACAGTCAGTATAACTTTTAGATAAAGATCGTGACTGTGACAAGTACAACCTGACCAGCCAAGCAGAGGAGGAAGAAGAGGAGGAAGTGGTTGTGAGAGGGAAGAGGAAACATGCTAAAAAAAAACTTGAGGACTTTGTAGAGGATTACGGTATGTTTCTCAAATAATTTCTGAATCTGATCTGAATGTGATCTGTGTAACACAAAATGGGGCTCACATTGTAGTCATTCATGTTTCATTCATGTTTGTACTGTAACAGAATCGGATGCGGAGGAGAGCGCGAAGGGTAACTATCTAAATTATAAGTCCAATGTCAAAAATAACAATCAAATACTTTGATTAGGAGGTCTATTCTTAATGTTTTTACTTTATATTCCATCCATATAGGTGTCAAGCTGCCCTCCTTTCCTGTCGCACCAAACAAAGTGCAGTCCAGCCAAACACTGTTCAGCGATAGTGAGTATTGCTGTCAATTTATGAACGAGATTAGTATAATGATGTATTGGGTTAACAACATGAAAGCGGTTACAAGCAGATTTTTATGTTTCAGACACTGAAAATCAAGCCATGTCTTTCCCAGTGGAGCATACAGACAAGAGACATGTCCGCACCCAGTTCTCAACAGCAAGTAACACCTCGGAGCAGGGAAATGTCTACACACGGTGAGTGTGCATCAAATTTTAACGGTGACCTTCGTGTTCAGAAATCAAATCAATATATGGAATTTAACAACATTCTGTCTTGCAGGCTCACGACATGGAGAACCTTGCAGAAGAGACATCAATATATGGAATTTAACAACATTCTTTGTCTTTTGCAGGCTCACGACATGGAGAACCTCGCAGAAGAGACACACTGAGTTCTCAACAGCAAGTAACACCTCGGAGCAGGGAAATGTCTACACACGGTGAGTGTGCATCACATTTTAAAGGTGACCTTCGTGTTTAGAAATCAATATATGGAATTTAACAACATTCTGTCTTGCAGGCTCACGACATGGAGAACTTTGCAGAAGAGACATCAATATATGGAATATAACAACATTCTTTGTCTTTTGCAGGCTCACGACATGGAGAACCTCGCAGAAGAGACACACTGAGTTCTCAACAGCAATCATCTCAGCGCAGGGAACTATCCTTTCCAAGTGAGTATCATCACATTTGAATGGTGACCTTCTGGTTTAAAGGAGAGGGCAAATGTGACCTATGTTAGTGTAAATGGTAATAAAGAAATCGGTGGCTTGTGTCTAAAGTAAAAAAAAAAAAAAAGTTATCCTTAAAAGGAAATATGGAATCTAAAACATTCTTCTCTGCAGGCTCCTGCAACACGCACGTAACACCTCGGAGAAGCGAAATGTCTCCACACATTGAGTGCATCCCATTTTAACGTTAACTTTGTGTTAGGAGTCAATATTTGGAATCTATAACGTCATTCTTTGTCTTTTCAGGCTCGCGGCATGGAGCACCTTGGAGAAGCGACACACAGGGTTCTCGACGGCAATCAGCTGTGTGCAGCGAACTATCTTCTGGCTCTCGACACGTACCTCCGCGCAGGGACACATCAAGTGAGTATGCTTCACATATAAACGGTTACCTTTGTATACAAATCGATATTTAGAATCTAAGAACATTGTCTTTTTCAGGCTCTCAACATGCAAGCCCTCAAATCAGAGACACCTTCAAACTCAGTGAGTATTAGTCACATTTTAAAATGTCTTTCGCTTAATAACTTATCAGCCATGTTAAATCTCAGAACATTTGTGTTCTTCAGGAACTCCACAAGCAAACCAGAAAACAGCCAGAGGTTCTGAAAGGCATGGACATCGCTTCAGGTACAGTGTAATGTTCTAGGGCACAGCATCAGTAGCGAATTACTTCTGCTGGTTAGTCTCCAGCCCTTATTGCTGCCCTAGTGATTTCCTACAGCTTGGTCTTGGCATTGAACTATATTTGTATCAGGATATGTGATTGACTTGGTCTTTTTCAGTGACATGGTATTGTAGTAGTAACCAATAATTCAATGTCCAATAAAGTTCTAGGTCCAGATCCAGACACAGGTCAAGGCAGAGTAGTGCCTCCCAACACGATGTCAGATACCGGCACAGCTCCAGGACCAGCCACGAGTCTCGGCATAGCACCCGGTCCAGCAATGGCTCCACTCGGGGTCCTCTCGCCATTCCGACATGTCACCATTCCGACATTGACTTCTAATTGTCGGAATGGTGATACTTCTTCATTTTGGAAACATCCCACCATTCCGACAGAAAAACATCCCACCACTCCGACTAGTTAAATTGTGTCGGAATGGTGACATTCCCACCATTCCGACAAGGGCAGCAAATGGTGACAGTTACACTTTTCAGCCACTAGATGGCACCATTGTATTAGAAATTCTCAGGAACAAAATGGCTTGTAACTGTGGAATGAATTAACCTTACTAGATGGCACCATTGTATTAGAAATTCTCAGGAACAAAATGGCTTGTAACTGTGGAATGAATTAACCTTACTAGATGGCACCATTGTATTAGAAATTCTCAGGAACAAAATGGCTTGTAACTGTGGAATGAATTAACCTTTTTAATACTTTTTAAAATCACTGAATCAGTGAGTGAATCAGAGTGAAAACCTGCATCAGAATCAGTGACTGAATCAGAGTGAAAACCTGCATCAGTGGACGCTCAAAGACATCACTGACACCCCCACGGGGTACCCCTTAAATCACCGGGGACCCCCCTTTTTCCAAAAAATAAAAATAAGTAAAAAATTAATAATAGAAAAAGAAAAATAGAAGAAATATATTGGAAGTGTATTTGGTATTCCACCCTCTGAGTAACAGATAGGACCCCCTGGTACTCCCTTGATGACCCTTGGGGGTTCTGGACCCCCTATAGGTTACACAATTAATGGCAAAGAGCATAGAGATTATTACTAATTAATGAATTAATGATTTCCCAGCATATATCCAAACCTGTGGTTTTGGGGTGTGCTGGTTTGTAGTTTCAGGTCACTCCAACTTCAACGTTGGCACAAATGACACAAAGCCCCTTTCCTATAATCTCCAACATATCGCCTCCCTTATCCACAATAATGTAATCTCCCAAGAGGCTTTTATTTTGTACACATTCTTATCCTTTATATTATTCATAGAAGTTTTTAGTATTGTGACATTCTCCTACTTTTTATTGTTGTGATTTTCATTATTCTGACTGTATGTAGCACTTATATATTCGGTTTGATGTTAAGAGCATTATGAATAAATTCCATTATTATTTACTATTAGTATTATAAGGAAGACCTTGAAAAGTTTTCCAACCTAGGGCGAATCAATCTCTTTAAGGTGATGTGGCTGTCATTTTTCTCTCTCTTTTTTTTTTACACATTTCAGACCATCTAATTGAACTTTTTGCAACATCTCCATCTCTCTTTTATTAAAACAGTGTAACAAACATGAGCAGTGAATCAAACTGGAACAAACTGGAAAAAATAAAATGTGATGGTGAGACAACAAATGAAATATCAATAATCTTTTTTTGCAATGCAATGGAGAGCCCCTGAACAGTATTAAAACAAAAATAAAATGTGATGGTGAGACAACAAATGAAATATCAATATTCTTTTTTTGCAATGCAATGGAGAGCCCCTGAACAGTATTAAAACTAGAAAAAGTGCTCTACCGAGCACATGTCTCCACCAGCGCCACCATGAGGCTGATTTCCGAAATTTGATGTGGCATTTCTTCCTTGTCCTAGTGGGAACGTGTGTGCGCGATTTGGTGTTATTTGCCCTCTGCGAAAACCACAAATCGGCCTGTTATAGCGCCACCATGAGGCTGATATCGAAATTTGATGTGGCATTTCTTCCTCGTCCTAGTGGGAACGTGTAGTGGGAACGTGTGTGCGCGATTTTGTGTTATTTGCACTCTGCGAAAACCACAAATTGGCGTGTTATAGCGCCACCATGAGGCTGATTTTCGAAATTTGACGTGGCATTTCTTCCTCGTCCTAGTGGGAACGGGTGTGTGCACGATTTCGTGTTATTTGCACTCTGTGAAAACAACAAATTGGCGTGTTATAGCGCCACCATGAGGCTGATTTCTGAAATTTGATGCGCCATTTGTTCTTCGTCCTAGTGGGAACGTGTGCGGGGCGATTTCGTGTTATTCGCACTGCGTTTGTGATTTGAGGCATTTTGTCCAAAATGGAGCAATGTTTCAAACTTTGAAAGCCAATATCAGCTAATCAGGATGGAATATGGGCAATCAGACAGATCTGTATCGATCACATGACTGTAGAGATACCGTCTACCGATTTGCATGATTTTTTGCCAAAATCTGTAGGAGTAGTGTACAGAAATGTGTATAGCAAACATTGGCCTCATGGTGGCGCTAGAAGAGGGTCATTTGAAAAATGTGGGGCAGAGGTTCAGCGATCGGGCCAACGGCGCCAGAGATTAGTTGGTAACAACCAGGCCACACAAATCGGCCTGTTATAGCGCCACCATGAGGCTGATTTGAAAAATGTGGGGCAGAGGTTCTGAATTGGCATCTAGGGAGTGTGTGTGTTCAGTTTGGCAGCGATCGGGTCAACGGCGCCGGAGATTAGCTACCAGGCCACACAAATCGGGCTGTTATAGCGCCACCATGAGGCTGATGTGAGAAATGTGGGGCAGAGGTTCTGAATTGGCATCTAGGGAGTGTGTGTGTGTCCAGTTTGGCAGCGATCGGGCCAACGGCGCCGGAGATTAGCTGAGGACAAACAGGCGCCGGAGATTAGCTGGGGACAAACTTGGAGGACGGACACACGGACGGACGGACGGACAGGGGCGAAAACATAGTCTCCCCTCAGCCTTCGGCTGGTGGAGACAACAAAAACATTGAGTGGACACATAAAATTTTTGGCCAAACTAAAACGTTTTACAATTTAAAACAAAAAACTCACTCAATTAAAAATTTAACGAAAAATATCTACTCAAAATGTACAATTAGGTGTCTCACTCCCTCCCAGTACTGCTGGAGCGTTCTTGTACGCCTCTGGTACCCCCTTTTCAGCCTCTGCAGCCTCAATTCCAGATCCCTCCACTTCTTCTTTTGGTTGGGAGGACGGTCGCCACGTTCTGCCTGCAGGCAGACGGCCTCGATCCGGCGCTGCTCATCTTTTAGTTTTCGAATGAAAACCCAGAGGGACGGGTGGCGTTGGCCGACGGTGGCATTCCACCTGTGATGGAAGGCTGTAACAAGATGTGTAAATACAACACACATGCCATTATTATAGGCCATTTAACATTTTCTTACATTACTCTGTGACATTTAAGTGCTTGAACCTTGTCTTTTTTCTGTCATGATACCATACGTGTCATCACGACAGAAAAAGTGCGAACAACAGCTGATTCTAAAGAGAATATCTAATATATTTTCAGCTATGTCAAGTACTGCAATAATGAATTATATGTTGTTACCTTCGACTCTGTTGTTGGTTCTGTTGTCAGAACCACGGCCATAAACATTCCACACCGCCGGGGGGAATGTTGCTGTGATTGACACGTAGGTGTCTGTCAGGTAGTCGATGAAGTCGCCTAAGGGTGGGTATCGGCGCCTGAGCTGCCTGGTTTCGGGTGTCGCTAGCAGGAGAGTGAAGCCATTCCGAACCCTAATTACAGGCAGGTAGCCCATCGCCATGGCCTTCCGGATCCATCGTTTCAACTCTGCATCCTCACGGTAAGGTGCTGCAAAAGATGTGTAAAGAAATAAGAATGAATTCCCTGAAAAAGTAGGCTATATTATATTGTACTGTACATGTAGGCTACAGGGACATAAAATGATTTCATGATAACTCTCTTGTAATTGTGAACTTGAACTCTTTCCCAGAGTGCCATAAACGATTTGTTTCAATTACACTTTTCAGCCACTAGATGATCCCCTTCCTCATCTATTTGTGAGAAACACACAATGCCAACCAGGGACTTTTAATTGCGACTGTCAGGTCGCATTTACTATGAAAACCTCCACCAGATGTCTGTCTGTCTGTCTGTCTGTCTGTCTGTCACGTCACACCTCAGTGTCACACTTTTCCCCTGCTCATATCTCCGCAACCGTCGCACCGATTCATGCCAAATTTTGCACACATACTCCTTAACTGCCAATGTCCAACCAATCCCTTCCAGGGATCCCCAGATCTCCAGGGACTACCCGGGGACCCCCCAAAACAGTGCAATGACAAGTATCGGGACAACATCATTCCATACCAGCTGAGACTGGCCTATCCACTTGGCTGAGTCATTCTTGGTGATGTCATGATGATGGGTCAGGGTGGTTAAGTAATTCTTGGTGATGTCATGATGACAAGTCAGTCAGATCCAATCTGGAATCTCCATAATGGAGATGCCCATATATGGAGATGCCCATACATGCAGACTCCAGATTGGATATGACTGACTTGTCATCATGACGTCACCAAGAATGACTCAACCACTGTGGGTCACGTGGACCTCTACATATGGAGATCTCGACACCGACCACTAACACTTCCACATTGTGTAGCCACCCTGTACAGGAAGTGATGTCACAACTCGCTGACATCACCGCCAGGTCCACTGCGTGACCTGACGGTCGCTTATCTCCCGATTTGGGAGTCTTACTAGTGTATTTTATCTTGAAGTCATGAGTTTTAATTATGTATTGTTCAATTTAAAACATGTGCATTCAAAACATCTAAAGCGTCTCCCAAACTGTCCTAGCATGTACCCCTTAACCAAATGATAATGCACTGCCACTGACCTGCCAGGCCAAGCTCCTGGATCTTCCTCCACAGGCTTTGGCAGAAGTGGAAATAGCAGCCATTTGTGCGGATATGAGGCAACTCTGCCCGTAGCGCATTCATAGCTGCTATTTCAAAATCTGTCACCACCGCGCGTGGTCTCCATCTGTTAGATTTATGACAGGATGGATGAAAGATAGAAACACAGACAGCAAAATGGGTTAGGTAGGCCTACACAATTTACCACAAAACTATAAAGCAAGGATATAATGAATGTGCAAACAACACATACCCACACACACACACACACACACACACACACACACACACACACAGACAGACAGACAGACAGACAGACAGAACCTACTCCTGCCCAGTGAGCCGCTCAATCCTCCTCTTCAGGAGCCTGAGGACACTCTGGTACATGTCCTGCGTTTTCCCTGTCATGAGTACCATGACAAAGGGCAGGACCCTCTCCATGTATAGACCGTGGATGGTCATGAATTGGAAGAATGGCCGAGGGCACGTCTTGAACGTCCCATCCATATATATCTATAAGTGGGGGGGGGAAACAACAAATATTGAATTCATTTTTTACATTTCAAGTAGGTTACTGGCATTAGTTCAAATACTTGTAGCCTAATACATGTTGTCATGAAATGTAAGTTAACATAGGCAAATGAGGCCTCCTTTGATTTGATCACCTTTACCAGGGCTCCAGAAAGCACTACTACTACCACAAACCTATGGTTTGTGGTAGTAGTGGTAGTAGGTTTGTGGTATGGTTTGCCGCAGTCCAATCCGAAGGGTATGCACTTTGAAGTGCGCATTTGAAGGGCTATGACGTCACTGGGCGGCGCCAAATAGTAATCTACAAGCTCACAATGCGAGCTTGTAAATCTGTGACCAGTGATGTCATAGCCCTTGAAATGTGCACTTCAAAGTGCGAACCCTTCGGATTGGACTGCGGATCATTTTTTCTTTCTACTGCAGCAGCAGTCTAGTGCACCTACTCACCTGCTGTTGTAATTTGCAGGATTACATACACATGTGCACTAGGTTGCTGAACTATGCAAATTGAAATCAACTGAAATCAACATCAACTAACTGAAATCAACAGCAACAGCATTGCCTCTGTGCACTGTGACTGCAGCATGAAAATACAACAGTGGCTCAAACTAAAGGGTTTTTCAAAATAAAATGCACATCTTCACAATAGTAATTTACAAGCTATTTCTGTTCATTTACTATAAACGGCAATGGAAACGAGGAATTACTAAATTACTTCAAGTGAAAAATATTGAACAGAAAAAATAAACACATGCTTCGAAGGCAACACAGGGCCTATCAAATAATTGGCATACTATTTCCAACTGTCATTGTAGATCATTTTGCCTGATACAAAGTTTCATGGGTTCTAACCTGGGTGCACTGGGCTAACTTTACAAAGTTGTCCTCTGTCCCGAAGACCAGGTAGCCCTGTGGGATATGGTGCTTTTGGAGGAACTGGTCCCCCCCCAGCTCACAGCCCATTCATTTCCGACGTCCACCTGGTGAAAGGCACGGGGGATGGGGGGCATGAGGCTGGCCCTTTTTCTCTCCAGCCTCGACCTCACAGCCTCATATGGGGGCATGGCCTCAATGTTGGGCGCCTGGTTCAGGATCTGATTTAGTAACATTATAGGGTTATGTTTTGTTCATATAATGGACTAGGAGAAGTATGACAAGCATTATGCCACAAAATAAATTCTTACCATGTTATAGACCCTCCGAGAAGGGACGGACGGATCCGCTGCTACCTGTTGCAGCATCTGCTGTATCAGGGCAGCGGTGTCCACAAAATCCCCCTCCCCAGGGTGGTTATGCTGGCCAGGCCCATTCACGATCACGATGTCAGGATCGTCCCTCTCAGTGTTGAAGGCCACCGTGGCCAAATAACTACGGCACCCTGCCCTTGCACAGCGCCAGTAAATTCGATTTCCGCGCACCCTATTACGCAGGTATCGATAATTGTCCAAAATCAGGACTCTGCCCCCCCGGCTGTTGGCAGCCTGCATGTATGCCATGATCCTCCAGTTAACTATTGTCTTGTGACTTGTCAGCTTGGAAAGAAAGACCTTACAGATTGCCAGGAGGTGCTGCCCTTTATACTAGCCTACACAGGTGAAATGCGTGGAAGTGATTGCTGTCTAGAGGAGCTGATTGGAAGAGTGATTAACCTCTGCTAATTAAGGGATGTGTGTAAGGCTGGCTGTAGCCTGGGTCAAATCTATGCCAGATCAGATCTACAAGCTCCAAACAACACATTGTCACATCACATTGGAGCTTGTAGATCTTATATAATATGATTAGTGCAATGTACAAAATGTAGTATGGTTGTTTAGCTAGATACAGTTTATGTAGCTGACAAACTGAGCATGCCCTTTTTTTGTTATGCAGTGGTCAGAAAGACAAAACATTGATGTAATTAAGAGTATCCATTTAACATATAGCGCCTACTCATTTTCAGGAATGGGTTAAAGGAGTAGTTCACCCCCAAAATGACTTTTTTTCTATTGATTAGTCATGCCATGGAGAGTAGAGTTCAATGATATTTTTTGGTTTTTGTCACATTCCTAAGACAAAGATTTGATTCAAGTAAATTTACCCCCATTCATTCCGGATGGAGACCCGTTTCGAAACGGGTCTCCATCCGGAATGAATGGGGGTCCATTACTTGTTACCACAATTTTGTCTTAGGAATGTGACAAAAAAACTAAAAATATTATTGAACTCTACTCTCCATGTCATGAATAATCACTAGAAAAAAAAGTCATTTTGGGGGTGAACTACTCCTTTAAGGTAGGACCCGAATGCCAAACACGAGTCAGTGCTGACAGTTACATTATTTATTGAAGAAACAAACTTGCAAAGTGGAACAGAACACACATGGTAATCACACAGCAGGGGCTAACACAACACAGGTGCAACAGTACACAATCAAACACGTGATAGGCTAAACAGTAACAGGACACAGGCTGAACTCAAGCATCTCAAAGCACTTCAAAAACACTTCTCTGCTTCTCTGAGTTAAGTTAACATTGATTTTACAATATAGACTAGAAACATGTCAAGGCTTTTTCTTTCTTTTTTTTTTTTTTGCAAGGGGGTCCGCTGTGTCTGTGGGGGTCCACTGATGCAGGTTGACCCTCTGATTCAGTGATTTTTTTAAATATTTAAAAAGGTTAATTCATTCCACAGTTACAAGCCATTTTGTTCCTGAGAATTTCTAATACAATGGTGCCATCTAGTGGCTGAAAAGTGTAACTGTCACCATTTGCTGCCCTTGTCGGAATGGTGGGACTAAAATGTGTCGGAATGGTGACATGTCGGAATGGTGACATGTCGGAATGGCGACATGTCGGAATGGCGACATTGACCCGCTCCACTCACTCTGTCTGGTCCAGACATGTCCACAACTCCAGCCACAGTCAGGTGCTGAGGGACACCGCCGGGCATGGTGAGTTGTCACATTTAAAGGGTTTGATTACGCCAGATTTATTATTTTTGAATCAAATCTATGGTCATCTGGGGAAGTTGAATGCAAAAAATATCAGTAATTTCTAAAACATCCATTCTTTTTTTTAAATACTTTTACAGGAGCAGATGCGGTGACTGATCGGTTCCCATTGGCACCAGCGGGTACGTTCTGAGCTACAGTATTTCAATGAGGACAGGACACTTCTCTGGTCTCTTCTCTCTTGCCCCTTTTCTTGTCTTTTCCATCAGGACACACAAACTGCTCTTCAAATAGCAGTGTAACATTGTTGGGTGGTGTCTATAATTTTAGCGATAACATGTGTGTTCTTGTTTTTTCTTTTCAGTATACCAGAAGAGATCGTTGGCTATCTTATTAGAGATCCGCAACGAGGTGAGACGCATTGCCAGAGCTGAAATGTCTTCAGCGAGCTCTTCAGCCAGCCGTGTCGAGAGGATTGAGAACCTGGAGGACTTCGAGAGAGAGGAGCAACGGATTGGCGATGTCCAGGCTTATAATACCCTGGTAGGCAAATGTAATGCATTTGCACACTGTTTTAATGTTCCTCTGTGGTATGTCAAAGTTTACATGAACCTATTCCAACAGGTGCTGCAGCTGTCTCGTGTTGGGGGGAAGGACGTAAAGGATTGCGTCTACAAAGTGCTTGACAGGTGTGTTTCAACATAAGATATGAAATAAACCTTTGTTTGGTGTTTGTGTAAGCTGTGGTTTTGTCTGAAAAGTTATTTGATGTGAGCTTGTGTACCTGCTGTTCTTGGTGAAGAGATTTGTTGTAATGGGATTAATAGGAAACCATCCTGGGGACCTAGGTTTATGCCATGTTAACAAATATGTCTAATCTCTTATCATTCATTTGTGTTTTTCTTCAGGCTCTTCAGTAACGGCATGATGGCCCAATGCAACATGTTGGGGAAGGGTAGTAAAGAGAAGCGTGCTATTGCGAAGACCAATTTGTATAGAGCAGCTCGAGGTAAGCTCATATTTCAGGTTCTCCAAGGAAAGAAAATTGTCACCTAGTAATCTGTAAATGAGTTGATCGGCAAAACATTTCCATGTTGACTTTTTTTAAACTGCTGTCTACCATGAGTTTTACATAACATTTTTACTGTGCTGGTTAGATGTAGAAAGAAGCTGACTTTGTATTATGCTCTAGTAGTGGATGTACAGGCAACGATTTTTGTATGAATATGGGGACTGTTTGACTCCATGTTGCCTTTGCACATATGTAATTTAGCTATTCTACTCTACAGATGCAGTCATGAAAGTCTACCCTGAGGCTACAGAGGAAATGATCAAACAGCATGCAGCAGACCACCTGAAACACGCTCCAGCCAGAAGGGGAGGCGGGGGACACACACCGGGCGCTCGGCAGTAATTTGGTGATATTTACAGGCACTCAGCAGTGTAAAAGAAAAAATAAGATCTGTTCTGGTTCAAGGTTATAGTGACTGCTGTGACCTGTATTCATTGGAGTACTTGAGGACTGTTAACGCTCAAATTCTGTCCATCTAAGCTGTTCTGCTTTTATTATTTTTGTCTTCAGAATTATAGCAATTTTACCGTTGGTAGTTGCGACCTGTTAATGTTCACCACAATTTTACTGGTTGTGATCTGTTAATGTTCAATGCCAATGTGCCACCGATGGGAGAGGACAACACAATGCCATTTTCAGAAGTCTTTACTTGAACTGTAAATGTTTGATTCTGGACTTTAATTGTTCGGACAGGAAAGGACAGCAATTCAGATACAAGGTCAAAGGATTTAAACCACAAGCAAACACATCGTCTAGCTTTATTCACACTAAAACCTGGAACACATCTATGTGGCGTTAGACTAGAACCGCTTTAACAACTACCTAATAGGTGATTCTCAAACGTGTTCATGTTAGTGGACCCTCATTTACATGTATTTGGCCGGAGACTCATGCATGTATTTGCCCGGGAAAACGTTTGTTCCAGGTTTAAATGGTGTGTGTGCTTTTTTTTTTTTTTTTTTTTGTGGAAATGTTAAATAACAGATACAGTATACAAGTTAAGTTTGTTTCTGGACTTGTATTTGTTTAGACAGGACAGGACAGGACAGGACAGGACAGGACAGGACAGGAACTCGGATAATGTTCCATGTATGTTCAATGTTTTCATGTCAGTGGACCCTCAAAAGTACATGTATTTGGCCGGGGACTCGTACATGTATAGACAGGGACCCCTCGAAAAACATTTAAAACATGTTTGTGGAAATGTTAATAAAGATGGCAATGAGAGTGGATTGAATTGTGATGTTTTTGTAAACCTCTGTGCATAATTGTAATCCCTGTTTTCAGAAGGTGGCACCAATTTGATGTTCCAGTTCATTTTCCCTTACTTTGTTTGGCTCAGCAGCACAATTAACATTGCTGTTGAGACAATCAAAGTAAGGAAAATTATCAGGAAATGGGCCACAATCTGAAAATAAGGACTACAGTTTATGCACAGAGCCTAAGCAGCATGAAAAAGGTCTAGAATTGGTTAAAATTGAACGTCTAAAAGAGGTCCACAATGACCACATTTGGACTAGAATTAGACCTTATATAGTGGTCCTGTTGACGTTCAAAACTGAACGTCCAAGAGACGTCAGAAAAAGACGTCAGAAAAACCCACGTTCTGGACCCCCCAGGGACCAAAATCCAACGTTCAAAAATGACTTTCAAAAGACGTATAATCAACGTCTCAATGTTCACTGGGAGGGACCCCCCAGAAGCAACATTTGAGTTACAAGACTTAGAAGCTTGGCTTTTTCTATCGAAACAAGATCATGTTTTCCATGGCCTACCAGAAAGAGGCTTATTGAGGCATTGTTCCTCTCTGCTCTGGATTATGGAGACATAGAAGAAATGCATCTGCTACCACACTAAACACCCTGGACTAGGTTTATCACTCTTCACTTAGATTTATAACAGGTGATAGCTATAATACGCACCACTACATACTGTACAGGTAGGCTGGCCCTCACTTGCGACCAGGAGGGATCAGAATTGTTTTTATGTATTTATAAAGCCCTAATTGGGAGTTTACCTACTTATTTAAATTCTCTTTTGCAGTGGAGAATTATTAGCCACCAAACACAATCGCAGGACTATTTGATGCTTGAGCCTTCACATCCCTCGACTGAGTTCGGAAAGACAGCTTTCAAGTTTTGTGCTTCACATTCAAGGAATACCTTACAGGTTTCACTTAAATATAAATCTCTTGTTCCACTAAGCCGTTTTAAATCCGACATATCAACCTTGGTCAATCTAAATTGTACTTGTTTTACTTGATGTTGAGAATTACAGAAATTCACGGGATGGAATTATTTTTGATAATTTTGTATGGAATGTCAATGGAATTATCTTGAAAATGATGTATACTTTGTATATTGTTGTTGTTTTATAAAACTGTTTTGTAAATTTGTTGTAATCTCGGCACTGCTGAAAAAGAGGGTACCAACCAGTCTGTTACCAAGAATTAAATAAAGGTTGAAATGAAATGAAATGAAACATGTTGGTCCGGGCCTGTTTCTTACAACAATGGATTATAGCTTCAACAAGATTATTGCTTCATCCAATCATTCCCAATTAGCAAAGTAACTAAAGTTTTCATATAATTGTAGTGGAGTAAATACAGTACATGTAGGGGAGAGCGGGGTAAACTGAGACACTTTTTACATTTGCTCCCCTCTAGGCGAACTAAAAGATATATCCCCCGGTGCTGGGGTAGCACCGGGGTAAACTGAGACAGACCAGAGAAATCAACAGGGTAAAGTGATCCACTCACTTGTTTCACTTTAAAACTACCATAAAAACACAAAAACCTGGTTAACCAGGTTAAATATGCACAATACATAAATGTACATAGCAGACATTCTTTTAATAGGGTTTGTTTACCAAACTTTCCTCAGTTGATCCTTATGTGTAGTTTTTCCTGTGGAATATATTTATGCAAAGTATATTGTTGTATTGTGCATAACTAATGAGATCATTAGCATATTTAGTCAAATGTAGTCAAATATGCTAATTATCTCATTAATTATGCACAATACATAAAAATATATATCAGAAATCGATTCTACAGGGCAAAATACTGAGAAATCAACTGAGAAAAGTTTGGTACACTCTTTAATCAGGGTTTTACAGCTTTCTCCATGCCTATCATGTTGGGATAATGTGAGATAGTGTCTCACTTTACCCTGAAGCAATTGTCTCACTTTACCCCACAGCCACATTTTGGGAAAAGGGATATCTTTTATCAATTCAGTGTAATCTTCAGCTAGCATCTATCACATGGATTTATAAGTTGGTAGTTCATCAAGATGTATGATATAATAATAATTTTCTCCCTGCATCAATTTGCTTTGACACAACAGCTGATTATGTTGACAGCAAGACAATTTACTTTTACATGCAAAAAACAAAAAACAAAGGGCTTGAAAATATGATGGTCCATTGCCTAGATACAGGGGGTGTCTCAGTTTACCCGGTGTCTCAGTTTACCCCGCTTTCCCCTACTTAGTTACTTTTTACATCACAGATAAAAATCGACTCCCTCCACACTCGCGCGTACACACACACACACACACACACACACACACACACACACACACACACACACACACACACACACACACACACACACACTCTGAGGCTGCACATTAATGTTAGTTTCCGACTTGATGTTGTTGAACAATAATATTTTGATGTTGAAATGTTTTGAAGCTAGTAGGTCTATAATGAACTAGAAAATAACATTTCTACACATTTTTAAGTGTGCCTGCTAATATTAAAAATTAGCATTTTTAATATTAGCATTTGTTAGCATTAGCATTTCAGCATTAGCATTAACATTTTGCAACATTAGCATTAACATTTTAATGTTAGCATTAGCATTTTCAGCATTAGCATTAGCGGAAGTAGTGGTTAGCATTAGTGGTTAGGTCTGTGGGGCCACCCACCGAGTTTGAGACCGGTAACGCCTTTGACACAATAAATCACTCCATCCTCATTTCACGCCTTATCTGGTACTGCCCTCAAATGGATGAAATCATACCTCTCCGACCGTCAGCACTACATCTCAATCAACAACTGCACATCCTCAAATGCCCCAGTCACCCACGGCGTCCCTCAAGGCTCTGTGCTCGATCCCCTACTGTTCACCATCTACATTCTACCCCTTGGACAGATCCTTCGCCACCACGGCCTTCAATTCCACTGTTATGCCGACGACACTCAATTATACCTCTCCACCACAACCATCACCACATCCACCCAATCCACCCTCACCAACTGCCTTACAGAAATAAAAACCTGGATGCAAACAAACTTTCTTAAACTAAATTGCAATAAATCTGAAATTATCATCATCGGCCCTGACTCCCTCACCCGCTCCACTCAGGATTTCTCACTCACCATCGACGGCTCCCTGGTCAAAACCTCTTCCCGCATCCGAAACCTAGGTGTCATTTTCGACCCCGCCCTGTCATTCCTCCCCCACGTAAACAATATCACTAAAACAGCTTTCTTTCACCTCCGGAACATCGTCCGTCTACGCCCCTCCCTGACTTTCTCCGCTGCTGAAACCCTCATCCACGCATTCATCTCCTCCCGACTAGACTACTGTAATGGCATACTTCATGGCATCACCTCCAAAACCCTAAATAAACTTCAATATGTCCAAAACTCAGCCGCTCGCCTCCTCACCAGCACCCGCTCCAGAGACCACGTCACACCTGTGCTCCATGACCTCCACTGGCTCCCCGTCAAACAACGTATCCACTTCAAACTACTCCTCACCACCTACAAGGCTCTGCACAACCTGGCTCCCCCCTACCTCTCCGACCTCCTCGAACCATATGCCCCAACACGCTCCCTCAGGTCCAGTGAGGATGGCCTCCATAAGGTTCCCAAAAAAAAGAAAAAAAAACCTGAGGTGAAAACCCACCTGTTCCAAATCGCCTTTCCCAGTTGACATCTTTTTTAACACTTGTTTTATTCTTGTTGTTATTATTAATGTTTTATCTTTTTTGTACTCTTTCTTAATGATTATTTTCTCCTAATAAAGTTGTTGCTCTTAGCTTCCCTCCCCCTAGCCCCCGTAGGCCCAATGTAAAGCATCTTTGAGTACTCAGAAAAGCGCTATATAAGTCCCAGATATTATTATTATTAACATGTTGGGAACTGGAGTTATGGCTGTTTAAAGCCAAGTCAATAGGAAGAAAGAGGGGGCATGGCTTGGCAATTACAGCTCGTCACTATTGGCCGTCTTAGTACACACACCAAGTTTGAGAAATACCATGCTGCAAACGGCAGTTATAGCTGTTTAAAGCTCAGCCAATAGGAAGATAGGGGCGGGGCTTAAGAGGGGAAGGGCCTAAGTAATACGTCCCTATTGGCCGTTTAAGTCCAGACACCAATTTTCAAGATGGTACCATGCTGTGAACTGGAGTTATGGCTGTTTAAAGCCCAGCCAATAGGAATACAGAGGGGCGGGGCTTAATCAATTACAGCTCGTTCCTATTGGCTGGAAAAAGTCCAAAGTCGTGTGAGCGTTTTAATGTGGCGCCAAAGTTTCTGTTGGTGTTATCAGCTGCTAAAGTCGGTGTCCCATTAACTTTACTATAAAGGGAAAAAAAAGCAAAAAAAAAAAAGGAAAAAAGCTTGAGCGCGGCACGCATGGTCTAGAGGCCTGTCTGGTAGAGGTAGAGGAGGGCAGGGGCATAGTAGACTCCACTATCTCCTTTGTTTACTTGTGGGCAGCGACCCACTTCTGGAACATCTCGAGGGCCCCCGCCATGAGTTCCGTCGGAGAACTGGCGAGGTTCTGGAGCTCAGCCCTGTCGGTGGACTCTTTCTCCCATTTGACCTTGTTCAGCCAGGGTTAAAAAATGGAGAACAGTACAAGTATAGTCAATACAATTGAAATGTAGTAAAGTACAAGTACAGTTAAACACCCTGCCTAAAAGGAACATCCCAAATAAGACTTTTTTACGTTGGAAGCCCTCAGTATTTAATTCATGAACATAATAAATAGCAAGCAAAGAAAACATAAAATAATATCACAGTTATAAAAAATAAAATAACTACCTCCTTCTCTGGCCTCCTGAAAGGTGAGTTTTCAGTGCAGTTTTGAAGGATGGCAGCGAGCTACATGTTTTAAGGTACATGTTTTAAGGGAGGTAGTCAAGGAATTCCACACCTGGGTGGCAGTGATGTAGAAGGAGAATTTACCCATATTTGTCTCATTGGTTTGTGTTATCAGATCATTGTGTGCGCTCCCTCAGGTAAATGGGAGGGGACATAGGGATGCCTTATGCTTAGGCCAGTACTCGTGCAGAGCCTCTTTGAAGCCAGTGATCCTGGGCTGGTACCTCATCACCTGTGGTGGTGGCTCGACAGGGTCCTTGCCCAGGAAGGGCACCTGGGCGGCCGCGGGCCGCTCTTCCAGGTGCACCGGTAGGTTGGATCTGCGCGTGGCCCTCTCCAAGATGGCCCACGGTTCCATGGAGAGGGGCGCTGAGGTGGCGGCAGTGGAGACACCTGTTGCCGCTGCGGTTCCAGTGAGCCCGCCCTGGGCCGCAGCGGAGCTGGATTCAGGGGCCTGGAGGGCAGACCCACCTGCCACTAATTCCAGGGGCCCAGCGTTAGCCGCTGGGGACCTAGGAGAGAGGTCATCATCCTCGTAATCGTCGTACTCCTCACACTCGAAGTTGCTGTAGGAGAAGGGCGAGGAGTCGCCGCTACCCTGCGAGGAGGAGGGGGAGGGAAAGTGGCGAGACTGGGCCTCCGTGGGGAGAGAAGGAGGAGAAGCGGCGCACTGGGGCACGCTGGGGCGCGGTGGGGACAGCCACAGTGGTCATCCTCCCCGTTGTCTCCTCCGATCCATCGCTGGAGAAGGAGGACACAATCCCGACGAGGGAGGAGGCCATATCGGCGCGAAGCCGACAAATGGGCAGGGGATGTTGGGTCAAAAATGGCAGTTCCGTGACCGTAGAGAGCAAAATTCTGTTTCTCAATGGATTTGTCATCTAGAAGGATTATTAAACAAATTTGGCCGGGGTGTATTTTTAAAAGGGTCGTAGACCAAAATCCAAAATGGCTAAAATCATCAATGACGAAAATTAACTTTTCAAGGGTTTGACCTACAGTTATGAATAGAACTTGTTTTCTGTGACTTTTTGGGTTGAGGAATTCATAATTGATGATTTAACCTGTTTTCAAACTTCTGATCCAAGATGATTTAACCTGTTTTCAAACTTCTGATCCAAGATGGCTGCCGGCTATCAGCTCTGAAAGGTACATTTTTTTAACATTGTCATAGAACCTTCATATTAAGCTCTAATGAAAGCTCTGCTCAAGCTAAAGCTAGTACAACAAAAATAATAACAAAGAGGTCATCTCAAAGGTCAAAAAGGTCACAGTTGTCTTATACAGTGAATGTGTGTGTGTGTGTGTGTGTGTGTGTGTGTGTGTGTGTGTGTGTGTGTGTGTGTGTGTGTGTGTGTGTGTGTGTGTGTGTGTATGCTTGCATACAGGGTGTGTGTGATGCGTCAGTGCAGTAGTACTGTGTAGAAGTGCTTGTAGTTAGTGCATGTTGCATGCTGCTCCTGCTTGCTACTCTCTGCTTTCAGCTACTGCCACCGGCTAGCCCTCCTTGCGGGGGGTGAACAGAGGAGCCGAGTGCGTAAGCCTCCTCTTGCCGGTACACAGCCTCTCCACCGCCAAGACTCCTGCAGTGCCTCCTCATGGCCACACACGGATATGTGCGGGGCAGCACGGTCAGAGTTATGTTTTTTGACTTCTCCAGTGCTTTCAACACTATCCAACCGGCTCTGCTTGCGGAAAAGCTTACGCTGATGGGGGTGGACAAGGGCTTTGTGGCATGGATCACAGACTACCTTTCAGAAAGACCACAGTTTGTGAGATTGCAGAACTGTCGGTCTGATGTGCTGGTGAGCAACACGGGGGCCCCTCAAGGAACTGTGCTCTCACCCTTCCTGTTCACTCTCTATACATCGGACTTCCGCTTCAATTCCAAGACCTTTCATCTGCAGAAGTTCTCAGATGATACCGTGGTGGTCAGCAAGATCTCGGGTGACAACACGGCTGAGCATGATGGTGTGGTGAGGGACTTTGTGCAGTGGAGCGAGGCTAACCATCTCAAGCTCAACGCTAGCAAGACCAAGGAGATGGTGGTGGACTTCCGTACTTCCAAGAGAGTCCCCCCGGTGCCAAGCACCATTAACGGAGAGGTGGTTGAGCTCGTGGATAACTACAAATTCCTCGGAGTACACCTGAATAGTTCACTGGACTGGTCGGACAATGCGCAGGCTGGACTGGTCGGACAATGCGCAGGCGATTCACAGCAAGGGAAAAAGCAGGCTGTTCCTCCTGAGAAGACTGAGATCGTTTGGTGTGTGCAAGAGGATGTTACAGATGTTTTACCAGTCTGTCATGGCAAGTGTCCTCTTTTTTGGTATAAGATGCTGGGGAGGCAACAACAGAGCAGGTGACACGTTTAACCTGAACAGACTGGTGAGGAAAGCAGGCTCTGTTGTTGGGTACTCTCTGCAGGGGGTGGAGGAAGTAACCAGAGTGCGTACAGCGAGGAAGCTAGATTCCATTTTGGAATGAATGAATGAATGAACTTTATTTATATAGCACATCTTCACAGCACGAGTGCACAGAGTGCTTTACAGATACACAATACTCAATAAAAATAAAAATGAAAAGTAAGTAAGCTCTACAGTTGCAGAGATACAAAGATAAAAAATAAGCTCTACAGTTGCAGAGAAGACACCAATAAATTAAAAACACCTACAGTAACATAGAAAACAAAAGAACAGTGAAAACAGGGACGCCTATAAGTGACCAAAGGCCTGTCTGAACATGTGTGTTTTCAGATGCCTCTTAAAGGAGTCCTCTGGGGGGGCCGTTTTTAGTTCCAGGGGGAGGGCGTTCCAGAGTTTAGGGGCTATGGCCTCAAAGGCCATAGCCCTTGGTTACAAGGTATGTCCGAGGGACATCAAACAGGTGTTTATCTGCGGATCTGAGTGAACGGGTGGTGGGGGTGGGACGGATAATTTCTGAGATATACATAGGGGCTGGGCCATGAATTGCTCTGTAGGTAAATGTGAGGACTTTGAAGTGGATCCTGTAGTGTACCGGGAGCCAGTGCAGAGAGGCTAGAATGGGGGTGATGTGACATGACTTTTTTGATCTAGTGAGTAACCTGGCTGCAGCGTTATGAACCAGCTGCAATTTGTCAACGGATGTTTTGTTGAGACAGGTAAAAATGGAGTTACAGTAATCTAGCCTGGATGAGATGAAAGCATGTACGGCCATTTCAAGTTCAGAGTGGGATATGATGGTCCGGAGTTTTGCAATATTTCTGAGGTGAAAGAAACAGGTACGTGTGAGTGATTTGACATGATTGTCCAAGTGCATGGCTTGGTCAAACACCACGCCCAGATTTCTCAAATGGGGGCGTACGTTTCCCTTGGAGAACTCCTCTCACCCCCTCCATCTGGAGATCACCAGTTACTGGAGTAAGAGAGGAAACGACCGCTTTGCCTACCCAGGACGGAGATGTGAGAGACTAGGAAAATCTTTTGTACCGGCCGCCCTTAAGCTGTACAACGAGACACATAACGGACAAGTGAAATGGACTTCCTTCCTAACCTAGACTGACAGAACTATTGCTGTATTGACTTTGACCCCTAAGGACCTTCCAGGGAGAGTGCTCATGTGCGTCTTGCGGTGACACGCTCCCTAGTTTTTCTTCTTCTCTGAGCTGCTTTTTTTGTTAGTTTTTTCGCACAGATTTTTGACTTTGCACTATTAGGTTGTGTTGGTAGTTTCTGAGTATTCTGCTTTGTATAACAATGTCAGTGAGATACTTGTTGCACTAACTAGCATTGACTGTTACGGTCTCTTTTTGTAAGTCACTTTATGTATATATACTTATATATTATTCGCCCCCTCTATTGATGCACCTTTTCTTTATTGGTAATGTACTGCTCTTTTTTTTCTTCTTTTACTCCTATATATCTTTTGTCTTACTTCTCTGTAACTTTGTAAATACTGTATACTGCTATGCTACAACTGGACAACTGAATTTCCCCCTTGGGATAATAAAGGTATCTATCTATCTATCTATCTATCTATCTATCTATCTATGTGTCCTTGCGGACACTAAACCAAACTGTAGGGGATCCGGGAGCAGCAGTGGGCCCCAGAGGTGAGGTGCGCAGGCCCACCAGTGTGTGGACACGCCCTGGCGCCTTGCCAACCACTGTCCCAGCTATGGGTAAATAGCAGGGGGGCGGGTGGGGCTCATAGCCATGGTAGGAAACCCACCTAGGAGAAGGACACTCTGAAGTAAAACCAGGACTGTGAGTAGTTGCGCCCCACAGTCCTTAACCAGCATTGTAAAGCCAACCATGGAGAACAAAGTCATCCCAAATCCTATACTTCCAGCGGCGGGAGTCCGCAGGAACATCGCAGCGGATGGTGGTGCTGGTCCCATGGTCACCATGTTCAGGAAAAGACACCATGACGACGGTCCCCAAACCCCCAAGGGAGGGTCCTGTCAGAGCACAGCACCCCATCCAATGCACTCATGTGCTGTCGGAGACCATTTGTAATGGGAACCTTCAACGCATGTACAGTGAGAGAAGAAGCTAGATTCGTGGAACTAGCACACTGTGCTGAGGAACAGGGGGTGGAGATCCTGGGGATCCAGGAACACAGAAGAGTGCACACAGATGACCAGATCGTTTATCGCAGAGTGGAGAGATGCACGTTCATCACTGCCTCTGCATGGCGAAACGAGGCCCAGGCTGCAACAGGGGGCGTAGGGCTAATGCTGGGTTCTCTGGCGCGTAAGGCTCTCCGACGGGTTTACCATCACACCGATAGGATCCTTATCGCAGAGTTCTCAGCCAACCCAGTAACAACAGTCATGGTTGTGTACTCGCCCACTAACGTGGCACCACCTGAGGAGGTGGAAAGGTTCTATGAGGACCTCTCAACAGCGGTCCGAGACGTCCCAGTGCACAACTTCCTGGCAATCCTGAGTGACTTCAATGCAAGGATTGGACCAGAGGACACCTCCTTCCCATACCACGACTACCAACCGCAACAGCACATACCTCACTGCCCTTCTCATGGAACACCTGCTCCTGGCAGCGAACACCATGTTCAGGAAAATAACAGGGAAGAGATGGACCTTCCAAGACCGAGCCTCGGGTATGCAATGTCAGTTGGACTATATCCTAGTGAGGCGAAAGTGGAGGAATTCCATCCTGAACGCTGAGCCATATAGCACGTTCAGCTCTGTGGGCTCTGATCACCGAGTGGTTTCCATGAGGGTGCGACTGAGCCTCAGGGTCCCCAAACCAAGCCCCAAGATCCGGCATGACTGGAAGGCATTCGCAGCCGATCCTGGCCTTCAAACCAGGTATGCGGAGGAGGTCAGGAAACGCTTTCGGCAGCTGGATAGGGAAGAGGAGCCCAGCAGCGAATATGGGAGATTCGTTGCTGCGAATGAGGATGCAACCAGAGTGTGTGTGCCTGTGCTGAACAGAGCCAGAACCTCCCTTCGGTCTAGACATCCGGAGGTTGTAGCAGCACGGGGGAGGGTGGAGGAAGTGCGACTCAACTTTGAGCGTGAACCAACCGTGGAGAGACGTAGGTTACTGAATGAAGCCAAACAGTTTCTCTTCAGTACCTATGACACCATCAAAGGGGAGGAACTGATGGAGAGTGTGCGAAGAGTGCAAGCAGCGCAAGGTGAAAAACAATATGGGGAGGCATGGAGGGTAATCAATGAGATGACTGGGCGGAAGAGGGCTAAGGAGGGCCAGGTCGAGGGACACAGCCCTGAGGAGAGGGTGGCGACCTGGTTCAAGCACTTCCAGAGCCTGTCGGGAACATCAGCAGAAGATGAAGAGGAGGAAAATATACCAGCATTCCTCCAGGGCCTGAATATCGATGATGGTCCCTTCACAGCCAGTGAGCTCGCCAGGGCAAAATCCACCGTGAGAGAGGGAAAAAGTGCTGGGCCGGATGGCATACCCCCAGAGGTCTTGAAGAACTGCGATCTTGATGACCTCATCCTAGAGTTTTGCAACCTTGCTCTACTGCACAACAAGCAGCCTGAAAATGGTCTCTATCTAACATCATCCCGGTGCCAAAATCTGGAGACCTCTCAATGCCAGACAACTACCGAGGCATCAGCCTAACATGTATCAATGCCAAGGTCTTCAACCGAATGATCCTGAACAGGATACGGCACACCATCGACCCTCACCTGAGGGAGAACCAAAATGGTTTTCGAAAGGAGAGAACAACCGTAGCCCAGATCTTGGCATTAAGGAGATTAATCGAGGAGGTGAAAAAGGATAACCTGACAGCTGTGCTTCATCAACTTCAAAAAGGCATTTGATTCGATCCACAGAGGCAAGATGGTGAAGATCCTTGAGGCCTACGATGTCCCTCCCAACATACTCTGGGCTATTGAGACCATGTATGCAGGAACAAGGGCCAAGGTGGTGACCCCAGATGGCAACAGTGAGGAGTTTGACATCCGAGCTGGTGTAATGCAGGGAGACACACTAGCCCCCTTCCTCTTCATCATTGTCCTAGATTACGCGCTCAGGAAAGCCATCGGTGGACGAGAGCAGGATCTTGGCTTCACACTAACACCAAGGAGGTCGAGACGACATCCCACAGTAGTCCTGACGGACCTGGACTATGCGGACGACATCAGCCTGCTCTCCGACAACATGACACAAGAGTGTGCCAAGGTTAGCCTTAGGCTAAATGCCAAGAAAACTGAGGTTATCACCTATAACTTACCGGAACACCCACCTCTGACAACAACAGGAGGCGCTGTGCTGAAGGAAGTCAAGGACTTTAAGTACCTGGGCGCATGGGTCAACTCAACCGAGAAAGCTTCTTCTTTGCAATGGTAGAGTCTGTTCTCCTATATGGTAGTGAATGCTGGACCCTGAAGCCAACCGTGCAGAAGTCTCTAGACGGGTGCTACACCAGAATGTTGCCCTGTCGCTCTAATAAATGAATGTGCAGACCAGTTGAGTGCTCCATCTTTTTTATCTGGGTAGTCATTTTTGAAGTGCCCAGGTAATATGTCTTTTTGATATAGTTTGTCCTTGTTGAGCACCAACGAGTCCTTCTACCGATCTGCTAGCTGAAGCGCGCAGACATCTCCTACTTAACATCAGCAAGAGTACACATGTTACCAACAAGAGCCTGTATGAGGGAATACCAAGGGTGAGCGAGAAAATTGCTGCCAGAAGAATGAGACTAGCAGGACACTGCCAAAGACACCAGGAGCTTCCTGCCAGCAAACTGGTGCTGTGGGAACCAACACATGGGCACCGGTCACAAGGACGTCCCACAATAACATACGTGGATGTACTCAACGAGCTGGCCAGATGTATGGAAGAGTCACAAGGTGAGAGCTGCTGGGGCAAAGGGGAAAGGTCGGCACTTCGAATTCACAAGTTCTCAACCATAACCAAGGGGTAAGGGATGCTCTAGCAGGTTGTAATGGAGCTGGCAAAATGTAAGGTAGTTTGTCCTTTCAAGATGAAGATTTAGTGAATCAGGTGGAGGACAGAGTGTAAATTGTTTCTTATATGTGCCACTTTGAAGCTCTGACTTCCCTCAGGTAATAACTGCACTCACCATAGACGACAAAGAGGACACATACTTTCCAGAACCTTTTAAAAAATACACCCCGGCCAAATTTGTTTAATAACCCTTCTAGATGACAAATCTTTTGAGAAACGGACCTTTGCTCTCCACGGTCACAGAACTGCCATTTTTGACCCAACTAAAGGCCGGAGCACAGCTGGCAGGCAGGGTGTTGAGCAAGGGCCTGGACCGCGTGTGCGGGTGCTGGGGCGTGTTCCTCCCTCCGCGTCATCAGCGGCCACACCCTATGTGGGGTTGGCGATAGGGCCTTTCTGTGTGGAATTTGTATGTTCTCCCCGTGTCTCCTAGGGTTGATACCCTCACAAAAACATGCAGTAATCCTGGTCTCAATAATGCCTCCCCCTAGCCAGCCAGGGCGCCTGATGGAGGGGAAATGAACTGGTTGGAATAACGTGTTCCTTCCACGTGCTACGTCCATCCCAGGGAAATCCCCAATGTCAGGTGAAAAGAAACAACTTGGACTACCCATGCATTGAAAGAAGCATGAGGTTTGTCCGTTGTCTCCCCAGGCGCGGCAGAGGGAGAGCAGAGCCCAGGATTACATAGGCACTGGGTGAAAATGGGTTACAAAATCGTGGGATAAAAATTAAGAAAAGAAAAAAAAAAGGAAAATGTGATGTCACCGAGAATGATATGGAAGAAAAAACAGGCCGGACTAGAACAATAGTCTGGTAACCCTACTGGCAACCACACTAGAACTGCACTCAACTTGTGCCTCACCTACAAGCAGGCCTCACATGGCCTACTTGTACAAGGTGTGCCCTGCTGGCCTCATTGGATGTTAATGAAGACATTACCAAGAACGCTCTGATATACCAAACTCTGCTGACACCACCAGTGGCATCACCAGGAATGCTGGTCCCCCATTGGCTGTTAATAATGAGACACAGCAATACATACATAAATTACATTCTCAGAATCCCAGCCATTTCAGGGCTACGGTCTTCAAAAAAGGGGGACATCTGCATACATACCCAGCCGATTACAGTAATTGCTCTCTCTGCTTGCGCAAGTAATAACACCTCAATTTTTACATTATCATTCTGCAGAAATAAATATGTTTATTGGGAAAGAATTAGGGGCAACCACACTAACTAAAACTGATTATCAAAACTATTAAAAGAACACTCACCCACGACCAGCTATCCACATTGTGTGTGTGTGTGTGTGTGTGTGTGTGTGTGTGTGTGTGTGTGTGTGTGTGTGTGTGTGTGTGTGTGTGTGTGTGTACTTGCGTGCGTGCGCGCGTGCGTGCACATGCATGTGTGTTTTCAGTGGAATTCAGAGTTTAACCACAGAGGAAGAAGTGTTGCTATGGTGATGATCTGACACTAGACCACACACACACACACACACACACACACACACACACACACACACACACACACACACACACACACACACACCATTGCTATTTAATTAAATAAATACGTATCTGAACCAACGTTATTTAATTAAAAAATAAGTGTCTGAACAAATGTTATTGTAATATATAAATATGTTTCTGAACCAACTTTAATTAATTAAATATAGCTGCAAGTAGCGATAAAGTGGCCAAGCCATAAAAAACAGGAAAGCAAAAAAGCAGCAAGGGAAAGCAGGAAAAGCAAGAAAAGTGGAAAAAGAAATAAAAGCAAAACTAGAAGCAGTGTTCTTTCGAGAACAGATCTCTCGCAGGTCAGGTAGTTTTCTTTGGCCTCCTGGTGGCTCTATAATAGGCCAAAGTGAAAAGGGTGCCACGCGTTCTTGGGCCTTTCACGGCAATCGGACACTGCATTTGAGGCATTTTGTTCCAAAAATGTGTTTTGCAAAAGTTGACCCACTGGTGGCGCTATAACAGGCCAATGTGAGAGAGTGGCATCTGTTCCTTGGCCTAGTGGGAATGTATTTGGGTGGGTGACGTGACATAGCGTTTTCGCTGTCCTCAGTGTCAAACATGTATAAATAAAAAATATATTTGTCAAAAACCTTCTGAATATTGTGCAGAACATTACACTTCATGTGAACTTACTCAAGATTAAAACATTTCATTCCTCATTTCTTCAGAAATTTCAACCAAACATGGCAAAACTCATATGGTGTGACTGTCCCGACCTTGTTTCTCAAAGTGGGAACTTGAATAAAACTAAGAAAAATAATTGCTAAAATTCATTTGAAAATTCCATAACTATAATATAGATGTCTATTTGTGAGCCTATATCTTTTCAAAGTCCAAGCATAATGTTTTCAGTCATTTCTGATCAAAAAGATTTTGTCCCCCAAACCCAAATCATTTGGTGTGACACTAGTTTGGAAAAATTAAACAGGCAATTATTTGGACACCTATTGGGCTAGAGAGGTCCTTCTTCTGTAAGGCTATTCAGCACTCCCAGCACAACTGCAAGACAGGTGTCTGAGGTGAGTTATGATTTTAACATTTTCATGAAATGCCATCTTGTTGAAACTTTGACAAGTGTGGCACTTCTGGATGTCTGTTGGTGTGACACCTTTTCATTAAAAAAGCTAAAGTTATTTGAAGTTTAATTACATGTAAATCTAGGTTGCTTTGTTATAGCTAGCATGTTGTTAGCATGCTAATGTGTACCTAGTAGCCTCAAGGTAAACTTAAATGCAGAAAACGTAATATGGTGTGACACTTCATCATAATGGTGTGACGTGTCTGCTTGTCACGCCATATGACTTGATTGTCACACCATATGATATATACTGCATTTAACTACAGATATAACAATGAATAACAAAGTCCCATGTTTCTTTTGTCCATTTAAACATTTTTTTTAAACATTTTTACATAAAATTGAATTTAGCTTCATTCAGTGATACTTCAAATTCATCAGACAGAGCAGAAACCCCTTCACAGAAACCTTAACATAGTGTTTCAATCTAAACAGTATTTTCTCTTTGTCTTAAACTATACATTCCATTTTCTTTTGTCAGCTGGAAAATGACAAGTGCTGAGAGAACGAGAAAGTACAGGGAGAAACTAAACAATGACCCAGCAAGGAGAGAGGAGCCAAAGGGGCGAGACTGCATTTTCTACGAAGAGCAGGAGGTTGTCTGTGGCATAGCAGAACCGCAACAAGGCAGCCGGTTTGCTACCCTCACCAAATACGACTGGCTGATGTACAATACAGTCTACATGTATAATCTAATCTGATCTAATACTTTTGTTCTTTCACTCACTGGACTGGACAGTGGACAGTGTTAAGGTAGGACCCGACACAAAAATAGCGAAAATAGCTGATCTACAAGCTCTCAACGCGTCGTGCTGCGAGAGCTTGTAGATCAGCTATTTTCGGAGTTGCGCAACCCAGCACTCTTTAGCTAGTGAAGATGTGGTGTAACGTCATGATTCCTAAATACATTTGTTCAACACAAAATGCTGTGTTCAAGTTCAGGAGACTTCGGAAAAAAGCAATTCACCTGAATGCTGAGTTCTGTTTCCACTAATTGGTGTTAATAAAATGTTGCCTTGGCTCCCAGTGTGGCTATGCACCTTATTGTCTCTTTAAGATCCTTCTGCCGTGGGCCGGCAGAAGACTTGGGTGTGCGTAGCATTCCTGTGCACATCCTCATCATCCATCTACTACTACAATTCTTTCTTATCCCATGTTAAAGCCCTACAATAATATCCTGTTCAGAAATATTAAGGCCATGTTATTTAATGTTAAAGCAATTTTACTGTTGCTGTTTTTCCTGAGTAATTGTTTAATCAATCAGTAAAGTTCAGTACTCACTAATAGGTAGGTTAAAACACAGTTTGCTTTGACACATGAAGATATGATCATACGGTGTGACACTAAATCATTTGGTGTGACATTCCAAATAGTGAAAAATCATACCTTTATTAATGATGAAACCAAAAAAAATGTTTATGGATTACATAGAAAATAGTATCAGGAAGAGTCACAAATATTTGTGTAATTTTAGAGAAAGTTTTGTCAGAATAAATTTAAAATATGTTGAAAGATCGACAACATGGGCCTCACACAGAGTGTTGATTATGAAAAAAATATACAGATTTAATTCATTTTCACAAAACTATAATGGATCACAGGTTAGTTATGATAAAGGACTTTGATAAAGTGAGTAACTTAAGAAAGACGTACTCCATTTTCATTTTATGAACAATTATTTTCATGTCACACCATATGACGATTTTAGGCTCAAGTACAACAAACTGCTGAATAAAGTCTGATTCCAATAAAATATCTAAAAACAAAATGTGTTTCCATAAAGTTGAGAGTGAGTAGAACAAAAGTAAATAATTTTTATGCCTGCTATTTAAAGTTTTTTTAAAAACAAATTTTTGGGGCGTCACGTCACTGACCCGTTTGCAAAATTTTAAACATGAACTGGAGTTAGATCAGACGTGTCAACATTAAAGAGTTTGACATAATGCACACACCATGGGCATCCAGGATGTTAACATCAACTCAACCCGATGTGGGGTTGGAACTCACAACCTTCTGCATATCAGGCACAGGCACTAACCACTACACCACGGCTGTCACACATAATTGACCAGTCATGTTTAAACAAAAAAAAAGAAAAAAGGTTTATGTAATGTACTTGACACACTGAGTGCCTTTTATTTAAACAATGATTTAATAGCAGAGTGCCACAATATTTTAATGATTTTTCCATAGTTTGGAGGCTCAACGTAAAAGTAATCTGAGTAAATGTAGGCGAGTGTTTCTGGAATTTTCCTGCAATCTTATTTTCTTTCAAAATGATAGTATAAAATAGTATAACCCTTTGGCCAATTGGGGTAAGATTGGTTTCAGTGATATTTGGACTAACCCTCTACAGTAGTTCATCATGAAAATGTGACTTTGCATGTATGTTTTATAGGCAAAAGAATAATTTGCATAAAACTGCAATATTCATTGAATTATTAAAAAAGAATGTTTCAATTAAAATCCGATCAGACAGATCTTTAGATAGTCGTCCAAACTTCGTGTAAAAAAAGTTCTGTGCACGTTACGTGAAAGTGGTGGTCACAGCTGTTTCGTGGACTAGTGTGAAAAATTAACAAATGATACAAAATAGCCTACATTTTGTATCATTTGTTAATTTTTGAATGTTTGCCTAACACACATTCACACACAGACACAAGCATTCAGAGATTTAGGTTTTTGCTGATAGATTGTGTCATAATTTATTTCCTGCATTATTTCATCTGCGATTATCCAAAAATGATTAATAATTATATTTGATTGACCCATTCGCCCGCACCGCTGTAATTTGTTAAAAGACAGGGGAAATCATGATTGAAAGCCATGACCAGTTGGCCACTAACAGACACTTGTCTGTCTGCGGTGGAACCGTGGAAGTACAAAACATTTGGACTATTAGGCTAAAAAACAGCAGTTCACCACTTCACCCACTTCCGTCAATTTCTCTGATGGTCCGTGCAGTTACGTAATCTCTACACCTTTGAAGTTCCAATTGGCCATTTAGGTACATTGTGTAGCTTAATTGATGGGCCATCATCAACTCTGTTTGATCTATCTGGGAGTTAACAACTCCGACGCACGGCGCACAGCGCGCCCTGTATACAATGCGCCTGGCGCCTGGCGTTTCGCACGCACAAGTAGGCCTATTTTCACGACAGCAGGTTTAGAAAATATGCTTTACATTTCAAGTAGGCTATATAGGCCTACAGTATATGCCCATAAACATAGCCAGACCGTTTTTGGAGACAATATAGGCCTACGTGCGCAACTGCGCATATGGGCAGGCACGGGCGTCTGACAAAATAGAACCAACCAATTTGACATTGTGTGACAGTCTGTGATGCGTTGAGAGCTTTTGTTTTCGATGACTGATCAGCTATAAAAGGGACTTTGTACGATTTAAATTGCTTGAGTTCTGGGACTGGGTAAAAACTGATTCCAAATGTGCAGAAGTATTGGAGACATAAAAAAAGAAAGCGGTGCTGTTTGGTTTCATGACAGAACATCACATATAGGCCTACATATCATATGACAGAGAGAGAGAGAGAGAGAGAGAGAGAGAGAGAGAGAGAGAGAGAGAGAGAGAGAGAGCAATGATCAAATTGATTTGACAAATCTCTCTCCCCCCTCTCCCTCTCTCCTCAACTTACTCGGCCGTCAGTCAGTCAGTCGTTTCGTTCGGTTGTTTTGTTTTTTTATTGGTTTTACCAACTCTTATCTGTACCGAGCGAGTAGTGGTTGAGAGAGAGAGAGAGAGAGAGATAGTGAAAGGACATCACATATAGGCCTACATATGACAGAGAGAGAGAGAGTGAGAGGCGAGAGCATTGATTGATTGATTGAAGACTTTATTAGAAGTTTGCATGGGAAAAGGTACAGTTTCATGACGGTACAGTTCACTGGTACAAGGTCTACTAAAAGGAGATCCATGAAAAGACTAAGCTTATTTCCACAGGAAACCATTTAAGTATCTCATATAACATTGAATGACAGACAAATAGAACACAGTACTATGCAGTAGGCTATATAGATATGTAAAGAAAAGAAAAATGAGAGAACAAAAAAAAAGAGTCTAAACAAAGAGTAAGTATATACAAAGAAGGGGCAGGGGAGGGTAGGGTTGGGCTAGGTTAGTTTTGTTTACCAGTTGCGAACGGCTGCTGCCTGTAAGTGGTTTTTCAGGGCAATTTTAAAGGATGCTAGTGATCCACACTCCTTTATTGCCTTGTTGGTTTTGACTCTGGGTTGAAAGTGATCTGTGGCGTTGCCTCTGGTGTTATAATTATGGACATCCTTAATGTTTATAAAGTATTTTGACAGGTACTTGGGTATCATAGTGGTGTAGTGTATCTTGTACACCAGGCCCATTGCAAGTTGCTGTACTCTGTCATCTACTCTGAGCCACCCCACTCTTAACTGGTGAGTAGCGGTGAGGTGAGTCTGATAGGGAAGGACCCTAATTAGTTTATTTTGGGCTGTTTGGAGTTTAGTTTTCAGGGCTTGTGGGGTGTCACGATACCATACGTGGACTCCGTAGTCAAAGAGGGGCTGGATTATTGCACCAGCTATGGTCTTCAGTGTGTTGAAATTGACCATTGGGGCGATCCTCTGTAGGAAACGAGTTTGTTGGTTGATTTTATTTATTACTTTAGAAGTCATCTTTTCACTGGAAAGATTAGCTTCAAGGATACATCCTAAGTAAGAGATTTCGTTTTTTCGTGTTATGACCTTGTCACCCACTTTGATTGTGAAGTTATCGACTTTTTTGAGGTCACTGCTGCGCTGTCAAGACCGATGGCTTTTAGTTTCTCAATCAGAATAGAATGATTTACGGTGTCAAATGCCTTCTGGAGGTCCATCTTGACCATGCCGCTATATTTGCCGTCATCCGCTTCGCGTTTGATTTGGTCAGTGTGTGTCAGTGGAATGAGATTTTCTGAATCCAGATTGGAACTCGTAAATCAGATTATTCTCATCGAGATATCTTGCAATCTGTTCGTAGACTATTTTCTCCATGACTTTGGATATGGAGCTAAGAATGGAAACGGGACGGTAGTTTCCAGGGTCTAGTTTGCTACCTTTTTTATGCAGGGGGGTTACTTTTGCTAGTTTGAAGTCCTGTGGGACATGACCCTGTTCGATGGAAAGGTTAATTATGTGGGTAATGATTGGAGCAATGGTGGCGGCTGAATCTCTGAGAAATCTAGCTGGAATTTTATCAACACAAGGCCACTGGCGCTCACAGGTAGGGCGCTCAATTTTTTAAACACTTCATCAGTTGTCACTGTGGCAAGTTTAAAACTGTCTTTTCTGACGCCCAGTTTATTGTAGAATTTCTTAACAAATGTTACACCATACCGCCCAGATGGGGCGACCAGCACATCCATTGTGTCGCAAAGGGGGGGGTGTCGAAGTGGCGGGGAGTGGAGTAGCGGGGGGGCGGAGTAGCGGTATTTTGAAATGGGGGTGCGTCGAAATGGGGGTCTGTTCCCTTCACTGATGAGGTAATTCCTGCTTTGTACCACGAGACAAAAGCTGAAGTACAGGCAGAATTGAATGAAGCACCCGCTGTTTCTATGTCATCAGACGGCTGGACGTCAAGAGCTACACAGAGCTACCTCACTGCAACCGCACATTACATTACTCCTGAATGGGAGATGAAAGGCTGCATTCTTCAGACGTCCCTCCTTGACAGTCACATGACAGATGATTTGGCAGACAGATTGACAGATGTTGTGAACATTTGGAAGTTGCAGCGACCTAATACAAATATCCCTGTGACGACTGACAATGCCAGAAATATTGTTAATGCTGTTGGAGTTGCAGGACTTAGGCCACAAATAGGGTGCTTCGCTCATGTTGTTAATTTAGCTGCTCAGAAAGGAATGGCTGTGCAGCCGGTTTATCATCTTCTTGCAAAGATGAGAAAAATTGTCACCTTCTTTCATAGAAGCTCAACAGCAGCAGCTGCGTTGAAGACAAAACAGGAGAGGCTGGGGCTTGCTGATTACAAACTAGTCCAAGATGTACCAACGAGGTGGAATTCCTCTCATGATATGATGGAGAGATTTGTTGAGCAGCAGGCTGCAGTCAATTCTGCCATGACAGACAAGGCGGTGAAGAAGAATCTTAAAAACCTTGCGACATTAACTGACAATGACCTGAGACTGGCTGAACAACTCGTCACAGTAATGAAATCCCTGAAAACTGTGACTACGCTTATGTGCACTGAGAAATCTCCATCCATATCCATGATCCTGCCATTTAAAACGTCAATCCTGCGCAATATGGAACCGTGTGCTGATGACTGCCCAGCAGTGAGGGATGTCAAAGCAGCCATCAGGAATGATCTGGAGAAGAGATACACATACCCTGTGCTTCAGGAGTACCTACACACAAGCACTGCTTTGGATCCACGATCCAAGTCTCTGCCACACCTGGATGCTGCCACTTGCCAGAGAGTCCAAGATGCACTCACCACTGAGATCGTGGCGATCACAGTAGGTATCACAAGTAGGTACCGGTATTATTTTACCAGTAAGACTCCCTAATCAGGAGATAAGCGACCGTTGGTCGCTTATCTCCACAAATAGGCCAAAAGTTTGTTTTACCAATTATCAAGACATACGGGCAGTTGACAGTTTGCCATGGTTACTCATTGAAGTTGAATCTCCATATATGGAGATAACCTACGCATCACACTAAGTCTGACCTCACCAGCCCATATTTGGGCATGAGCAACTTATGTCTCCATATATGGAGATATGATGACATCACACAGTCCTCAGCCGATGATGTGGCGTGATGTCATACAATACACAAACGAGCCCTACAGTATAAAGGGGCAATTCTTGCCAGGAAAGAAGCATTTCTTCGACTCAGACCTTATCGCCAGGGTTGGCTTATAGCAGCTGTCGGTAGGACCATATATGGATTCTGTTAGTGTGGATCTCCTAACAGGGCATCATCTGGGATACAATCCCTTTTATGCCCATATATGGAGATCCCTAACAGAATCCCTTTCATGCCCATATATGGAGATCCCTAACAGAATCCCTTTTATGCCCATATATGGAGATCCCTAACAGCATCCCTTTTATGCCCATATATGGAGATCACTAACAGCTAACAGAATCCCTTTTATGCCCATATATGGAGATCCCTAACAGAATCCCTTTTATGCCCATACACCAACACGGAGCTAGAAAGGAACGCCCATAAACGTCACATCCGCTTTGAGCGTGGGGGAAAACAAACCGCCTTTCCCCATTGACTTAATACAGCGTAAACAGTACACTATCGTTTTAATCACGTTCAGAGCGATTTTTTTGGACGATAAAACACTCGACAGCCAAGAAAAATCCATCAGAAGGACTTCTGGAACGCAATCGTTCACTCGCCGTCGTAAAGTTCACTTATTATTAAGATAACAAGCCTATTATGGATGACTGATTGATTGATTGAACGCACCGCTGTGCAGCACGGAGCTACTGTACCTCGCCACCTCGTCTAAACTACTACTGCCTCATCAAAACCTCTGGAATAAAACGGGACCCAATTTTACTCTTTATACGTTGACCACATATTCAGTCTACTACACCAAATCTATTTTTGCCAATCTATGCCGTGCCAAAATCAACAAGCTCGCACATAGGTTGGACCCCGGTTATCTTCTCCCTGGCATATAGGATATAGAAGTCGGAGTTCAAGTGGTTTGTAATCAGAGTCAGATTAATATATTCCCCGCAAATTACACAAGCACTGACTGAGATGGAGATCTGTCGTTTCTGTAGGCTAAAGTTACACAACCATGAGATGAGATCGGAGATCTGTTTTTCTCTCCATCTACTCTACTCCCTGTGTTACAAAAAAAAACATGTTTGCACATGCAGTGTTCATTTCAATCCTGGTAGAGACACTAATATTAATATGAGATATGATCAATTAAACGTGCCACAATATAAATCCAACAGCCAGGCCCATTAGTCGTCAATAGATTTGAAACGTGAATATGGTCTAAATCCATTCCCATTGCCTAATACACTTACAATGGCATCCTCCTCCTGTGTCCTTCCCGTACGTGTTCCATGAACATCATTGCTGAATTAATGGCCTTTGTTTTTTGATATTGTGATTAGTGTAATTGATCATGTTCATGAAAATGTGAAAGTGTGTCTCTTACCAGGTGATTAAATCAGTCAGATAACCATGGCATTGATCCGACCAGTCCTATAAGGACAACAATTAATCCCGATGCTATTGCAGATAGTTTTTTGTCCAGGCATTTGCAGTAAGGAATCAATGTAATTAAGTGGTTTATAATCAGACTCAGATTATCCCCCGTGCATGTGTCAGAGTTGCACAATATAAACACCCGTGGTCCCCCTCTTCCCTCTATGCTACAAAACCTGTTTACATTATGTCTTTAATCACCTGGTAGAGACACAATTACAATATATGATCAATTAAACTTACTCTAATATCAAAAAACAACAGTCGTTAAGTCGTCAATGTTGTTTATAGAACACATCGTAGTGAGTTCAAGTAGGATAGAGACCTGATCTTTGAATATATGGCAGGATCGACGCCAGTTTAAAAGTATTTTCTGCAGGTTTGAAACTATTTAGGATAGGATTGTGTTGTGTTGCGTTGTGTCAGTGTGTAAATCCTTGCATGATAACAAGCTGTTAATGGCTGTAGACAACTGGAATTCATTTAATGTGCTCTATAACCATCATTGAATAATTGTGCTTTTCGTTTTTTGATATGATAGGTTTAATTTATCATGTAGAAAATGTAACAGTGTCTAATACCAGACGGATAGTCTAGATAACCCTTGGTCTTTGATGATGCGACCAGTCCTTAATAATATCAGACAATATTTAATCCCAATGCTGTTTAATTTTAAATGCATCATTTTTTGTCCATTGGCAACCAAGGAATTAATGTAAGACATTGCAATTAATTAAAACATCGCTATACTATTAAAAAATCGGATTTGAAAAACACGGAAAACCCCATTCTACTAATGGGGGTTGTTAAATATTTCCCCCACGCTTGACTCCGCCCCCAGCTATGACGCGCTGATGACAAAGCTCCGTGTTGGTGTATATATGGAGATCCCTAACAGAATCCCTTTTATGCCCATATATGGAGATCCCTAACAGAATCCCTTTTATGCCCATATATGGAGATCCCTAACAGAATCCCTTTTATGCCCATATATGGAGATCCCTAACAGAATCCCTTGTATGCCCATATATGGAGATCCCTAACAGAATCCCTTTTATGCCCATATATGGAGATCCCTAACAGAATCCCTTTTATGCCCATATATTATGGAGAAATCCCTGCTCTGAGTATCTGACATCAGTGTGATGTCACCTGTTTATGCCCATATATGGAGATCCCTGCTCTGCATATCTGGTTGCTATGGTAAACAGTTGGTTGCTAGGGTAAAAAAACATGGTTGCTATGGTAAACAGTTGGTTGCTAGGGTAAACAGTTGGTTGCTAGGGTAAAACCATGGTTGCTAAGGTGGTTGCTAACGTACACTAACAGACCAGAAACAACAGACTGTTGCCACAGCAACGTACACAAAGGTTTGTGTACACATGTGGTGTGATGTCATACTGATGCGGAGATATGAGCAGGGCAAAGGTGTGACGTGTGACGTGTGACCGACGGACGGACGGACGGACGGCCGGTGGAGGTTTTCATAGTAAACTGCTCCCTGACGGTCGCAATTAATTCATGTTATTTTATTTTACTATAGTAATATTTCGTAATAAACAAATCATACCAGTAAGACTCCCTAATCGGGAGATAAGCGACCGCTTATCTCCACAAATAGGCCAAAAGTTTGTTTTACCAATTATCAAGACATACGGGCAGTTGACAGTTTGCCATGGTTACTCATTGAAGTTGAATCTCCATATATGGAGATAACCTACGCATCACACTAATACTGATGCGGAGATATGAGCAGGGCAAAGGTGTGACGTGTGACGTGTGACCGACGGACGGACGGACGGACGGCCGGTGGAGGTTTTCATAGTAAACTGCTCCCTGACGGTCGCAATTAATTCATGTTATTTTATTTTACTATGGTAATATTTCGTAATAAACAAATCATATAAACCAGGCTTCAACATTTTCAGTAAGTAGTCTACGTACAGTCAATTAATTTGATTGGCTTATAATTGTGCATTCCCACAATGACATCATAAAAATATTAACTTAAATTTTAAGATGACTTCTTAAGGTGACAGTACCCTTTAGATGACTGTACCCCTTTAATTAACCCATCCTATCTCCCAGATTCCCTCCCCAGTCAGAGTTCACAGTTTTAATGAATGCAGAATTATGTGTGTGATGTCATTTACATACAGATGTGAGGGGACTTCATTTATTTGACTACATTTGTTCAATAAATATTTTATCTTAAACCAAAAATCCTCTCTCTCTCTCACCCTCATGCCAGTGTACCAGTGATCACCCTCCCTGTGGCACATGCTGCCAATGTTGGCAGACTTGGCACTGTGTCGTGGCAAGGGTTTACCCAGCCCTGCGCTAGATCTAACAGCAGCAAACTGTGCACGCAACCGTGCTGTGTGTTTTTTGAACCAATGTAACATACTGTAACTACAGGCTGTTATTACCAGATAGTCGTGCAGCCAAACTAGACTTTCACATCAAAGTAGTTAACACGTTTCTTTTCACCATGAATTACTTTTATGAGGTGTCCAGAACAACATACTAAATATGAAATATGTTTAATGGAAATATGTTTAATGGAACCCTGTAGCAACTCATAATGTAATAAGGGTTCATAATGTAATAAGAAAAAATGTAATAAAAACTCATAATGTAATAATCAGCTCATAATGTAATAAAAAAACGAGCGCATAACGTAATAATGGATTTTTCAATAATGTAATATGTAATAATGTGTTACATTAAGAACCTCCACATAGGAGGCTCATAATGTAATAAAACTTCATAAGGTAATAACGTATTTTTATTACATTATGAGCTGATTATTACATTATGAGCTTTTATTACATTTTAATTATTACATTATGCGCTTGTTTTTTTATTACATTATGAGCTGATTATTACATTATGAGTTTTTATTACATGTTTTTATTACATCATGAGCCCTTATTACATTATGAGTTGCTACACACCCTGCCAACTTTGTTGATGAAGAATGGAGCAACTATCTGCTATCGATAATATCCCCATGTGGTCAGTATGACGACAGTCTGCCATTGCTAGTTCTGGGCCACTTTGCCGAACAGGCTTTGACACTAAGGCTTGCCCACCTGCCCCCGGTAAATAAAACTTTGGGGCAGGTGAAGTTTGCTTTCAGGTTGCCCGACCGGGAAAGTGCTCATTTGAGAGGGGACACGACCGTCTATAAACACGACACGAGATATCTGTGTAAACACCTGAACATGGCCATAAAAAAATATATAAAATGACAAAGTGTGAAACCATAGCAATCATAACTACCTAGGTATTTGGATTTGGAGGTATTGAGGTATGATTAAAAATTGTTATCGAGTTAATTTGAGTGGTAATTAAATTCTTACCTATCATTTTATAATGGACGAGTGTTGCGCAAGTGTACATGACCTTTGGGCAAGTAGAACATGACCTGTACTTGCCCGACGGGCAAGTGCCTCTTAGACCTTAGTGTCAACCCCTGCCAAAGGTCATGGGGACCATTATGTAAGCCTTGATGGACCAGTCACGCACCACTTCGATCTGTCCAGACTTAGGGCCAGAGTGAGGTACCGGGTCAGGGCCAGAGTGAGGGCCTTACGGCGAGAGTGAGGGCCAGATTTAGGGCCAGACTCAGAGTGAGGGACCGAGTCAGGGCCAGAGTGAGGTACCGAGTCAGGGCCAGAGTGAAGGCTAGACTTAGGGCCAAAGTGAGGGACAGATCGAAGTGGTGCGCCATCCTCTGCTTCGTGGACTCTTTGAATCAAGTGTGTGACTGGTCCATCAAGGCTTACATAATGATCCCCATGACCTTCGTCAAAGTGGCCCAGAGCTAGCAATGGCAGACTGTCATACTGACCACATGGGGATATTATCGATGTTGCATCAACACCCAGTGCCGATACAATCACGAACTGTATGTTGAACATTGTGGATGCTCTTTGTACAGTTAAATGATCCCCATATTCATTTGCTGCATGTTTAGCAGATAGTTGCTCCATTCTTCATCAACAAAGTTGGCAAGGTGTGTAACAACTCATTATGTAATGAGGGCTCATAATGTAATAAAAACATGTTATAAAAACTCATAATGTAATAATCAGCTCATAATGTAATAAAAAACAAGCGCATAATGTAATAATTAAAATGTAATAAAAGCTCATAATGTAATAATCAGCTCATAATGTAATGAAAAATACATTATTACATTATGAAGTTTTATTACATTATGAGCCTCCTATGTGGAGGTTCTTAATGAAACACATTATTACATTATTACATTATTGAAAAATCCATTATTACGTTATGCGCTCGTTTTTTTATTACATTATGAGCTGATTATTACATTATGAGTTTTTATTACATTTTTCTTATTACATTATGAGCCGTTATTACATTATGAGCCGTTATTACATTATGAGTTGCTACAAACCCCCCTCACTTTGAGAACCACAATTTCATTTTTTTGTTAATTGAACTCAGAAAGTACGAATGGAACGAAAGCAGCCCTGTGAAAAACAATTTTGATAAATGTAGGTCATAATTGATATTTTGGGAGTCCTTTCTGCCTATGTTCCATCAGTATCAACAATACACCACTTAACTCATCGAGTGCCATTCGCGAGATATCTCGCGAAATGTACTCGAGTATGTGTAGTGCCATTCACGGGATATCTCGGGAAAAGTAATATATTACTGTAACGGCGAGTACATTACCGAGAAGAATGGCCGTCGGTCCGGAAACGAAATCCGTCGCTGATTTCGCATCATCACGGCTCCACGAGCACAAAATAGTCCCATCCATAACATTGAGGTGGACGGGGGATCTCATCTTTAATGTCCATTATCTCAAAACTACACTTTAGAAGCTAGGATGGAGGCAGATGCTCGCTTATGTTACACAGTTATAAAAGCTCCCGGTCGGCCATTACACAACTCCACGTGGACACGGATCGGTTCCGGCGCACGATCCGATGACGTCAGACCGGAAGTGATTTCGCGGTGGACTTCTGGCCTTCAAAATAAGATAACGGCGGTGATGCCAGCCTGAAGGTGGCGTCGTGGACTTTATAATCCGTTAATTTCAGGGGCTCTTAATGAGTTAACATTCACTACTATCACAAATACATTTAATTTATGTGTTGATTTTTTTGTCATCACTATTATGCATCAAAATATATAACTGATATTATACAAATTCAAACCATCGGTTCGAAGTGGAGCGGTGAATTTGAGCAGCTATACCATGTGTGTGTGTGTGCTTGCCTGTGTCTAGGCTGCGCAAGCAGGGATGGATTACCCAACGGGCACAATGGGCCCAGGCCCAGGGGCCCCTGAGCTAGGGGGGCCCCTCAGCTTGAGCCACTGTGTGACCCCGTCCCTGTTTTTTAACGTTGCGCTATTTGCCAGACACTATTGTATTCGTTCATGTCAAAAATAACCCCAAATATTCCTAAAACACCATGATATATATACATATTATACTGTAAGTGTTTACCTCCTCGGTTTATCTATAAGACTTCAAAACAACAATAACATTACATTTTCTAATGTCCACGCATTACAACAATGTAGTGGTAGTAGATAAACCGGGGTAGATAACATAACTGTTATGTTATCTACCCCGATTAATCTAAATGGGCCCCCTCATTCATACCATAGCATCATATACTGTAACACTTGACTCTATGGTCCTTTAAGTATGTGTTACCACCAGCCTTACCTGGCTGCCTGGGACAAGTCAGATTCTTTGCATAAACATAAAAAGCCCTATCAAATGTATAGGGGCCAAACTCTTGCAAGAAGTATAATGAATAATGTATTATTAAAATTTAGATACGGTAATAATATATCTAAAATAAATAAGTCAGCACCCAATTTTATATAAAGTATTGTTAGATTTTCTTATTTTTTTCTTTTAAGTTGCTTTAGCAGCTAACATAAGCATGATGAAGAATGTTATCACACAGCATAGAATAACTTTGAACCTGGCACCACTGTTTTTAGGGCAGATGAGAGGGAAAATAAACCCATCCAAAATGTTTTCAAGAATAGCTACTATGTTATCTACACAATATTGTGTGTTATAGTTACGGTATAACTATTCTATACATTTCAGGGGCTCTTTTTTTGGGACTTTAAAAACTCTATTTTTTTCTGGGGGCGGCTGTGCCGCGCACACGGAACACACCATCACTATGTCGCTGTGCGGTCGTAAGAAGGGGGGCCCTTTGCATTTTTGGGCCCAGGGGCCCATTTTTTCATAGTCCGTCTATGTGCGCAAGTGGCCTTCTCAATCTGTTCTGTTTTTATAGTTTAAAAATCCGGCCACACACCGTTGTACTAATGAAACATAACTCTGGCCATGCACCGTTGTACTAATGAAACATAACTCTGGCCATGTACCGTTGTACTAATGAAACATAACTCTGGCCATGCGCCGTTGTACTAATGAAACATAACTCTGGCCATGCACCGTTGTACTAATGAAACATAACTCTGGCCATGCACCGTTGTACTAATGACACATAACTCCGGCTATGCACCGTTGTACTGCAGCAGTTCATGCTCACGGAGACAGGGAGACACACAAAGCTAAAGGTTGAGAGCGCTGTTCACCACCATGAAAAAATGAATGATATTTTATAAATAAAAGTTGATCATCTGAAGTCTGATATACAACTGCCTATTAGTGGTAAAACTAAATGTTATGTTTTAACCCTTGGATGCATGACCAACCAATACCTACACTCTTCCATGAGTGGGGTCAAAAATGACCCCACTCATGCATCCTAGGGTTAATGTACTGCAGTGCATATGAAATAAATAATCATCATAAGAAATTACTCAAGAGAGTGCAGATATTCCCTTCACTTTGAGGTTTTAATGTGCGTCATGGCACTGATAACACAGTGGTTAAGGTGTGTCCCGATTAGCCCCATAATAGTTTATATATAGAGAGAGGGAGAGAGAGATAGATCATTTAGCCATTTTTGAGCCAATATAACTACAGGCTGCTATTACCACATAGCCTAGCCGCCAAACCGACTTTTTTTCACCATACATAATTTCTATCAGGTGTCCAGAACAACATATTAAAAGTCAGAAGAAATCCTAGTCACGGAAATATGTTTAATGAATCATTCATGTTCAGAAGCAGGGGTTTAGAGAATTATTACATGGCTTGGCTGAATGCTTGATTCTGATTGGTCAATTCAGCAGTGTGTTATGTAAGGGATGACATCTCGCTCAGCAGTCGTTATCGAGTGATAGGAGCCCGACAGGTTGATATGCCACCGACACGAAGCGGAGGTGGCATATCAACCTGAAGGGTTGCTATCATTCACTGAGTGAGATGGGTCATATGGAGACCCAGGGGGGTCTCCATATGTGACTCAGCACGGCAAACAGCTAGTCATTGTATTTTATTTTCAGCAACTCAGCATGTTTTATCATGAGCAGGCCAATACCTCTACCAAGTTTAAACTGTTAAAGCTTAGAATATCACGTGGGTCAACTTACCCCTTTACATGGATCAACTTACCCCTCACCTGGGGACAAGTTGAACCACATGACCACTGTTTTTTAATAAGTCATATTTTTATGGTCCTTTGTCATAGACACTTACTTATGATTTCAAATGATAGCAGACATCCTGAAATATGTCTAGATGTTTTGAATTTACTGCCATCTCACTTTTTCTTGCTTCCAGGGCAACATAAGCACAAAGTGATTCATCTTACCCCGTTCTCCCCCTCTTACATGAGAGTCAACCGGGCCTATAGAAAGTGACTATAGGTCACATGAGCACTTTAAACATTTACACATGTATACATGTAAGCTCTCATTGATCTGCTGTTTGGCTCTGCACTATTGGGTTGTGTTGGTAATATTGAGTATTTTGCTAGTGTTTGACATGGTGGTGAGATACTTGAAGCACTGGCTAGCATTGACTGTTTTGGACACTTTTGTTTGGCACTGTATTCAGGGGCGTCAATTGGGTATGGCAGGGGTATGCAGCTGCCATACCCTGGGTCCGGGGGGGGGGGGGGGGGGGGGAACAAAAGTTACTTTTAATTATAAATCCATGAATGTCTCTTTGTCTATCTGCGCTGGTTATTATGTTGTTAAATTACAGTAAAATAACTACAAATGCAAAATGTTACATGGTCACTTTAACAAGGTATTATAATTATATTCTCCACACGTGTATTCTCCACCATCTTGACACAATGGTATATTCCCAGGTTCCGCAGGTCAGCTGCACAGGTGCAATGCATTATTGTTAATTGTGGCACGTTTACTAACATGCCAAATTTAGCTGCAATTGAACAACCGTTCCAGGCTGCCATATCCAGCCCAAGAAACCATAGAAACCTGTGTAAAAAACTGACAAAACTCGTTTTTTTTTTTCAGACATTGTGAAAATAGCCGATGTACATGCTCACAACGCCTCGCAGCACGAGGCGTTGTGAGCATGTAGATCTGCTATTTTCACAATAGAACCGTGTTATACAAAATGTAATGCCTCTTTTCCATGAGGACTCCCATCTTTGCCATACCCTAGCTTTTGCTGAACTGACGCCACTGACTGTATTGATTAAGTTGTGCTTAAGTAAGCCTATTGCTATTTGCTTTTTTAAGTGGGGCTGTTACGCTTACAGTATGAGCGTGCCGTTGACTGTTTTGACACTATATGTATATATTCTTCTTTCTCTTTTTTTGGTGTACCTTACTCTTTTACTGTGTACACTGTACAATTAGTGTTTCTATCTACCGGTATCTATCTATCTATCTATCTATCTTCAAAAAGGTCGCACACTTACGAAGATACCAAATGTAGAAGGGGGGAGGGGAAGGTTGCAGTGTGTTGAATTCTGTCAGTTTAACCACAGAGGAAGAGTTAGAAGAGTTGCTATGGTGATGATCTGACACTAGACCACACACACACACACACACACACACACACACACACACACACACACACACACACACACACACACACACACACACACACACACACATCTTTCTTGTGCAGCCATTTGCAGTCAATCATGCAGCAGTTATTCATATTTAAACATGAAACACAAGTAATAAAATAGATAAATAAAACATATAGGCCTGTTGGAGAGGCATAAGGGTGTAACTGTGGTTTAATTAACTTTGTCAAACTTACTTTTATAACATTTATAAATGTTTGGTTAAATTGTTACCCTTATAGATTTGTGTATAAATGTTCGGTTACTTTGTAACCATTATAACCTTATTTGAATTAATAAATAAGTCGATATTATTTGAATTAATAAATACGTATATGAACCAACATTATTTAATTTATAAATACGTTTCTGAACAAACTTTATTTTAATTCATAAATAAATGTCTGGACCAACGTTATTTTAATAAATAAATAAGAATCTGAACCAACGTAATTTTAATTAATACAATTCTTTCTGAATTAACATTAATTTCCCAGCATTAAAATAGCATCAAAATCAGATCAACCACTTTAACCCTATATATCAGCGTTTTGAAAAGTGCCGATCTACACGTGTTGAGCTTGTATTTTTCAAATCAATCTTTTAAATCTCTTATGATTATTATGATTATGATTATTTATTTGGACTATTTTTACAAACTTTAGAGCAATACAAATCTTGGTACTGAATTTATATGTGAGGCATAAACCGGATCCAGTCTGACTTTGGGAGACTTTAACCAACAGTTAATCGACCTAATCAATTGAAAATGATCACTAATCGATAATTATAGCTAATTTAATAAAATAACAAATTAACAATTGATCCTTATGTTAGGCATCTCTAAATTCTGTGTCAGCATGTTTTATCGTGAGCAGGTTTTAATCTGCCTCACGGCGCTGACAGCACCAAGGTAATACGGACTCACTGTTTCTGATAAATAATAATAATAATAATAACCTACTTCAATTATAGGTTCATTTATAAATGTCTGGTTACATTGTAACAATTAGGGTTAGGTTAATTTATGAATTAATTAGTTTGGGGGTCCAAAGATGATTAGCTTAATGTGAAACATAAATTTCCTCACTCAACAGTAAATAACCCAAAATGTATCTATGCATATTTATAAAGTTACAATTGAATGACCTTTAAGACCTTTTTAAACCAAATTGGGAAGGTGTGAAAAAAGGTTGCACACATAACAAGATACCAAATGGAAAGTGTGTGTGTGTGTGTGTGTGTGTGTGTGTGTGTGTGTGTGTGTGTGTGTGTGTGTGTGTGTGTGTGTGTGTGTGTGTGTGCGTGCGTGCGTGCGTGCGTGCGTGCGTGCGTGCGTGCGTGCGTGCGTGCGTGTGTGTGTGAGAGAACATTTAGATTTCAATTATTGTCTGCACTATTTAATTTACAAGAAGTCTAAACAAAAGAGGATGCAGAATAATTGTTATTTTGATCAACGTTTGCCTGTTCTCTCCTAAGGTACAACATCAATACAGCCTCAATACAACGGTTTGGGTCTGAGAGGCTCAGTGTCATCAAATGGTCCACGGCTCAAATGCCAAATAAATAACGGACCTTGATATGAAATAGGTTGAAAACCACTGATTTAAAACCATCAACCATTAAACCACAGACTGTTTAAAAGGCCATCACGACTGACCAACAATCATTAAACCACAGACTGATTAAAATACTATCATCAACTATTTTAAACCATCAATCATTAAACCAAACAGTGATTAAGGGCGTGTTCACACCAGGCTCCTTTGGTCCGCTTAATAGGGACCATGGTCCTCTTACTCCTTTGGTCCGCTGGTGTGAACATGCATGCGGACCATGGTCCGAACCAAACAAAGGGACCATGGTCCTCTTGAAAATGCAGGACTCGGTCCCCTTCCAGACGGACCATGGTCCGGTTCTCTGCCGGTGTGAACGGAGCCGGACTGTATAGAGGACCAAACGTGGGTCTGATCAGCCTACAGTACATTCTGCATTGTGTGTTGTTCATTGAAGAAAAATATGGAAAAAACTAATAAACGACTACTCGTGAAGCAATTGTAACTTCGGCTACAAGAGACTACACTCATCAATCTTTGTTTTGCAGTTGTGAAGCTGGATTAATAATTAGTTCTAAAAGCATGAATTACGGGAATAATTATTGATTTGACCTGACCGCTGATATTTCTTCATGACCTGCAATAGGCTACACGTTAATAATTGTATCATCTCCTCTCCCTGTGAGCCGGCACTGCGGTGTCTTGTTCGCTACATGGAAACTGGTGACCCATCGTGTGCGGTGACTCCAGGGGTCGCTCTCCGAACACGGTGATCATTGTTTGTTTTGACACAAATACAGTCACAAATAAAAGTAAGGTCACCATCTTGTGTATAACACAGGAGGAGAAGGAGGCGCGCTGCGCGCACCACTTCCATCCAAACGACCACAACACAGAAATGTCAAACTTGGCTTTTCTTTCGAGGCATTAGGATTTTCGCTCTCTTTTCGCTCTCTCGCTGTTCCCCTGAGGACAGGCGTCCATGACTCAAACTTTTCACATTGTTGTTGGGATGGCAGTAAGATGTCCATAGTCATCGTGTGCGGTGCGCAAGCTTATAATAACACTGTCTGATAGTAGCCTACAGTATAGGATTCCTTAGCACGGCTGTTATGTTTCAGGGCTAAATGAATCCTGTGGTTAAAAAGGACAGATCTGCAAGCTTGCATCCTGTTAGATATGTTCTTTTTAAGCATGCACGACTTGGGACTAGGCCTATGCATTTTTTTTGAGCGAGAGAGAGAGAGAGAGAGAGAGAGAGAGAGAGAGAGAGAGAGAGAGAGAGAGATTCGTCCATCGCTAATTGCTGCCTGAAATGCGTGAGTTTCGCTTCTTAATTAATTAATTAATTAATAACACAAAATGAATTGGCAGTGAAGTAATTTTCCATAGGAATCGCATAGTCTGTCAATAGATCAACAGCCGTGTCACTTGTTTACATATTTGGATCTTTTAACAAAAGTCCCATGTGAACGCTAACCGGACCAAATTCAAAATGCAACAACGTAAACATTTGGTCCCTGATCCGGACCTTCTAAGCAGACTTTGGGTGAGAACGTGGCTTAGAAGACCATCACCAAGCATTAAACCACAGACTGATTAAAAGACCATCACCAATCATTTAAAACCAACAATTTTTAAACCACACAGTGATTAAAGACCATCATCAATCATTTAAAACCATCAACCATTAAACCACACAGTGATTAAAGACCATCATCAATCATTTAAAAGTAAAACCATCAATCATTAAACCACACAGTGATTAAAGCCCATCATCGATCATTAAAAACAATCCTACCTGAACTCAGAAGGAACAGCAACAGGATTTCACCCATTTCTGTCTGTCCCACTGGATTCTGGACTGGATTCACTGGAGTATGAAATGGACTTCACTAGAGTCTGGATTGGACTTCACTGGAGTCTGGACTGGACCGATTGGAGTCTGGACTGGATTGACTGGAAACTGGACTGGACTGTAAACTGGACTGGACTGACTGGATTCTGGACTGAACTGACTGGAAACTGGATTGGACTGACTGGAAAATTGACTGACTGGAAAGACTGGACTGACTGGAAAGTGACTAACTGGAAGCTGGATTGACTGGAGAAAAAAAAGTACTGGACTGACTGGAAACTGTAAAAACTGGAAGCTGGGCTGGACTGACTGGGAACTGGACTGACTGGAAACTGGACTGACTGGAAACTGGATTGGACTTACTGGAAACTGGACTGGACTGAATGGAAACTGGACTGGACTTACTGGAAACTGGACTGGATTGACTGGAAACTGGACTGGACTGATTGGAAACTGGACTGGACTGATTGGAAACTGGACTGACTGGAATCACTGGACTGGACTTACTGGGAACTGGACTGGACTGAATGGAAACTGGACTGGACTTACTGGAAACTGGACTGGACTGACTGGAAACTGGACTGGACTGATTGGAAACTGGACTGGACTGACCGGAAACCGGACTAACTGGAAACGGGAATAACTGGAAACTGGACTGAACTGACTGGAAACTGCCCTGACTGGAAACTGGACTGGACCTACTGGAAACTGGACTGGCTTGACACTGGACTGGACTGACTGAAAATAATAATAATAAGAAGAAAATGGACTGATGGAGTCTGCACTGCCCTAATAGGAGTCTGGACTGGCCTTCACTGTATCTAAACTGGCCTGACTGGAAAATGGACTGGACTTCACTGGGGTTTGACCTGGACTGACTGGAAAGCAAACTAACTGGAAACCGGACTTACTAGAGACTGTACAGGACTTACTGGAAAAAGGACTGACTGGAAACTGGACTGGACTTACAGGAAACTGGACTGGACTGACTGGAAACTGGACTTACTGGGAACTGGACTGACTGAAAACTGGACTGGACTTACTTTTAACTGGACTGGACTTACTGGAGATTGGACTGACTGGAAACTGGATTGGATTTACTGGAAACAGGACTGACTGGAAACTGGACTGGACTGACTGGAAACTGGACTGGCTGGAAAGACTGGACTAGACTAACTGGAAACTGCCCTGACGGGAAACTGGGCTGGACTAACTGGAAACTGGACTGACTGGAAACTGGACTGGACTGACTGAAAATAACTGGACTGACGTAGTCGACTGGCCTATTTGGAGTCTGGACTGGCCTTCACTGTATCTAAACTGGCCTGACTGGAAAATGGACTGGACTTCACTGGGGTTTGACCTGGACTGACTGGAAACCAAACTAACTGGAAACCGGACTAACCGGAAACCAGACTAACTGGAAACTGGACTGGACTAAATGGAAATGGACTGACTGGATACTGTACTGACTGGAAACTGGACTGGACTTACTGGTGACTGGACTGACTGGACACTGTACTGGACTTACTGGAAAAAGGACTGACTGGAAACTGGACTGGACTGATGTGAAACTGGACTGGACTGACAGGAAACTGGACTGGACTGACTGGAAACTGGACTGGACTAACTTGAAACTGGACTGGACTGACAGGAAACTGGACTGGACTAACTGGAAACTGGACTGGACTGACTGGAAACTGGACTTAATGTCAGTCCAGTTGGACTGGACTGACTGGAAAATGTACTTAATGAAACCTGGAGTGTACTTACTGGAAACTGGAAAAAACTGGAAACTGAAAAAAAAATGTGATGGAATCGACTGGCCTAATTGGAGTCTGGACTGGCCTTCACTGTATCTAAACTGGCCTGACTGGAAAATGGACTGGACTTGACTGGGGTTTGACCTGGACTGACTGGAAAGCAAACTAACTGGAAACTGGACTGACTGGAAACCGGACTAACTGGAAAATGGACTGACTGGAAACTGGACTTAATGTCAGTCCAGTTTCCAGGCCTGGAAACTGGACTGGACTGACTGGAAACTGGACTGGACTGATTGGAAACTGGACTGACTGGAATCACTGGACTGGACTAACTGGAAACTGGACTGGACTTACTGGAGACTGGACTTACTGGAAACTGGATTGGACTGACTTGAAACTGGACTGGACTGACTGGAAACTGGACTGGACTTACTGGAAACTGGACTGGACTGCCTGGAAACTGGACTCACTTTTAACTGGACTGGACTTACTGGAGACTGTACAGGACTTACTGGAAACTGGACTGGACTGAACTGACTGGAAACTGGACTGGACTTACTGGAAACTGGAATGGACTGACTGGAAACTGGACTGACTGGAAACCGGACTGACCGGAAACCAGACTAACTGGAAACTGGAGTGGACTAACTGGAAAATGGACTGGACTTCACTGGGGTTTGACCTGGACTGACTGGAAACCGGACTAACTGAAAACTGAACTGACCGGAAACTGGACTCACTGGGAACTGGACTGGACTGACTGGAAAATGTAGTTAATGGAAACTGGACTGGACTGACTGGAAACTGGACTAACTGGAAACTGGACTGGACTGACTGGAAAATGTACTTAATGGAAACTGGACTGTACTGACTGGAAACCGGACTTACTGGAAACTGGACTGACTGGAAACTGGACTGGACTGATTGGAAACTGGACTGGACTTACTGGAGACTGGACTGACTGGAAACTGGGTTGGACTGACTTGAAACTGGACTGGAATGACTGGAAACTGGACTGGACTTACTGGAAACTGGACTGGACTGCCTGGAAACTGGACTGACTTTTAACTGGACTGGACTTACTGGAGACTGTACAGGACTTACTGGAAAAAGGACTGACTGGAAACTGGACTTACTGGGAACTGGACTTACTGAAAACTGGACTGGACTGACTGGAAACTGGACTGACTTTTAACTGGACTGGACTTACTGAAAACTGGACTGACTGGAAACTGGACTGGACTTACTGGAAACAGGACTGACTGGAAACTGGACTGGACTGACTAGAAACCGGACTGGACTGACTGGAAACTGGACTGGACTGAACTGACTGGAAACTGGACTGGACTGAACTGACTGGAAACTGGACTGGACTTACTGGAAACTGGACTGGACTGACTGGAAACCGGGCTTACTGGAAACTGGACTGGACTGACTGGAAACCGGACTTACTGGAAACTGGACTGGACTGACTGGAAAATGTACTTAATGAAAACTGGACTGTACTTACTGGAAACTGGACTTACTGGAAACTGGACTGACTGAGAACTGGACTGGACTGACTGGAAACTGGAAACTGGACTGACTGGAAACTGGACTGACTGGAAAATGGAATTGATTGACTGGAAACTGGACTGGACTGACTGGAAACTGGACTGGACTGGACTGGACTGGACTGGACTGACTGGAAACTGGACTGGACTGACTGAAATGATGGAGTCTGGGTTTTCCCAATTGGAGTCTGGACTGGCCTTCACTGTATCTAAACTGGCCTGACTGGAAAATGGACTGGACCTCAAAGGGGTTTGACCTGGAATGACTGGAAACCAAACTAACTGGAAACTGCACTGACCGAAACCAGACTAACTGGAAACTGGACTGGACTGACTGGAAACTGGACTGACTTAATGTCAGATCAATTTCCAGGACTGGAAATTGGACTGGACTGACTGGAAAATGTACTTAATGAAAACTGGACTGTACTTACTGGAAACTGGACTTACTGGAAAACTGGACTGGACTGACTGGAAACTGGACTGGACTCACTGGAAACTGGACTTACTGGAAACTGGAATGGACTGACTGGAAACTGGACTGGACTGGCTGGAAACTGGACGTATTGAAAAAAACTGGACTTACTCAAAGACTGGACTGGACTGACTGGAAGCTTCTGGACTGAACGGAAACTGGACTGACTGAAAAAAAAAACTGGACGGATTGAAAACTGGACTGACTGTAAACTGGACTAATTGGAGTCTGGACTGGCCTTCGCTGTATCTAAACTGGCCTGACTGGAAAATGGACTGGACTTCACTGGGGTTTGACCTGGACTGACTGGAAACCAAACAAACTGGAAACTGGACTGACCGGAAACCGGACTAACTGGAAACTGGACTGGAATGACTGGAAACTGGACTGACTGGAAACCGGACTAACTGGAAACTGGACTGGAATGACTGGAAACTGGACTGACTGGAAACCGGACTAACTGGAAACTGGACTGACTGAACAAAACTGGAATAACTGAAAAGATTGGACTGGGCTGATTGGAAACTGGACTGGACTAACAACAAACTGGACGGATTGAAAACTGGGCTGACTGAAAAAAATAGGATTTACTGGAAACTGGACTGGACTGTCAACTGAACTTACTGGAAACTGGACTACCTCAAAACTGGACTGGACTGACTGAAAAATGGACTGATGTGGAGTCTAGACTGGCCTAATTGGAGTCTGGACTGGCCTTCACTATATCTAAACCGGCCTGACTGGAAAATTGACTGGACTTCACTGGGGTTTGACCTGGACTGACTGGAAACCGGACTAACTGGAAACTGAACTGACCAGAAACTGGACTAACTGGAAACCGGACTAACTGGGAACTGGACTGGACTGACTGGAAAATGTAATTAATGGAAACTGGACTGTACTGACTGGAAACCGGACTTACTGGAAACTGGACTGGACTGACTGGAAAATGTACTTAATGAAAACTGGACTGTACTTAATGGACACTGGACTTACTGGTAACTGGACTGACTGGAAACTGGACTGGACTGATTGGAAACTGGACTGGACTGACTGGAAACTGGGATGGACTGACTAGAAACTGAATGGACTGACTGGAAATGGGATTGGATTGACCAAAAACTGGACTGGACTACTGGAAACTGGATTGACTGAAAAAATAGACTTACTGAAAAGACTGAACTTGACTGACTAGAAACTGGAGTGACTGAAAATACTGGACTGGACTGACTGGAAACTGGACTGACTGGAAACTGGATTGACTGGAAAAAAGAAGAAAACAATGGACTGGACTTACAGGAAACTGTACAGATTGAAAACTGGATTGACAAAAAAAAAAGGCTTACTGGAAACTGGACTGGACTGACTGAAAAAACAGGACTGGAAACTGGACTGACTGACTGACTGACTGACTGACTGACTGACTGACTGACTGACTGACTGACTGACTGGCTGGCTGACTGACTGACTGACTGACTGACTGACTGACTCACTGAAAACAAATTGGACTTACTGGAAACTGGACTGGACTAACTGGAAACCGGACTGGACTTACTGAAAACTGGAATTACTGGAAACTGGACTGGACTGAAAAAAGAAATTGGACTTACTGAAAACTGGACTGGACTAAATGGAAACTGGACTGGACTGACTGGAAACTGGACTGGACTTACTGGAAACTGGACTGGACTGAATGGAAACTGGACCTGACTGACTGGAAATTTGACTGACTGGAAACTGGACTGGACTTACTGGAAACTGGACTGGACTAACTGGAAACTGGACTGGACTTACTGGAAACTGGACTGGAAACTGGACAGGACTGACTGGAAACTGGACTGGACCGACTGGAAACTGGACTGGACCGACTGGAAACTGGACAGGACTGACTGGAGTCTGAACTGAACTGAACTGACTGAACTGAACTGAACTGAACTGAACTGACTGCAAACTGGACTGGACTGAACTGACTGAAGTCTGAACTGAACTGAACTGAACTGAACTGACTGAAGTCTGAATTGAACTGCCACCCAACAAGACGTGTCGTCTTTGATGTCTGTGTTTTTGATGCATCCAGTCTCCTCCCCATGTTTATCTCTTCATCTGTGTGTGTGTGTGTGTGTGTGTGTGTGTGTGTGTGTGTGTGTGTGTGTGTGTGTGTGTGTGTGTGTGTGTGTGTGTGTGTGTGTGTGTGTGTGTGGTTGTGGGTAATGTTTTCACACACATTCTGACAGGAAGCAGTTATTAATATGTCTTCAATCTGCCATGGAAATTCCGATATTTACAGTGTGTGTGTGTGTGTGTGTGTGTGTGTGTGTGTGTGTGTGTGTGTGTGTGTGTGTGTGTGTGTGTGTGTGTGTGTGTGTGTGTGGTGTAGAGTCAGAACATCACCATAGCAACCCATCTAACTCCTCCCCTGTGGTGAAACTGGCTGAATTCTATCACATTAAAGGAACACTTCAACCAAAACATTTTCTACCAATAATGATGAAAGTAATACTATGAGTTTTAAGAAAAGGTCTTAAATGTGTGTGTTCACACAAGAAGTGGAGAACAAATATTATTTAGAAATCAATTAAGTTGAATTTGTATTATGGAGCTATCGAATGTATTGGACAGGTATATGTGGTACAGTATGTACAGGTATGTACTTATGTGAAATGAGTTGTTGTTGTTGTTGTTGTTGTTGTTGTTGTTGTTGTTGTTGTTGTTGTTGTTGTTGTTGTTGTTGTTGTTGTTGTTGTTGATGATGATGATGATGATACTGTATGTGTTGAGACTAGAGCTGCCAACATTCCTCAAATATTAAATTCGAATATTGGTATTAGAAATTGGCCAGAATAATATTTTCTGTTTATGGTGTCCAACATGACATCAAATATGCCTAGGGTTGCCACCTTTCAGAAATTGAAATAAGGAACACCTCTTCCGGGCACGCGGTGCGTGCGGTGCGTGCGTTCCGTGCGCGTGGCACAGCCGCCGGCCGGCGAAAAAATGCAGTCCCAAACCCATGAAATGCATAGAATAGTTATAACTATAACACACAACATGGTATAACCAGTGTTGGGCAAATTACTTTAAAAAAGTAATTAGTTATAGTTACTAGTTACTTCTCCAAAAAAGTAACTGAGTTAGTAACTGAATTACTCTATTGTAAAAGTAGCTAATTACTAGGAAAAGTAACTATTTGCGTAAAAAAGTTGTAATATGTCAAATAATTTGGATAGTTTTTTTTTTTTTTTGAGCAGGTTTCACAAGCCGGTTGCGGTATAGTAAAAAAAAAAAAAAAATCCAAAGATTTCAGTTTATTTAAAGGAGCTGTAGTCAACTTTTTCATTGTAGGTGTACATCCTAGTCTACAGACTAGGATGTAAACAAAGTACGGGCCCTGTAAATGTAAACAAAGGGCCAAAATGATTATTTTATCATTATTTTACGCTTTGTGTGGTCATTTTTTAATTGAAACACATATATGAAGCTTATTTTTTTATAAAATATTTTCGAAACATTATTTTTATTTTAGCATCCGTTTTTCAAGAAAAAGTTGACTATAGCTCCTTTAACTTAAAATATTTGTATTATATAAGTAAGCAAATATAGGCCTAAGTATTTTTTTTAAATTAAATTAGATAAAAAAAAATCGATTCAGACACATTACAGTATTTTCTGCCTTTCATTCTGTTCAAGGGAAAAAAATACCTTATATCGCTTTTTTGATGCCTTCCATTATTATTGTCAAGGGGGAAAAAATACCTCATGTCAATTTTGCTTCACGTGTGGACACAGAGAGGAGGGGAGATCTGTCCAAAGAAAACTAAACTAAACAAAGGTTTAGGCAATTATACTTCGACATTTAATCTCTGCACAAGGATTTAAGGATGCTATGCTTATAATGATTGCAAGCAGAGTTGTTATCAAGTCAACACTCACGGAGTAGGCTACTTACATAACTTAACGAGCTCTTAGTGACTGGACTGGAGACAGAGCGCAGCTGCAGCACTTCAACGTTAGAGCCAAATCAATCAGGGAAATCTGCTAATTTATTAATGAAATGGTGTCACCTGCCGAATATAGACAATCTATGCTTGTGGACCTATTGTTTTTGGCGAGTAACATCAGATGGATTCACTCACGGATCATCACAGGCAACTATGTGAGGCGTGAGTCATTTTATTTATTTATTTTTCTAAGACCGACACACAGGGCTCTCTCTCTCTCTCTCTCTCTCTGTGTGTCTCTATGTCTCTCTCTCTCTCTCTCTCTCTCTCTCTCTCTCTCTCCCTCCCTCCCTCCCCCCCTCTCTCTCTCTCTCTCTCTCTCTCTCTCTCTCTCTCTCTCTCTCTCACAACCATCGTGACAGCTTGGGGTCGCTTGACATAGTAACATGTAACGGAGCACATTTCAGTGTCAGTAAATCCCTCCCTCCCTCCTTTTGCTGTCTTTTCCTGTGTTTTATTTCATTCATTATTGTTAAATTCTGTGTTGAGGTTTGTGTGACAGACCTTTATGGGGCATTTGGTTAAATACGGAACAAACCGCGTTCCGTATTGGTTCAATACGGAACGCATCTTTTAATTGTCCAATACGGAACGATTCCGTATTATACGGAACGGGTGGCAACCCTAAATATGCCAGCTAAAGCGCTGTCTTGATATGCAGAACAAAAGAGGACAAACATCTTAATTTTCCTACATTCATATTATCAGAAAATAGTCTTGAGGTCTGGAATAAAATCAAATATCTTGGTCACTTTATTACTGATCAAATGACTGATGATGATGATATTTACAGACAGTGTCGAAAGTTGTATGCTCAAGCTAACACTATTGCTAGGTCATTGTTCTACTAATGAAAGTGTCATTGTGTAAGACATATTGCACAATTGTGGGGCGGCTGTAGCTCAGGAGGTTGCGCCCAGTGGGAAATGATGTTCTCATTCCAGGGTCTAATTCAGAGTCTAAATGGGGAGCCACCCCATTGGTCAGGGCTTTGGAGTGATGCAAGGCGGTCGTGTCGTCCCATTGGCCGGCCAGCCTGTCAGTCAAACTTCCTCTCTCTGGCTTTTGGCTTTCAGAACACTGAGAACGGCCATGTTGGATTTTCCACTGGAGTGCAGGCTAATTTAATTCATATTAAACCACAGAGCACCTCCTAAAATATAGCTGTTAAATATTTTAAATGTTTTATCTGCCAAGGCCTGCCAAGATAAACCCTCGTTTTGTCATTTTTTAAAGAGTAATATTGTCATCTATTCTAGTGCTAGTGTCTGCTCTCTCTGCAGTGTAGAGATGGGATTTATGGCTCTTTAAAGTGAGCCGGATCTCTGGGATTCATTCTTTTCAAAGAGCCGTTCAAAAGAATGGCCCATTCAGTTACTATATGCGAACCGGATCCCATCGTTCATTTCAAAGAACCGTTCAAAGGACTTGATTCGTTCGCAAACGTCCCATCTCTAACACAGAGCTAACAGGACAGGAGGAACTGTAGCTGCATTCATTTATTCACAGTAAATCGTGGAGGGCAGCAACAAAAATCTAAGTCTACATTTTCTAATTAAATTGGCAAGGCCTAGATGAATCCGCTCCAGGTTTTTTGAAACATTTTTGTGCATGGACTTAATGGACCTCTGAGTGTTCCTGCCCTGTGCTAACCGATTAGCCACTTCCAAGAGCATATAACCACAGCATCAAGAGAGAGGTAAGTGCACATTATAGTCTAATGATTAGAATTTGCAACGAAAAACAGGTCCAACATTGAGTGATTAATAGGCAGGTTTGAATTTGTCCATATGATTAAATAAAAGGCTACAGTAGCCTGCTGTTAGCATGGTAAATGGCTAGAGTAGCCTGCTGTTAGCATGCTAGCCTCGCCTTTTTCAACAGAATTAAATGACATGTTGCTGCTATCAAAGTCAAAATTCTGACAGGACAATGCCTTAATTAGACTCAGGGATGTTTGGCTTATTAAGCATCATGTGGTGACGTTTTGTGTGCATTTGGAGATGGGAAACTAGTCCAGATGTGCAGTAGGAGTTGGCTTTATTCTGCAGTGTTTACAATTGTACAGCCATGGCTCAATCTGACTATAATCTGTTCAGAGAGATGACAGTGCAACGTTTTTGCTCATCTATCAGGCTGTATTAATCAGGGAATGGGTGTTTTATTTGGTCCATCTGGGGTGTGCCATGACAATGTAGTGGATACTGAATGGAAGTTAACAGTGCTAATGACAGCGATTTCCCCCCATTGTATTTATCATGGAAGGTGTGAATATGTGGCCAATATCAACAGATCTTACACAATTTAAATGCAAATATTCGAAGCTTAAGAAGGTGACGGTCGTTCACACGTAATTATTGGCGTGAATGGGCCGTTATTCTTTGTAGATATAATGTAAATAAATTAATTATCCCATATTAATTCAATATAACCACGTAGCAATATAAAGCAGGGGTTCTCAAAGTGGGACTGAAATGTGGGTTCCTTTATGCAGGGGATCTAAATTGACCCATACAGGTGGGTCTAACTTTGACAGAAATGGAACCAAATGAACCTGTAAAGGAACATTTCCACTTGTACACTGTCAGAGTTACAAACTTGGGTCTATTTGTTTTAATATATGATGGGAACCAAGTGGAACCCCTCACTAGAGGACCCCTGGGGGTCTCTGAAATCCACTTTGAGAACCACTGTCAGTGTGCAGGAAGAGTCATTCTTTAATTCACTATTGCAGTCATTTAAATTATTCAAATCCTTCAGTAATAATTTTATCTATCAGCTACTTAATGCTATCAAACTCCTAAAGGTGAACCACTGTCAGTGTTATTTCTGTAAGGGGATCTCTGTGGTTCCTGTGCTCGAGTTAACAGAAGATACATTTTCAAGTGGATTACTTGCCATTTGTTTTACATCCAATTTATTTTTTATCTTTCAGAGACATGATCCGCTGTTATGCCTCCTTTTGGAATCGGGGTCCTTCCACCCATCGACTTACTTTCTACTGCAGGGGTCTTCAACGTGTTCAGGCCAAGGACCCCTTAGCTGAGACAGCTCAAGCAGGGACCACTACATATTGCATAAAATTGTTGCAGATTAAACCTTTTCATAGATTGCTCCATTTACTATCATCTGTGGTGTGTAAATGGTTGTTTGTTTCGTACATTTAACCACTTAAAACGCCCAATAGACAATACTTGGCTCCTCTTCCCCTCACCACAAAACCTCTTTGCAGAAAATAGCCGATCTACAAGCTCACAACAAACTTGTGACTTGCTATTTTTGGTGTTATGTTCCGCAGAAGAGGGATGCTAGGGTTCAAGTGCTTAATAAAAATAAGCAGCCCACCTTGTAGTAACACTTTGGCTATCTCAGTCACATTGCTCATTCAACATAACCATATGAACCCTAGCATGAACATTTGGTGAAAATACCAGTATCTACAAGCTCACAAGGGATCACATTGATAGCTAGTAGATCTGCTATTTCGGCAAAGACATTTGGTGTACAGAGAAATATTGGAAATGTTATAGTATTGCATAACTGGACAAACATTGCTGTTGAAACACGTTTTTATTAAAAACTCCCATTGCATCATGGTTTCAAGTTGTACAACTTTTGTATTTATTATTGCAGTAACATGACCATCTTTCTTTCCCCAATACATACATTTAAGTCACACCCTTTAACCACTGGTAAAATTTGATCGGGTCTTAAGTGGGGACATTCCCATGGTTAAGGCCTGCATAGTCGATGAAAGTGATGTATGCCTCTTCAACCTTCCCAGAAGTCCAGGATCTGCAAGCGCCTAGAAGATTCTGCTTCTGTAAGACAGAATTGAGTGATGTCAATTTGTCATTTGCTATACTTATTGCTGCAAGTGAGATTTATTTGTGAAAATAAGAATTTAAATGGCTCTGTATTCCCAATCCCATCTCTCTCAATTTCCCTCTCAATGTGTTAAAAGAAATGTCCATGAATAAGCTGATCTTTGTGGGGCTCTTGGATTAAATTTGTAACCCAATTTATAATGTATGTGGGTCTGAGGACCCCCACGGTGGTCCCCATCATATTGATTGATATTAAAACAAATGGACACACGTTTGTAACTCTGACAGTGTACAACCAAATGAACCCTTACAGGTGTGGTTCCATGTAGACAATGTCAAAGTTTTGGGGGTCCTTGAAATTAAAAACGATGGACCACTGCTCTAGCAGCAATGATTACTATCAGAATACAAGCTCACAATTGAGCTTGTAGATCAATCAATTTGTGACAATGCACCATGCCATGTTGTGAGCTTGCAAATTGTCTATTTCTGGCTAATGTTCCCCCCCAGAATATGCATGATGGGGTTCAAGTTATGCACTGGCAGCACCTTTAGGAGTTTGATAACATAAGTAGCTGATAGATACAATTATTACTGAATGATTTGAGTAGTTTAAAAAGTATGACTTTTCCTGCACACTGCTTGTTTTTATTGGAAACTGTCAGACATAACTTAATGACATGAGTAATATAATGCATCAAGTGATCAAAAACAGCAGTAGAATTGAAGATTAGAGTTAAACTGACTCACCGTAGCTTTTACTCAATGAGTAAAGGCTGGGAACGAGGCGATCTTCAGATTAACAGCTAGCTTGCTGGTTAATTCACAGTACACAGTGCTATGTTGTTTACAGCAGTGGTTCTCAACCTGTGGGTCGGGACCCCCAGAGGGGTCCCTATATTATTGTGAGGGGTCCCCAGATGATTAACTTAATGTGCAACATTGTTTTCTCACTCAACAGTAAAAAAAAACCCAACATAAAGTCAAAGTGTATAGAGCAGCGGTCTTCAACAGGAGGTCCGGGACCCCTAGGGGGTCCTCAGAGCTATAACAGGGGGTCCTCCAAATCTTTGTGTGATTTTTTATATTAACCACTTGAACCCTGGTGTCCATATTCTGATATCTTTAGCCAAAAATAGCCGATCTACAAGCTCACAAGGCGTGAGCTTGTAGATCGGCTATTTTCAGCTAAAGAGATTTGGTGTAGAGGGGAAAAAGAGCAGACTAAGTACAGAATGAAAGGTAAAGTTTATTAAGTATTGATGGTTCAAGTGGTTACATATCTGAAAACACAAATTGACATGAATCAATTTGTGTTTGTGACATACAAAATACACAGATTATTATGCTATCAAATGATGAAACTATATGGTATCTATGGGTTGTGGGGGTCCCTGCTTCATCTCTTTCTTGACTAAGGGGTCCTTGGCCTGAAAAGGTTGAAGACCCCTGGTATAGAGGGTATCTGCACATTTCTAGTGACAATTTAAGGACTTTTTAATACAAACCTCTAAAATGACAAATTAAATATTGGCCAAATTGTCAAATAGTGTGTGTGTGTGTGTGTGTGTGTGTGTGTGTGTGTGTGTGTGTGTGTGTGTGTGTGTGTGTGGCCACTGCACCTGTAAACAGAACTAAACACATTTTAAATGTATTTTTTTTTATAGTTATTAAAATCACTTTCAGGAAAAATGCTGCATTGGTAATAGCATACTATAAACCTGATTTACATGGGGCCAAGCCATGCCCATCCACACGCCCACCACAGGCGTGGAGGCGGGTCATGCCGGAAATGAAACGCAGCGGCCAGATTTGAAACGACGGGCCTCGGCGTTTCAATATCCGGGGGCCGAGGCCGTTCGCGGGCACACCGGGCCGCGCCGGCGCGCCCCGGGCACTTTTCTCGGGCCTGGGGCGGCACTGGCCCGGGGCTGTGGCAAAAGCGGGCGCCCCGGAGGCCCCCGGGGGGGCCAAGCGGGGGCAGGGGTCGAAAACCTGTAGAATGAGCAGGGTCCTTTGCGCGGGTTGGCCAATGATCCGTGGGTCGGAGGTTCAAATCCCAGCTCCTCCTGTCAACGTGTCGAAATGTCCTTGGGCAAGACACTGAACATTGCCTCCAATGAGTTGGTTGGTGCAAGCTTGCCACCATTGGTGTGTGAATGTGGGAAGTGAGGACGCTGGCGTCGAATGTTCGCCGCTTCACTTCCCAATGTATGAATGAATGAACCATTGTAAAGCGCTTTGAGCACTTGGAAAAGCGCTATAAAAATGCAATTCATTATTGCACACCGCTTTATACTGCTCATCTGTGGTCGTCTTATAAGAAATCTAGTATGCAAAGGTTGCAAGTAGCATATAATGATGCAATGAAAATACTCCTTAACTCTTATACTGCTTTGAACGTTCCTGTTCGCCCCAATTCTTGAGGTCGAGTAGGGCCAATACGGCCGTTCGTTCGTTTGATGTTTTTTATGGATTATGATAAAAGACGTCCTTGCGCAACTTTTGAATGCATAATTGGTCGTCGGTGTCGTTTTGAGGACAGCCGGAAACCGTTCATAAAAAAAAAAAAGTAAACAGACTGTCCTGGCTCCGCCTGCCCAGAGCGACTCTGCGCCTGCCTAGCTGCCAGGGGCGTCAATTGGGTATGGCAGGGGTATGCAGTTGCCATACCTTGATTTTAGATGATGAGTCGACGATGATGATGAGCCTACTTCTTCATTTCCACATCGTGGTCGTCCAAGGACAAGGATAGGTAAAGAAAAAACAAACTTTTTTCTGTAAATCAGACTTAGCACCATGCACATGCTCACATAGACATCAAAGGGGGCTTGAGCCCCTGCCCTTTTATCCATCTGTAAAAAGTGCCCTCTCCAGACCATGAATGCTGTTTTTACATAATTACTATATATATATATATATATATATATATATATATATATATATATATATATATATATTTGTGTGGTAAGCAGGAAGTGCATAGAATGTTAGAGAGGCAGGGGTTGACATTTCTAAAACGGCCTTTTGATGAAAATAGTAGGCCCCCAACCTCCACGCATTCTGCTGTGACGCGTTGTGAGCTTGAAGGTGTACTATTTTTCATGTATTTTATAGTAATTATGTATTTGTATAATTTACAGATCGACCATGGGCTCGTGTACGAGTTCAGCAGACCCGGTGGAGCCCTTCCGGAGGAGCCTGGCTGGAGTGAAACAGAATGGAGCCCCAGGCCCTGTGCAGGCTGAATGACAAGCACGCACGCACGCACGCACGCACGCACGCACGCACGCACGCACGCACACACACATATACACTCTGTAGACATGTAGTGTCACAGTGAGATAAAGAGAACCCTGAAAGCTGAAGCAGGATTCAGGCTGAAGCTCATGTCACTGTGTCAATGTTCTGCACTGCTCTTACTACTGCTCTTACTTCTCTTACACACTAAAAGTGTGTAAAAAGACACTTTTTCTTGTTTTTATTTTTTGTGTCTATTTGGTTCATAACTATCTATAATTTAGCTGAGGCCTGGGGACCCCCTGGAACTCCCTCAAGGACCCCTCGGGAACCAATCCTACTCAACAGTGGTGGAAAAAGTACAGTATCAACATTCTAATGTAGACATACTGTGTTACAACTTACAAGTAGATGTCTGGAATAAAAAAAATGTAAGTGTCAGTAAAGGTACAAAAGTATTGGTATCAAAATGCTAAAATAAAAATAATGTTTCGAAAATATGTTATAAAAAAATAAACTTCATACATGTGTTCTATTCAAAAATGACCACAAAAAGCGTACAATAATGATAAAATAATAATTTTGGCCATTGTTGGACCGACACATTGTTTACATTCTAGTCTATTCTTTGATAGTGTTAGACTAGGATGTAAATGGAAGGAGAAAAACGCCCGCACACTGTTCATATGCTCCAAAAAACTTACTTTTATTATAGGCAACTGGCTGCAACGTTTCGACTTTACGTCTTCATCAGGCACTTTTGCCTGATGAAGACGTAAAGTCGAAACGTTGCAGCCAGTTGCCTATAATAAAAGTAAGTTTTTTGGAGCATATGAACAGTGTGCGGGCGTTTTTCTCCTTCCATTATCTGATACCTTGATGTCCAGCACCTGGCCTGAATATAGGCTTGAGATGTGCACACAATCTTGTCTATGAGACTAGGATGTAAACAAAGTGTCGGCCTGACAATGGCCACAATTATTATTTTATCATTATTTTACGCTGTGCTTTTGTGGTAATTTTTGAATAGAAACACATGTATGAAGCTTATTTTTTTTTATAAAATATTTTCGAAACATTATTTTTATTTTAGCATCATTTTTCAAGAAAGTTGACTATAGCTCCTTTAAGTACTAAAAGTAAAAGTTCTCAGTAATCATAATAACAGTTTCCAAATGTATAAAACATTTAAAATCCTTTAAAAATAGCAGATCTACAGGCTCTACAAGCTCACAACACAAGCTCTACAAGCTCACAACACGTCACTTTGTGAGCTTGTAGATCGGCTATTTTCATTTAGCCATCATGTCATAAATGTAGTGGAGTAGAAGTAAAAGTATTGAGAATTTGAAATACTCCTACTCAAGTACAGACAGTACTTGTTAAGTAAATGTACTAGTCACTTTACACCACTGCTACACACTCTGTGTGTGCATGTATGAAAGCACAACAGCAAAGTTTATTTCTGACTAGTCCAAAATGTTTGTTGCCTAATGACAGTGGTGGTGATGCATCCCTCGTTTCTATTCCACATCTAACCAGTGAGTGAATGACAACCGTTATTGTTAGCACTTAGCTCTCATTAGCATGCGACAAGTAAGCCTACTATTGCCAAACAGCGGTAAACTACATGATTTAAACCCGTCGCTGAGGCACTGCTTTTATCCACAGCCCAAATCTTCTAATTGTACACACCAGTAGCAAATATACTAACGAGGGGCAAAGACGTTGTGCTCAGCGCGACGCGTTACTGCCATATAATAGAGCTGCTGCCTGACTGACTGACTCACTGGACTGAAAGAGAGGGGAGGGGAGAAACTAGACATATAGGCCTACATCTCCTTCCAACCGTATGTAAGTGAGAGAAGTTAGAACGCTATGCTTCACATGAGCGCTACATTGTTGTGGGGAAGAAAAAAAAATCTAAAAAAAAAAAAAATCTTTATAAAAAAAAAAAAAGAGAGAAAATCATACAGTGGCGGCCGGATTTGAAGGAGCGGCGGGCCGCCGCTGCTTAATACATGTAGGGGAAACACTGCATAGTGATTCTGGACCATAGACTGTAAAAAATATGGACGGTGGGAAGCCATTGGTGTCTATGCTGTAAAAATGACACTTTTTTGGCCCTTGTACGAGTGCCGTCATCATTGTAGAACGCTCATTGGTAGAAATGGTACCGTCTCGAATGCTATTGGCTGCCAACGGTCATGTGCAACCGCAGGGATAGAGAATGTGGTGTTGAGCTTGCCGAAAATAAAGCACACAAAGAAGAATCATCACAAGCCTATGATCACAAGCCCCTCCTACAGCGTACCCTGCTATAACATCAATTTTAACATAAATTGGACCGTATTTTCACAAAACGCATATCATGGTGATTGAAACGAGGCTTTAAACTAGCGACAGGAACCAAGTATTTATGACAATGTTTATTAAGTTAAGAAAATCAAATGTAAAAGTTTGGGGGAATCCTATGGAGAACATGTTGCTCCTGGTACCAGAACAGCGCAACTAGCAGCCAATCGTAGGAACTTTCAATTCCGTTTTTGCTTAATTTTAAATCCGGACAACTGGCCCCCTGTTCTGGACAAGCAATGAGCTGACCAACTTCCCACTGGACACAACACACAGCGATATGCACCTCTAGTCCATTAAGGGCGAGTGCCAAAGTCCGTTTTCGGCCGGCCACGGCGTATTCAGCCGGCCGCTGGTATATTCGGCCGGCCGCTGCTCTTCTAGTCCATCATTCAGATGGTTCTCCAGATATGCGGAGGGGGAGGGATACACACAAACTGATGCACACACAGATTTTATAGAAATATATGCAGACACCCTGCCCCGCTCCCTGTGCTTCAATGCCCCAAATCAGGATTTGACGAGCGCTCGCTGTGTCAGAGTGGACCGCCGCGTCAAATGACAAACTCGCTCGTCATAGGCAGTAAAAAAAGTTAAGAGAGGAATGTGTTGTGGGGGCACGGTGGCGCCTGCTGTGACTTCTCTGTCGAGGTTGGCCCGCCAATCGCGGTCCCTGTTTCCCTGCGCTTCGGCCAATCACGGTAGCGCAATCCTGGGTTCACTACACCCCAACCAATCAATTTGATTCCTTGCAATTTGATTCCACACACACACACACACACACACCTCCAGAAGCAACAGACAGCCATTCTTCCGTGTTCCTGGATGCATAATGCAGAAGCCAGCATATACAAAATAAAGTTTGATTTTGATAGATTTTGACACATTGACAGCTTGTTCTTTTGTCATTCTATCGTCTAGTTACTGTGTTTTTTAATGTGACCCTATTTGGAAATCATTTGGCTGTTCATTGCAACGAGAAAATGTTATTTACAAGCCTTTCTCATTTGTTGTCATGGCCTGCTATGTGATGCACATTACCTGAGATTCCGAACGTTTCGCGCCGGTTCGGGAAAACCGCGCATCGGGTCAGGCTGAGGCCCGGGCACTGGACTCCGCGCCGCGGCGGGGAACGCGCGTGCCGAATCTGAAGCAGGTGGGACGAACAGTTCTCGAGGTTCTCCGAAAAAAAAAAAAAATAATAATTTAATGATGACATTTTAAAGTATTGCAATCCAAATAAAGTGATATTTGTGTTTAGTTACAGTCTATTTTGTTTTATTATGGTAATAACATTGAGAGCTTCTGCTCTGCTGGCCGCACTGCATGTAGCTGCTCTGAAAACTTAGTGCAGTCTAAAGCCCGCCCACTCTATGTATCCGGTACTTTCCACACACATAGGCTACACACATGCACACACACCCCACTTCTGTATCCACTTTAGACCCTTCCAATGAGCCAATGAGGATACACAGTCAGATTATGCACGGGCCGGTCCGGAGGTGAGGTCACGGTGTGGTCAGGTGGACCGGAGGTGGAATTTTTGCGCACGCACAAGGGCCTCTTTATTTCCCCTTGCCCAGGGGCCTCATGTCATAGAAATCCGGGCCTGACTGTCCAGACACTCACACATGGTGGAGTTTGAGCTTCCACTGAACCCACTATCAAGTATTCCTTGCTGTGTTTAAGCTTTGCCACTAGAGAGCAGCATTCATGTTCATACTTACTTTTCAAAGGCAGAGGTCTAGAATGGTCACATTAAGAATGAATGAATGAATTTCATCCATTCATTCTTAATTTGACGATTTGACCGTCAAATTAAGATGAGGTAAAGAAGGTAATTTAAGTAATTTGATACCCATCACAATCTCCAATGGATCACCTTTTTGCTATCGAAGACCTTTTAAGGAAAATTATATGAGAAATGAAAAATTAGAGTGGGCTAATTAGTAGCTATAAGCTATCAGTCTTTTTGCAATTTTGGATAAATAGATGAATGCAAACAAAGGATGCTGATTTATGCCTCATGATCAATTTATTGATTAAAGATACATATTAAAAGCTGCATGCAATTCATGAGCACAAGGACTATAACACAAGTATTTGCCAACAAAACATGTTTATGCTATTTCATTCTGTATTTGCTCTTCAATGCTACAATGGGGCTTTTAAGCCGTGACATAATTTTGTAGGCAGAGGAGAACTCTGCCCCCAGAGCATTTTCTGTCCCTCGCTATTTCAACAGATCTGAGACAAAAATAACGACTAAAGTATAATTCTAACACTTTCCTTTCAACAACAAAGAGAAGAAAAATGTGTAAATAGTAAAAATAGTAAAAAGATTCACAGAAACTGGTGGCAGAAATTCTCCTCTGCCTACAAAATGATGTCATACTTAACAGCCCCATAGCTCAGATAACAGAAACAGAAACAGCACAACAGAAGCAGATTTTATGCAACAACTTTTTGGAGCACATTTAACATAATGCATCCTGACTGCTACAGTAACTATGGTCTCTATACCATGTGGGTATACTATCACTGTTGAAGCTTGTTTTAGTTGGGTTATAATAGTCAACAGTGAGACTAATTTACTTCATTTGAGTCTCAGGTAATAAGTTGATAATCTAGGGTGCCATGACGCAAGGGTGCCTTGACGTCAGTGCAGTTCAGATTGCTGAGAAACCCTGCGCTCTTCAAGGTAATGCATTTTTTACAGTCAAGCTTGCATTCATGATTGTCTAGGACTGAGACTATCTTGAACACCTCGTAAGGAGGAATGAGCACCTCTTGCTCTGTGTCTTGCATGGATGGATATTGTCTCAGGTACGCACCATAACAGGTTTCAATGATGAAGCAGGTCTTCCCATCCGCAAACCTCTCAGCGGTTTCATGTTATTTAGAGCTGGAAGCAAATTTGCCAAATCTGATTATTTGATTGGGGACACCGATAAAGTCTTTTTTGGTTCCTCGATAGGTGTTTTGACAGAGGATGTTTTCATTTTGTTCATCCTTTTTAAGGATCTTTATCGCTTCGGGCAGCCAGAAGTGCAAGAAGTGGAACCTAAAAGATTTTCTACCAGCCTGGACTGCTTGGTTGAACGGATCATAAAGGTTAGTTGATCCTTGTGTATAAGCACAGAATGCTCGAATGTGATTTTCTTCCAGCCCTAAACGTAACTTCAATTCCAATTCCAATCCATTTTTTGTGCAGTGTTAATTTTTTCAGCAAATTTTGATTTAGTCTTAGTCTTAGTCTTTTGAATAACACACCATTTAGTCTTAGTCCTGTCTTAGTCTTCTGAAATAATTTTTGTCTGGTCTAGTCTTAGTCGACTAAATATCAAAACATTTTAGTCTTAGTCTTAGTCTTTTGGTATTAGTCTTAGACTTTTAAGTCTTCGTCTTTTAGGATAGGTTTTTTAGCCTAATATAACCACATAATTATGAACAAGTCATTGTCTTCTACTGCCTGTTACTTGGTCAAAATAAACCATAAATGAAATGTGTATTTGCCTTTAATTTCATTGCAGTTACATGCCAGTGTCATTTTTTACAGCTATTAGTCTTAGACTTAGATTTAGTCTTAGTCTTAGTCTTTTGAATAACACAAATAACAGTCTTAGTCTTAGTCTTAGTCTTAGTCTTTTGGGACTGTTTTAGTCTAGTTTTAGTCTATCGACAAAATATCAAAATCTTGTATTCTTTTAGTCTTTTAGTCTTAGTCTTAGTCGACAAAATTAACACTGTTTTTGTGCATGTATTTGTTTTATATCGCCAGGCTTTTCCGAAATCGGTCAATTCGTCGTCCTTCACCTCCTCCACTAGGAAGTATTTCTCGGCCTCCTTCAACATACCGTCGGTATGTCATCCTCAGAGTCTTCATGTCATCCTCAGAGTCTTCAGCGATAGATAGGGTTTCTGGTGGCCCTGGTGGATCGGACCTCAGGGATATCTGGATGGAGTGAAAGAAAATTCACAAATATTTATTGCAATTTCTACGTGCAATTTGTTATATTTCACATAGAAGGTTGATTCTCATTGGATAAAATTGCCCCCTTCAGCCTGCAATGCTGCTGAAGGAGGATTCTGGACTACCCATTTTCTTAATTGTTTGTAGATCTGCTATTTTCAACAGATTTGTATACATTTGAAAACTTGAAACTGGACATTCTGCATAATGAGTACTTTCTACTTATGTTACTTTAAGTACATTTTAATACCAATACTTTAGTACTTTTACTCAAGTAGATTGTTAATACAGGTCTTCTACTTGTAACTAAGTATTTCAACATGGCAGCATTGATACTTTGGCTTAAAGGACAACTCTGTTACAACAAGGGTTCATATTTTAGATTGTAATTAGAGAAAAGAAAAGATGAGTGTTAACATGTTTTTGTTTACTCCTTTCTATTGTTTTAGAGATTTTAATTATTTTGATTTCTGTGGGTGGGGGCATGCGTACAAGTGGCTAAATATGTCTTTTTATTAATGGTGTCCAAGTTAACACGTTATTAACTAATTAACGCATCAACCTATTAACGGCGTTAATTATTTTAACGCTTAACGCAAAAAAAAAACTTTGAGGCTTCCGTAGCTCTCTCCGCATCCCAAAGTCATTTTGTCAACAACACGCAGTGTGTGAGCGGAGCCCACTGGCCACTGTCTCAGAGCTGAGCTCAGTCAGCAACAGAGCTGAAGCCAACTAGTGTGTGTGAGACTGAGTTTGTGTGTGTCTGGGCACCTCTATGCTGGGCACACATTGGAAGCCTTTAGGATGCAACCTTTCCCCTGCTTCATAGCTGTTAGCAAGTTCGCTAACAGTTAGCTCCAGGCAGCCTCTATAGCCAGGGCTACAGTCTGTAGTACTGTATGTGTGTGTGTGTGTGTGTGTGTGTGTGTGTGTGTGTGTGTGTGTGTGTGTGTGTGTGTGTGTGTGTGTGTGTGTGAGTGAGCATTTGAGCCACGGGCCACCATTTGATTAGATTTAACCTCCCAGACCCCACAAATAAGAGTTAAAGATCTATAAGGGTCCATTTGGTTTACCAACTCTCCATCATTTAGCTGCAGTGGTGGGAAAAGTACTCACATATTTTACTCAAGTAAAAGTACCAATACTACAATGTAGAGATACTCTGTTTCAATCATAAAAGCCCAGAATTCAAAATGTACTTGAGTAAAAGTATGAAAGTGTTGAAAATAGCAGATCTACATGCTCACAATGCGTCACGATGCGACATGTTGTGAGCTTGTAGATCGGCTATTTTAAAACAGCCTAAGTATACAACATGACTAAGTGGTTCATTTAAAATATTATAACTTATATCTGCAAAGTAACTAGTAACTAAAGTTTTCAAATACATGTAGTGGAGTAAAAGTGCAATATTTCGATCTGAGATGTAGTGCTGTAGTGGAGTTGAAGTAAAAGTATTGGAAAATTGGAAATACTCAAGTAAAGTACAAATACCTCAAAATTGTACTTAAGTAAATGTACTTAGTTACTTTACACCACTGTTTAGCTGTAACCCCCTCAAGGACCACTGGTTGAAAACCACCACTGCCTTAAATTATGTAGTGCAGAGGGGTTATAATTTATAATATAATGAAATAAATAACATTGAGTTTATAATGTATTGGATACATAATAAAAGTATAGTATAATTATAAAAAATATGTTTATTTGGATGCATCCTGCACCAAATCTAAAACATATTATGCAAGTTTGAGCCAATAAAAAATATGTTTTTATTATGCGATTAATCGCATGATTAACTACAAAAAATATGCGATTAATCGCGATTAAACATTTTAATCGTTGGACAGCACTACTTTTTATACACAATAACCCCATTCCAAAGATGCACGATTGCAAGATTTCATGGGCAGATGTGACTTATGGGGGTTAGTAGTGTTACTATAAATAGTAATAAAGAAATCACTGGCTTACTGTGTCTAAAAAGACATATTTAGCCACTGCGTGCCCCCACCCACTAAAATCAAAATCGCTAAGCATGCTAAAATGATAGAAAACTCTCACCTTTAGTTTTCTCTTCTTACAATCTAAAATATGAACCCTTGTTGTAAAAAAACAAAGTTGTCCAATAAAGGAGTTGTTCACTCCTAAAATTACTTAATTTTCTATTGATTACTCACGCCATGGAGACTTGAGTTGTTTTATTGTTGCATTCCTAAGGCAATAATTTGATTCCAATAAATTTACTCCATTGATTCCGGAAGGGGACCCAAATGCATTTGTGTGGTACAGGTCAACAGCGGAGTCTTCAACGGTAGTCAGGAGGCTGGTTTGGGGCTCTGGTGGATTGGACCTCGGGGGTATCTGAATGGAATGGAAAGAAAAGTCACAAATAATAATTTTATTAATAAACATTATCTGATGTAACGGTCACATTTTAGCACCAGCTTGACCCTCTTGTGCAATGATTAACATTTTTTTTATATATATTATTCAAAATGTAGGCTACTTGAGTAAAAGTAAGAAAGTATTGTAATCAAAATATTTACTTAAAGGACCAAAAGTAAAAGTACACAAATGTTTGAAAATAGATGATCTACAAGCTCATACCGCGTAGCAAATCAGCTAGGTATAAAATAAGTCTAAAGTGGATTAATGTATATTTTATAATATTATAATTTATATCTGCAAAGTATCCAGTAACTAAAGTTTTCAAATAAATGTAGTGGAGTAAAAGTACAATATTTAGATCTGAGATGTAGTGGAGTAGAAGTAAAAGTATTGGAAATTAGTCTAGTAGCCAAAATGTGAACCCGGGCATTTTGAGTACCCTAAAGTTTTATGTTATAAATGTTGAGTATGGGTCCCCAGCATGTAGAAACTGCTGGATGCTAACTTGTATATGTTGAGCAATTTGCATCATTTGCATAATAAGCTTTAATTAGCATAATCACCTATATGGATAATATGTCAAAAACTGATAGGACGATTTGAACAATATTGGAGTGGTTTTGGGGGTTATTGAAGATGCTGAATCCATTTCTGACATTTTCTAAATTCAAAATGGCTGCTTTAAACCGTAAATGGCCATATACCAACTTAAATTGGGATGATTTTGATTCTTTTTTGTTGATTTTGATTATGAATTAAATTATAAATGTGGTTATTTATATGCTTATACATTATCTGCATTTCAAAAGCCAAATATAGACAATCCACACAAAATGATTAGAACAAAGACTGCCACAATAGCCTAGCAAAAATAGTCACTTCATCATTTGGAAAATCAACAAAAAAGTATCAAAATCATCCCAATTTAAGTTGGTATATGGCCATTTCCGGTTTAAAACAGCCATTTTGAATTTAGAAATGGATTCAGCATCCTCAATAACCCCCGAAACCACTCCAATATTGTTCAAATCAGCCAATCAGTTTTTGACATATTATCCATTATTATAGGTGATTATGCTAATTAAAGCTAATTATGTTCATTATGAAAATTGCTCAACAAATGCAAGTTAGCATCCGGCAGTTTCTTCATGCTGGGGACCCATACTCAACATTTCTAACATAAAACTTTAGGGTACTCAACATGTCCGGGTTAACAATGGGGCTCTATGGGCTGGCTACTAGACTAAATTGGAAATACTCAAGTAAAGCACAACTACGTCAAAATTGTACTTAAGTACATTACTTAAGTAAATGTAGTTAGTAACTTTACACCACTGTTTAAGTAGGCCTACATTTTGATACCAATGCTTTAGTAGCCTACTTTTACTCAAATTTTGAATAGGTATTCTACTTGTAACGTATTTCAAAATTGCAGCATTGATACTTTCTCTTAACTTAACTCTTTGAATTAGCTTGGCTCTCTTTTTAACTCATGAATGCAAAAGCAGTCTTCTAAAGTAACCATAACAATGAATTTTCCTTTTAAATAATGTTAAACCACAAAGTAATAAAACACAAAATAGTAACCTTGACTTAATGTCTAGTGAACAAATGGACTCTTTAGCTACAAGAAAGGGCACACAATAACTCCACACAACTGAGTTTTATATAGAAATAAATATTTATAGAAAATGTAAACAGCATTTAGGTTCAAAGCCTGGACTGTGAAAATACCCCTCTTCCTTCAGGTATAATATCACAACACTGTAAGTGCAAAATAAAAAATATATAATCTTCCCACAGTTAATATTAAAATAATAAACACCCATTAGATGTCTCCCTTTGAGTCACTTAATGACAATTATAATAATTTGTGGGCCTACACACTCACACACAGTCCCTAAAAGCCAGCAAAATGAACTACTACCTAAGTTAACCTTAACTTGTGTCAGACTTGAATTCAAATGCAAGAGCAGCTTTATATAAATGTAGTAGTAGTACTAGTAGTAGTAGTAGTAGTAGTAGTAGTAGTAGTGTTATGAGAGGGAAGGTGATGTTTGTTCAGACTAGCAGGGACTTAGGTGGGACAGTTAACAAAGCATTATCCAGTTTCTGTCTATTGTTGTTCCCTCCCCCCACCACCACCCTGATTGGTCCATCAGAGTCATTGTGAGTATTTAACATAGCTCTGTTTAGCTCCATGACACAGTCATGACACAGTTCCATGTGTGCAAGTTCCTGAGCTGAACTCTCTTCTGGACTAAAGGTGAAGTATAAATAGATAGATAGATAGATAGATAGATAGATAGATAGATAGATAGATATATAGATAGATATGTGATAGGGATGAAAGGAAGGTGTTGTTATTTTTCATTTTTTGTATTATTTCTTTAACTACAATGATGTTTTCTTTCTGTTTCTTTTATTTAAACACATTGTATTTTCGTTATGGTATTTATGTTGTAATAATATTCCTTTCCCCCTTAATCATGTTCTCTTTTTCTGAATGGACTGCGGGACTTTAAGTGAATGGAGGTTCGGGATAGGGTAACTAGCAGCCTATTCAGTGTGGGGTTGACGTCACGGCTGGCCAATTGAGTGGCAGCTGGGCGAGACGCAGGACTATGAATGAGATGGTGCGTCTCAGTCGAGACAGAGCAGGGGAAGAGGGCAGACGTGCTGTGAGAGAGCCAAAAGACACCGGGGGTTCTGAGGAACCACGTGCGCAATATAGAGACTCATGGGACTGAGTAAAGTAGCTATGCTACGCTAAGTGAGAACCATTGTGCGAACCTTATTAGTTTACAGCGACGGAGAGACGGGTGCGCTGGTGAGAGGAGTGAACCGGCTACCTGGCCCGCTGTGAGAGAGAGACGGGGAGAGACGGCTACCTGACCCGCTGTGAGAGAGACAGAGAGAGACGGAGAGACGGCTACCTGGCCCGCTGTGAGAGGGACGGTCCTGTGTGTGTCGCACGCATACATCACTCACCGGCAAGCATCTGCTTGCCGGGTGTGTAAGTACCTGTCTATCGCGACACATGAAGTTAAAGCACCGTACTTTAGGATAGCCATTCTGCACCTATGAACAGATGAGCTGGCGGCCTCCTCTTGTGTGTTTCAGAATCTGTCGTGGAATTGAGACATAGGACGTATGCTGTTGAATCCCATCTCTGCTGAGCTGTGTGGCTACTTTGGGCTCCCTGGTGCCCACCCCCTTGCTATATTACTCGTTGAATAACGAATACTAGTAGAGTGTGACCCACGATCTGCATCGGCACTTTACTAGTTGAACAAAGATAACATTTTAACTATTAATAAATGATTTGAATTATTTTATTAGTTTAGTGGCGCCTTTAGGTAGTTAGGTTTTCTTTTGGTTTTATTGTTCTATGGCATTTTAGAGAACCCCTGTATAGGACGAATAAAATTCTTTTGTACTTTTGTACCCCCCTGAACAAACGTTGTGGTGTCAGTCTCTCCAGGGTGTTCGTACCCACTATTGCTCTCCCAGCCTGGTATTATTACGAACCTGTGTCTTAGCCTAGTGGTGTGTAAACCTTTAATGGTTTGTTGGTTAAAGTCCAACTGGCGTTGTCCGGCAACAAAGGTCCCCCTTTTTTTTCATTTGGGTTTATATAAGAACAAACATACAACAGTAATATATATATATTCCTTTAATGATAAATGGTTAATAGTATTGCATTATTATAATACAGTTATTTCTGGACGTAACAGTAAGACTGGCCCACCTTACAGATAGATAGATAGATAGATAGATAGATAGATAGATAGATAGATAGATAGATAGATAGAGTCACTTAATGACAATTATAATAATTTGTGAGCCTACACACTCACACACAGACCCTAAAAGCCAGCAAAATGAAATACTACCTAAGTGTGTTATGAGAGGGAAGGTGATGTTTGTTCAGACTAGCAGGGACTTAGGTGGGACAGTTAACAAAGCATTATCCAGTTTCTGTCTATTGTTGTTCCCTCCCCCCACCACCACCCTGATTGGTCCATCAGAGTCATTGTGAGTATTTAACATAGCTCTGTTTAGCTCCATGACACAGTCATGACACAGTTCCATGTGTGCAAGTTCCTGAGGCTGAACTCTCTTCTGGACTAAAGGTGAAGTATAAATAGATAGATAGATAGATAGATAGATAGATAGATAGATAGATAGATATGTGATAGGGATGAAAGGAAGGTGTTGTTATTTTTCATTTTTTGTATTATTTCTTTAACTACAATGATGTTTTCTTTCTGTTTCTTTTATTTAAACACATTGTATTTTCGTTATGGTATTTATGTTGTAATAATATTCCTTTCCCCCTTAATCATGTTCTCTTTTTCTGAATGGACTGCGGGACTTTAAGTGAATGGAGGTTCGGGATAGGGTAACTAGCAGCCTATGCAGTGTGGGGTTGACGTCACGGCTGGCCAATTGAGTGGCAGCTGGGCGAGATGCAGGACTATGAATGAGATGGTGCGTCTCAGTCGAGACAGAGCAGGGGAAGAGGGCAGACGTGCTGTGAGAGAGCCAAAAGACACCGGGGGTTCTGAGGAACCACGTGCGCAATATAGAGACTCATGGGACTGAGTAAAGTAGCTATGCTACGCTAAGTGAGAACCATTGTGCGAACCTTATTAGTTTACAGCGACGGAGAGACGGGTGCGCTGGTGAGAGGAGTGAACCGGCTACCTGGCCCGCTGTGAGAGAGAGACGGGGAGAGACGGCTACCTGACCCGCTGTGAGAGAGACAGAGAGAGACGGAGAGACGGCTACCTGGCCCGCTGTGAGAGGGACGGTCCTGTGTGTGTCGCACGCATACATCACTCACCGGCAAGCATCTGCTTGCCGGGTGTGTAAGTACCTGTCTATCGCGACACATGAAGTTAAAGCACCGTACTTTAGGATAGCCATTCTGCACCTATGAACAGATGAGCTGGCGGCCTCCTCTTGTGTGTTTCAGAATCTGTCGTGGAATTGAGACGTAGGACGTATGCTGTTGAATCCCATCTCTGCTGAGCTGTGTGGCTACTTTGGGCTCCCTGGTGCCCACCCCCTTGCTATATTACTCGTTGAATAACGAATACTAGTAGAGTGTGACCCACGATCTGCATCGGCACTTTACTAGTTGAACAAAGATAACATTTTAACTATTAATAAATGATTTGAATTATTTTATTAGTTTAGTGGCGCCTTTAGGTAGTTAGGTTTTCTTTTGGTTTTATTGTTCTATGGCATTTTAGAGAACCCCTGTATAGGACGAATAAAATTCTTTTGTACTTTTGTACCCCCCTGAACAAACGTTGTGGTGTCAGTCTCTCCAGGGTGTTCGTACCCACTATTGCTCTCCCAGCCTGGTATTATTACGAACCTGTGTCTTAGCCTAGTGGTGTGTAAACCTTTAATGGTTTGTTGGTTAAAGTCCAACTGGCGTTGTCCGGCAACAAAGGTCCCCCTTTTTTTTCATTTGGGTTTATATAAGAACAAACATACAACAGTAATATATATATATATTCCTTTAATGATAAATGGTTAATAGTATTGCATTATTATAATACAGTTATTTCTGGACGTAACAGTAAGACTGGCCCACCTTACAGATAGATAGATAGATAGATAGATAGATAGATAGATAGATAGAGTCACTTAATGACAATTATAATAATTTGTGAGCCTACACACTCACACACAGACCCTAAAAGCCAGCAAAATGAAATACTACCTAAGTTAACCTTAACTTGTGTCAGACTTGAATTCAAATGCAAGTGCAGCTTTATAGTAGTAGTAGTGTTATGAGAGGGAAGGTGATGTTTGTTCAGACTAGCAGGGACTTAGGTGGGACAGTTAACAAAGCATTATCCAGTTTCTGTCTATTGTTGATCCCTCCCCCCACCACCACCCTGATTGGTCCATCAGAGTCATTGTGAGTATTTAACATACTCTGTTTAGCTCCATGACACAGTCATGACACAGTTCCATGTGTGCAAGTTCCTGAGGCTGAACTCTCTTCTGGACTAAAGGTGAAGTATAAATAGATAGATAGATAGACAGATAGATAGATAGATAGATAGATAGATATATATATAGATAGATAGATAGATAGATAGATAGATAGATAGATAGCAGGTTGATGCACCAATTGATGCAGGTTAGAGTTGTCCTATGCAAAAAAGAAGGTCATATTTGAATTCTCCATCAAAAAATACATACAATAGACACCCAATTTGTTTTTTTTCGCGGCATCGTCCATGGCCGCGTCCACGGCCGGCCGTCTGCGTCCACGGCCGCGTCCACGGCCGCGTCCCCGGCCATCTGCGTCCACGGCCGGCCGTCTGCGTCCACGGCCGGCCGTCTGCGTCCACACGGGCCGGCCGCGTCCATGGACGTGGACACGGCGGTCAACGGCTCTTGCAGGGTGGGAGCCGCATGTGGCCCCCGGGCCGCCAGTTGTCCATGTATGGTCTGATCCATCCAGCATGACTCAGGTGACTGCATGGTGGCATGTTGTTGCTTCCTTGCAAACAGGTCTAACAAGGAAGCAGAGATAATTAAAATATCCTTCTTGTGAGATAAGCTGTCAGGCTCAGTTCCTTCAGATTCTCCTGTGGTTCTGGTTATCCCCGCCCCCCTTCATACAACACACAGAATATCTCCTTCACACACACACACACACACACACACACACACACACACACACACACACACACACACACACACACACACACACACAGTGGTGGAAAAAGTACTCAGATTTTGTACTTAAGTAAAAGTATCAATACTGCACTGTAGATGTACTCTGTTACAAGTAAACGTCCAGAATTCAAAATGTACTTGAATAAAAGTATGAAAGTATTGGCATCAACATGTACTTAAAGTAATAGTAAAAGTAGGCTACTAACTGTTTGAAAATAGCAGATCTACAAGCTCACAACACGGCGCGATGCTTGTAGATCGGCTATTTTCAAATAGCCAAGGTATAAAATAGTGCTTAAGTGGTTTATGTATGTTTTATAATATTAATATAATTATAATAATTTGTATCTGCAAAGTAACGAGTAACTCAAGTTTTCAAATAAATGTAGTGGAGTAAAAGTACAATATTTGGATCCGAGATGTAGTGGAGTAGAAGTAAAGTATTTTACACCACTGGGTTCTGGTTATTCCCCCCCTTTCATACACACACAGGACACACAGAAAATCACCTTCACACACATACACATACAGTAGCCTACTATAGCACTACTACTATAGCAGTAGTACGTGGCTACTACTTCTATTAAAACACTTTTCAGTACAATTAACAATTGTTGCTAAAATCCTTATTTGATCTGAATATTGGGGAATAAGTATAAACGGCGCACAGGACCATTATTGGTAAACACTGTAGCTATACTGTATATCTGCAGTCAAAAACAAGGTCATATGAGTAGCAATATAAAGTACAGACTGTTGTGTAACGTGTAGATAACCATCAGTGCTATGCAAATAGCTTAGAAATGTAGATCCACGACATTACTAAAAACTTGTTCCCCACAAGGAACACAGCACTGCCAGACCTGACGTGACCTAATCTCTGTGTCCTCGACAGGTTCATATTATTAACACTGAGTGAGCTGCACGCACACGCACGCACGCACACACACACACACACACACACACACACACACACACACACACACACACACACACACACACACACACACACACACACACACACACACACACACACACAGTTGTTGGTGCAAAGATTTTATTTTGTGTTTTTGTGCATAAATGAGATGAAAACATGTTTGACATTGCTTTATAGAGAAAGTATATTGTGAGCAGCCAAACCAGTTCTCAAATATAAAGGTTCTGTAAAACCCACAGACAGATCTATAACCATTTTCAAACCGGCATTTGAATTTGAATCATTATAGGGAAAGGTTTTCAATGTCAATAGCAGTTCTACACGATTAATAGCCTACCTATGACATGCATTGAGCTTGTAGATTGGCTGTTTTAATGTTGTGTGACACTGCCATTATGACAATGCAGCCTATATAAAATAGGGCATCACATGTATGAAGAAAAAAGGGGGTTTTCTGCCAGACAGCTACGATGTGAATTTACAAATCCAAAAGCTACATCTGGCTATCATGTTGTTGGAGATCCTACTCTTAGTCGGGGGCCTTAGGGAGATAAAATGGTAATTTCGTGCTAATCAGTCTAAAAGCGCCAGATTTTGCACAGATGTAGCCCAGGGCATGCTCTAATGATTAGGGCACCCGAGTCAGCGACCTTCGGGGTCACCACAGCGGCTAAGTCAAGTTGGGCTCCCATCGACACTATACTACAGGAAGAAAATACCCAGAAAGAAATCTGAAAGTAGGATGTGAGGGGTCTAACTAGGGGTTTGTCATGATTATGAATCCATTGCAAGCATTTGTTTGGCACAAAAAACCGCCCCACAAAGCGATGGTTTAGTGGTGAGTCATCACTTTTCACAGTTTTGTGGGGACATTCTTTGCCCAAACAAATGCTTGCAATGGATTCAGAATCATGACAAACCCCCAGTTAGACCCCTCACATGCTACTTAAAGCAGTTTTTTTCTCCTGTAGTATAGTGAGTCGATGGGAGCCCAACTTGACTTGGCCGCTGTGCATGGCGACCCCAAACTATCCCCCGACTATCTGTTGTTCTCAGGCTGCATAGACCCACGCCTCATTGTGTTGAACTGTAGCTGTTTGCAGCTCTAAATAGCTGTTGTATCCTGCCCCTGAGTACTTGAGGGGTTTGGCAGCGTCCCCCAGGACCTCAAGCAGCTTCATCGCAGCGTCTCTGCCCTCCTCACGGTTCACTTTAGAAGTGAACACCCTGCGAGTGGAAAGTGACAAGGAACGAGATTGATCATTTAGAGACATTATGACACACGACTTAACAATTCCAATTGTTCTGATTCCAAGCAACTTACAAGAGTGAGATCGGAATACGCGGGCGGAGCAAGTACAACTCTAGACAATAAACATGAATACTACAGTGTAGTGCCTCAAAGAAACTACATGTAGGATACCAGGTAAACAATGAACCTAGTATCTGTCTAAATAACAATCTGTACATTTGAAACTATAGGATACCAGTTAAACAATGAACGTAACATAATTATGTCTAAATAACATGCTATCTATAAATCACATTCTTAACATTGCGGTGGAGAGAAACTAATCTAAAAAAACTAAAAACATGAGAACATGTGGCCAAATGAACCCTAGCATCCCTATTCTGGACATAATATGACCAATAGCCAATCTGTGTGCCTATTACAGTATTATAATAGGCACACAGATTGGCTATTGGCCATTTTTGGTGAAGAGATTTGGTGTAGAGGGAAAATTGCCATGTTTCCTCTCAACTTGCTCCATTGACACAATAAAATAAATACCATGTTTTAATGAAACCAGATTTGTGACTGAAGCAGGTTAAACAAGATGTTTACATAACAGAGACCACATTGCAATGGTTTTGTGAATGCATTTCCTGTTAAATGATGCATATGATGAAGAGATGTTCATAGTTTATAAATTGTAAATTGTAAAACAAAAAAAATTATGTTTCTCGTACTGTACGTGTCAGCCTTACTTGACGTAAACGGTGGCAGCAGGTCGGACTTCTTCTTTGACGAGGGCATCGTAGGGCAGCTCTGCGTCGCCATCCACAAACCATGACAGAGACACCTCTTTCTCTGAGCCGTCCTCCTCCTCTGTCACTGTGACCAGAACAGGCCAGGTGTCCCTGGGAACTGCAAGAGAGAAGAAACAGGAACCATATCGTCACTATCGGGCAGAACCCTCATATTTCCAAGTTTCAAATTTGTACATTTTTTCGCAAAGTAAAGCCCTGCTTCATCATACAAGGCCATCGCACAAAAGTGGTGAAAACAGCTGATCTACAAGCACACAACGCCTCGCGGTGCGAGGCGTTGTGTGCTTGTAGATCGGCTGTTTTCACTAGTTTAAATCATTTAAAAAATGATAAATAGAAAACAAACAGTTTTGGACATACAAGGTTTCACAGACAATGGCGATATGTAATATTTGTTTTACTATATCAGAAATGTATTTTTTGTGTTTCAAGTTTCAAGTAACCAGTTAGGAAGTTTTCTGTTTACTGACCATGGTTGCTAACGTGCAACGCATGGTTACTTACAACCACGAAGGGTCGAAGTTATTGATCCAGATTATCGATTATACTATTATATTGTTGTTGTTGCACTGTAAAGTATATTGCTGTTTGTGTGGCTACACCGAGAGGAGCTGGCGAATGGTTGACACATCCAAAACATCCTTTTTCTTCCAAATAAATATAAATAGAAATAGCCTTCTGCAGTAGACTTTATTGTGAACTGATATAACTTTAGCTCAGGGGTGCCCACACTTTTTTGACTGGAGAGTTTTTAAAATGACCAGCTCAATATGATCTACCCACCCCAAAAAAATGTACCTGGTGGGGCTTTGGAATAGTAGGCACTGGCGTTACAGTACATATAAGACAAACACACTTGAAATGGGAAATGGAAGTGATAGTTTTTTGGGTTCTTTGTAATGCTACTGACTTGAAACCAACGCATTGCATTGTGGCGGTTTGCCTACTTTAGAAGCAGTGAAGGGAGCTGACAGGCAAGTCAAGTCACCTTAATTCAAGTGACAGAAGCCAAAATGAGGGGTTTTGTGATTTTTGTTTATAATTATTTCCCTTTATATTAGGGGCATGTCATGTGGTCTACCTACACGGCCTTTGTGATCTACTGGTAGATCACATCTACCTTTTGGGCACCCCTGCTTTAGCTGATAAAATGCACATTACTATATGAAAGCATGTTAAAATTGTCTGGTAAACCACTGAAATGAATAGGTGACAGTTTAAAGACCGTTATGTTAGATCTTCAGAGCATCATTTATTATTATTATAAATGTTTTGGCCAAGAATTGTGTATTTTGTGGCCTTTTCACTAATATAGCTACAATAGTGACTGATCAATGTTCTTAAAATTGGTCCTACCTTTACGGTAGGCCTTTAACCTCAGATGTGCAGCAATCAAATCAAGGATGGAACTGCTTGGGGCCTTGGTGGTGATCCATCTGGTGCTGACATACTCACGCTTCTCATACTCCTTTAAATAAGAGAAAACAACAACAAAAGTTACATTAAAATCAGATGAATTATGTAAAATACTATAATATTTCTGATTATATATGAGGTATGAGGATTGCATCTGACGCATGCTGTAGTTCCAATGCTGTAGTTTTCCGGAGCAAATGAAAAACTACACTAATAAAAAAAAAAGTCCTAACAACTTAAGTGAGCATCCATGGGTCTAAACACACACTAAAATCACACTCAGTGTGAAGTGAGCAGTGCTTTTTATGAGTTAATTTCATTAAAGGATTAAAAGAATATAAGAGGGATGTAAACAAAGTCAGCCTGACAACGGTCAAAATGATTATTTTGTCATTATTTTACGCTTTTTGGGGTCATTTTTGAAAAGAAACACATTATGAAGCTTATTTTCTTTTCTTTTTATAAAATATTTTCGAAACATTATTTTTATTTTAGCTTCCGTTTTTCAAGAAAAAAGTTTAAGCTTCCTGCAAAGCTTGGCCAATGAGCCAATTGTGGGACCTACTGTATGTACCGGTACGTATACAAAGCCAGATGTAGGAGCGGTTAGCACCGCTCAAAAATTTGGAAATACTAAATCTGATTAAAACAAAACTTGTTTTCACCCCACAATAAGCATAATTACACCGTATAATCAATATAGGATTATTTTTAATGCAGTCACTTACCTCATTAACCTGTACAACATCATATTCTGGACAGGGTTTACCATTACAAAAGGTTGTTGTCCAGCCTTGCACTGCAGATAACATCCCCAAGATGAACAGCAGTACAAAGATGTGTTGTTCCATCCTGCTTTTCCAAAATGACACTGGAATGACCAAAATGACTGGTATAGAAGCAGAAAAACACATACCGTACACTCCCCCGGATGGATTTCAACTTGAAAAACCAGTAAGAGAAGCAGTAGTGGCTGGACATTTTAACTACGTAATGTGTACTGATCTTTTGTGTTGTCTTAATTCTTTCCCTAAAATGTGTTAATGTTGATGTCTTTGAATGAGTGGTGGAAAAAGTACTCACATATTTTACTTAAGTGTATAAGTATCAATACTGTAATATAGAAATATCTGTTACAAGTAAAAGTCTGGAATTCAAAATGCACTTGAGGAAAAGTACAAACAGTAAAAGTACAAAATGTTTGAAAATAGCAGATCTTCAAGCTCACAACGTGTCGCACCGCGACGCGTTGTGAGCTTGCAGATCGGCTATTTTCAAATAGCCATGGTATAAAATAAGGCTAAAGTAGTTTATGTATTTGTTTTAATATTTTAATTTATACCTGTAAATTAACTAATAAGTAAAGTTTTCAAATAAATTCAGTGAAGTAAAAGTACAATATTTGGATCCGAGATGTAGTGGAGTAAAAGAAAAAGTATTGGAAATTGAAAATACTTGAAGTACAAATTCCTCAAAATTGTACTTAAGCAAATGTACTTTTTTTTTTTTTTTCTTCTTTTTTTTATATCCCACGGTTTTTGCAACTCATTTTTCTCACCCGGTGACTACCTAACCTGTAGTCCTGGTTTCCATTCCCCCCCTGCCGCGCCAGGGGACGGGCTAGGGGGAGGTAGTATAGAAACCAGGACTACTGCATGTTTTAGTGTGAGGGCCTATGCCCAAGGAGACACGGGGAGAACATGCAAACTCACCACAGAAAGGCCCTATCGCCAACCCCACCTAGGGTGTGGGTGCTGATGGCGCGGGTGAGGAACACGCCCCCAGCGCCCACAGCTTCCCCCGGCTGGAATCGAACCCAGGACCTTCTAGCTGTGAGGCGAATTAAGTGCTAACCACTGCACCACCGTGTCCCTAACAATGTATATTTGACAGATTTCACCAGCTGTAGAGAAACCCCCCAGCCCTCATTATTCCTTGTATCGTTTATTGGTTGTTTATTTGTTGATAGATGCTATATTGTTAGTTGCTCACATATATTATTATACTAGAGATATTGTATATAATACTGTGTGTTAATCCACAGATGCTGAGAATATTATTTACATAGCAGGTTATTTAGACAGATGCTATAGTCTAGATTTGATGTTTACACTCATCCTAGTTACTTTGCCACATGTAATTGTTTTCTTTACAGTCTAGACTAGAGCAGTGGTTCTCAACCTGTGGGTCGGGACCCCAAATTATTCTGGGGGTCCCCAGATGATCAACTTAATGTGCAACGTTGTTTTCTCACTCAACAGTAAACAAACCAACATAAAGTTTAAGTGTATAGAGGGTATCTTCACATTTCTAAAGTGACGATTTAAAGTTCAGTCAAATAAAGATGATAACAAGTGTATTCTCAGTTTGTCACACAACAGAGTGATGTATTATTAACCAACAGACAAGATTTTAATGATGAAAAAAATCTAAAAGTAAAAAAAAAATGTGTTTCAAAGTGTGTCAAATCCAATACATATTTTTCTGGTCTTTCTGACAAGGACTGTAGGGGCGTGGCCTATGTACACAATGAAGCCACGCCCATTCACAGAAGTATCCACTTTGGTTTTCTTGATTAAAAAAGAAATAAAAAAAGGGCACTGAAGTACATTTACTCAAAAAAGAAAGTAACTAAGTACATTTACTCAAGTACTTTGTATTCAGGTACTTTGACTTTACTTGAGTATTATTATTGTCATTAGTTATTTTCCACAATGCAGTAGTGTGATACTTTTACAGTTTTACTCAAGTAAAACATTTGAGTACACACACACACACACACACACACACACACGCGCGCACACACACACACACACACACACACACACACACACACACACACACCGTGATTGGACTCTATTGGCTGAGTGGGGCAGCAGTTGCAGTGGCGTCAGTTCAGAACAAGCTAAGGTATGGCAACATGACTGGTGTCTTAAGACACCAGTCATGTTGCCATACCTTAGCAACAGGCACGATGAAAAGTACATTTTTATTATTTCCCCCTGTAGCCAAGGTATGGCAGCTGCATACCCCTGCCATACCCAATTGACGCCCCTGAGCAGTTGCCTGCTCTCATCAACGCACCAGTCTGACACAGGGGCCAGGGGAGAAGGAACGCTAGGCTAGGCTAACTGCTAACCAAACGCCGTGGTCTGTGGAATGTCAGAGTGAATGCGAGGCTAGTGGAGTGTGGATTGATGCATGCACGCACACGCACAGTGTGTGTGTGCGTGCATGTGTGCATGTGTGTGTGTGTGTGTGTGTGTGTGTGTGTGTGTGTGTGTGTAAAATGACAGGGAACAGCAACAGTGTGATTGTGAAGTGAACGTTAGCGTTAGCGTTTACTTTAGCTACCGGCGCTAACTAACATGAAGGGAAGAGGAGATGCCTAGTAGTAACAGACCTTTGATAGGCTATCAAGTAGCCTATCAAAAGTAATTAATTAATAGTATTACCGTGATGCGCACGACGGTAAAGCATTACAAATAATGATTGCCCAGGCATGATTCAAAAACGTAAAGCAGTCTTATTCCACAATGCTTTAATATAAAGTTCCAATTTTTTTCCCAGGCATTCAGAAATTAATATTCTACATGTAGAATGTGTCTATAAAGAAATAGCTTAATTCCCTGAACTGGGTCTTTAAGGACTTTTTAACGCTTAAGTGCTGTTCGGGTCATTTTGACCCGTTTTACATTTTCATTTGGAAAAAAAAGGTAGAAGTTTAAATTGTTTCCACCTGAAACTCACTGGCCTTAAAGATTCTTCTGAGATGAACATGTAAAAATAAATATTTTTGCACTACACCCATGCTACACCCCCCTCATATTTTTTGAACCTTAAGTGCTGTTCGGGTCATTTTGACCCGGAAGCACAGATGCACAGAAATACACAGTATTATGCCAAAACAGAGACACACAGTCACCCCCACTTGTCACCCCCACTTCTAACACCCCCCTTCCGAAGCCCCATTCCGAACCCCCCCCCCCCTTTCAGCACCGACCCCCCCCCCCCCCCACACTTAACCCCTGATGCACAGAAATGCAAGGAATACAAACACAGATACACAATCACCCCCTAACCCCTTCCACCCCTCCAACCCCCCTCACCTTGCCCTTACCCCCTCCCCTCCAAACCCCCCAACCCAACCCCCCCCCCACCTCCCTCCCACACTCCCCCCCACAGCCACCCCAGATGCACAGAAATAAAAGAAAGCATGTATGCTAACACAGACACAGTCACCTCCTTCCCCCCCTCCCCCCTCCTATCGCCCTCACCCCCCCCCCCCCCCCCCACCCTTCACCCCCTCTCCTCCTCACCCCTCCCCTCCTCACCCCTCCCCTCCTCACCCCCTAGCCTCCTCACCCCTCCCCTCCTCACCCCTCACCCCTCACTTATCTGAAGTTTTCCTTGTGACTGTACTGTATCTTAGGGGACATTTTACCAAAACATAAGGTGCTGTAAAGTAACACTGTATTTCAGGGGTGCTGTGGATGAAAATGTTGTTTACAGGGGTGCCGTGAGACCAAAGTGTTTGAAAACCTCTGTCCTAGTGTATACGTTCAAGTGTATATTCATGTGACGTTCATGTGTGTTCACATGTGTGTTCAGCTCTATGTGAGAATGATGTCCTGTTGAACCACAAGTATTCAATTAATGGGCATGTTGTTCATAAAAATATTGTCTGATTTTCATTTTGTCCTATAAGCATGAGCAATATTGCCCAGTATTAAATAAAGTCGTTTTTTTACATGAATTTCAGCTAAATCATTAAAAACGCCTAGCTTTTTCAGTGTTTAATGTGATATAGCAAAGCAAGAATGCAAACATTTACCATATATATCATATGAATTGTTTGGTATTGAGTCAAAGTCAATGTATCATGATGATTTGTTAAGTTAAAATTTATATTAGTGTTGTTTTTTTTTAAACCAAATACCCCCCGGGTCAAAATGACCCGAACAAAACGAAGGTGTAGTGAATCTGAACAGAACTTTACCTCTAAAATGACAAATTAAACATTGGTCAAATTGTCAAATATTAGAGGCAAAGATTTTGAAAATAGCCGATCTACATGCTCACAACATCATGTAGATCGGCTATTTTCACAATAGAACCGTGATATACAAAATGTAATGCCTCAACTCTTAGTGCTTGTCAGGGTGGGGGGTCCCCACTCCCCAGTTAAAATATGATTATTTTGGGGGTCACGGCCAGAAAAGGTTGAGGGCCACTGGACTTGAGTACTTAGACTACGTGATCATACCCTGTCGTTTATTGACTAAAGCTCATGCCATTTACTCCAATCTAGCATTTCATGCAGTCTAGCAAGTTACACTGATCATCAATCAATGCCTACATTTTAATTGTACCTGGCTTGACAGATGCAAGTCACATGCCCTGGGGGTAAAGCTGTGAGAACTGGAAAAGCTTCTCTAAACTATTACAGCTACATCCTCACACTCTTGGCTGGAGTCAGGGGCGTCACAAGGGGGGGAAAAGTGGGACTGAGTTACTAGGGCCCAAGGTGGAGGGGCCTTAATTATTTTATACTTGAACTATTGAAAAATAGCAGATATACAAGCTCACAGCGTGGCACCGAGTGCTGCGCTGCGAGCTTGTAGATCTGCTATTTTTTTTTTTTTCTTTGAGTACATGTATTTTTTAACATTTGTGACTAAAATTCTGCTTCTGGGGAGTCCCTGAAACTAAATATTTTGAGATGGGGGTCCGTGGGCAAATAAATACATATAATTTTCGGGGTCCTTCAAATGAAAAAGTTTGAGCACCACTGACATAGAAACATAGGTTTTTCAAAAAGCCTTGCACAAATCGTCATGATTTTTCAAAAATAGCAGACCTACAAGCTCGCAGCGCGGCACTCATTTTCCATAACACAAAATAATGCATTCCCAGTCTAAATGGGTTAAACCCCCTCCTCCCCCTATGAAGAACATTCATGGGGAGCCCGCAGTGAATCCTTGTACCCAGGGCCCACAATTTGGTGCGACACCCCTGCACAGAGTACAAGCAGTAAGCACTGTGTGTGTGTGTGTGTGTGTGTGTGTTATGCAAAAAATAATATGCACATGTAGAGTACATACAGTATAGGCCTACTGTACAATTAAGGGACATGTATTCGGTTCTGTTTAGATGAGTCATGTGTACAGTATGAAGGTCTGTGAGGACTGAAGAGTGAGTTATCACTCCCTTAAGCTCTCAAGACAGACTCTGATGCTACGCAAGTCAGATGAAAAGGAACGAAACAGAGAGGGTGTTCCCTTTTATTTGACGATGGTTAGCCAGATTGTCACTCCCTTGACCCAAAGTAGTCCAAACGTTGGCAAAGGGGACCAGGCTTAATTGCCTCTGTCACCTCAGATGGTGCTTCATGTAATAAGGAGAGCAGGACAATATTAAATAAATACCAATATGTTATTTTCTTAATTAGATTTTGTGAAAAACATTGTCATGGGTGACATTTTCATTGTCATTGAACATGATACAGTTCGGCTTCATAAAGCCGTGAGGAAATTGTGAGAACGATCGAGATGCCTGTTAGCAGGTAAAAAGCAGTGATAGAAGAAGTAGTCACACGTTTACTTAAGTAAATGTGTCAGTACCCCGTTGTAGAAATAGTCTGTTACAAGTACAAGTTCAAGTACAAGTATTCAAAAATGAGTTGAGTTAAATTACAAAAGTATCTGCATCAAACTATACATACAGTATCAAAAGTAAAAGTACTCATTATGCAGAAGTTCCCATTTCACAAGTTTTCAAATGTATGAAAATCCTTCAAAAAGTACAGATCTCAAGCAAGCTCACAAAAACACAATGTGTCACTTTTTGCCATTTTCAAATTGCCAAAGTATGTAGACTATAAAGGTCTGAAGTGGTTTTGTAATAATCAAGGTTCAAGGTTGTACTTTATTGTTATCTTTTGTACAGGTACATAAGAGTAAAACTTGTTTTTGTTTGGCATCCTTCAGACAATGCAGTGGTATATTAAAATAACAGCAAACAATATAATAACAGCAAACCACATCTAAAAAAATAATAATAATCTAAAAGGGGTAATAATAATAAGACGTAGAAAGATGAGTGCAAAAGGCAAAAGAGCAACGGGAAAAGAAAAGAGCATCCTCAAATGTACATGTGCATAAAGTTTGGCATATTCTATACGCCAACACCATATTTTCCAAGTAGTTGCTACTGTACTCTACTTAACTTTTTTGTAAACATCTTCACAGCAATAATAATAATAGTAGTAATAATAAAAATCTACAAAGTAACAAGTAAAAGTACAATATTTGCCTCGAGTCTGAGATGTACTGGAGTTGGACTAAAAAGATGGGCCTAATTAATATGGAATAATGCAATAGTTCCCCACCCTTAATCTAGAGACCATAGTCTTGTTACAGGATATTTCAAACAATTTGCTCAAGGAGGATACCCTTTCAACATTCTGAAGAAGCATACTGTACAAGCTGAAATCAATCCAGACAGTGTTACGCAAAACAAATTCATGATTTACTGCCAGAAAAGAGCCTTATATCAGGAAGAGAATGAGAAATGTCCTGTTGAGTTGAGGTGTGTTCTCAGGCAGGGGTGTGACAAGGGGACTGAGTTACTAGGGCCCAAGGTGGAGGGGCCTTAATTATTTTATACTTTAGCTATTGAAAAATAGCAGACATACCGGTACAAGCTCACTGCAAGCTTGTCGATCTGCTGTTTTTTTTAAGTCGTGAAAATGTGTGCAAATTTGTGAATATATGTATTTTTTAAGCGAACATCTGTAACTCAAATTAGACTTCTGAGGGGTCCCTGGAACTAAATATGTTGAGATGTACCACAGAGCACCACTGACATAGAAACATAGAAGGATTTGAAATATTCAAAGACATTTTCACGATTAAAAAAAAAATAGCAGATCTACAAGCTCGAGCCTAATAAGCCCGCACTAGAGCCTAATATGAAGGTTCTATGACAATGTTAAAAAAATGACCTTTCACAGCTCATATTTGGCAGCCGTCTTGGATCAGAAGTTTGAAAACAGGTTAAATCATTAAATTAACATAAATTATGGATTCCTCAACCCAAAAAGTCACAGAAAACAAGTTTCATTTATAACTGTAGGTCAAACCATTGAAAAGTTCATTTTCGTCGTAGCTGATTATAGCCATTTTGGATTTTGGTCTCTAAAAAAATGTCCCGCACTTTTTAAAAATACACCCCGGCCAAATTTGTTTACTAACCCTCGTAGATGACAAATCCATTGAGAAACGGACCTTCGCTCTCCACGGTCACGGAACTGCCATAAACGATCCAGCTATATCTGCTATTTTTCAAGAGTTAAAGTACCCAGGCGGGGCCCAGAATTTGGTGCGACTCCCCTGTTCTCAGGCAGCGTTCACTAGAGTTCTCAAATTCTGCCCGAACCCGACCATACCCAAACCCAACCCGACATTTAGGGTAGGGTAGGGCCTAAAATATATGCTAATTAGTCGGGCCGAGTAGGGCCTCGGGCTCAATGAAAAAAGAAAATATATGTTTTAAATTATTTTATTACTATTAAGGCCCTTTTCCACCGGCAGCGATAACGATGACGATAGCCATAAAATATCACAGCGATAATTATGCCTTCACATTGATGTCCGATAAAGTTATCGGACATCAATGTGAAGAGGCACCAATTAACAGCCGCTCGCGCAGAGCGCATCGCGAGCTGTTTGTCAGAGACCCAGTTCCATATCACTGTGATCTTAACCACATCGTTGTTGATCCTAACGATGTAGTTGTCGGCTATCGTTGTCTGTATCGGTGTTTGGTGGATGCTGCCGATCCACTTCAATTGAAAACCCACTTTTTTAAATCGTTATCGTCATCGTTATCGCTGCCGGTGGAAAAGAGCCTTTACTCTGTGATAGAGTAATGAGAACCCGACCATACCCGAACCCGACCCGACATTTAGGGTAGGGTAGGGCCTAAAATGTATGCTAACTAATCGGGCCGGGTAGGGCCTCGGGCCGACCCAGTTAGGGCCCAGTTAGGGCCCAGTTAGGGCCCGGGCCTTAATTTTCAGGCCCGTTGAGAACTCTAGCGTTCACCCACACCTCATTGTGCTGGTAGATGGCCCAGGGGCTGGTGTATGCTGCTCCTGTGAACCTGTTGCGCTCAAAAGTTTTCGCAGCCTGCTCCAGGGCCTCGCGGAGCTTCTTTGTGTAGTACTCTCCATTCGCATGGGACACTCTGTCAGTGAACACCCTGCGGAGTAATGTGACAATAGTATAGTTAGTTAGTTTATTTCGATCCTCATCAAAATCATCAAAAAAATAAAAAAATACATTACAGCAATTTCTAGCTGATCGAAAAGGCATAAGCGGAAGCTCAGAGCTTATCCCATTTAGGCCTAGAATTATTGAATGCTTTAACCAGTGAAAAATAGCAGATATACAAGCTCACAGCGCGGCACCGAGTGCCGCTTCTGCGAGTTTGCAGATCTGCTATTTTTGAAAAAGTCGTGAAAATATGTGCAAATCTTTGAATATATGCGCCCACAGGTTGAGAACCACTGATTTAGAGATTCTAAGAATATTATTTGTGATATCATGATATTTTATTTATATTTATGAGTATGTTTACTGAAACCAGACAAAAACAAGACATCATCAAACTACACCAATTAAACTATTCAGTGAATAATTTTCTCGCATATTGCTCATTAAAATATATCTATCATACCTATATGGAACAAATAGTTCTTGTGTCTGTCATTCTCAGGCTTCCTACACACAGTAAAGTCACCTGCCCTCTCCTTGTCCTAAGGGCATGACGGGGGTAGAGTGGAATCCAATTCATTCCCTATTGAAGTAACATGGTTTCATGCCTCTTCCAAGCCTCTTGGCTTAAAGCGACGACACCCTACCCCAAGAGGCTTGCTAGAGGCATGAAACCATGTGACTTCCATAGGGAATGAACTGGATTCCACTCTCCCAACCTTATCCCCCTAGGACAAGGAAATGGTATATCACTCTTTAGTTTGAATGCAGCCTTACCTGACATATACGTTGGCAGCAGGTCTGACTTCTTCTACGATGGAGGGGTCGTTGGCTTCAGGCAGCACCGTGTCATTATCCACAAACCATGACAGAGACACTCCCTGCTCTGTGCCCTCCTCTGCCTCTGTCACTGTGATCAGAACAGGCCAGGTGTCCCTGGGAACATTAGCACCTGGAAGAGACAAGAAACATCAACTTGATTTTTGCTTCAACGTTTTCGGGCCCCCCAAACTGATGGTGTGGGGCTACAACATATATTGTATATATATATTCATGCTTTTATTAAACATGCATGTACAAGTGGCCGTACCACTGCCATTGATAAACATACCTTATTAACTGAGAACCTATCATTGATAAACCGTCAGTTACACAATAATCATGTTTACAAGCTATTCAAAAGAGACAGAATCATGTTTTTTATATATATATTTAAATCAAATTAAAAAAAAAAATCTTAAAAAAAAAGAAAAACAAAATATATACTGTATATATAGTTTTTTTCTCCAACAATTTTGGGGACCCCCTGTATCCCCGCGGACCCCCTATGGGTCGCGGACCCCCTGTTGAAGGCCCCTAGCTTAGAGGATACTTAAAGGGTAAGCCACTTCTGATATATTTTGATAGAAAAATAAACATACAAAAAGGAATACATTTGAACAGTTAAGGCTAATTTATACGGTTAGACAATTCATTTTCAAAAAAATGAAACATTTTAAAAATGTGTTACTGAAACAAGGATGACTACTCATGGCTGAGTGTGATGAACAAGCTGGATAAGGAAGTTATGTGGTGTGTGGAAGTCCCCACATACAGGTAATTAATAGGGGCAGTGGACAAGCCTGTCTGCTTTAAGAATGTTACCCATCATGTTTCGTGTGTTGTAAATAATGTCAGTGCAGTGCATGCCATGCATGACCTGCACATCAGGGACGTGCAGAGAATGTTAGAGAGGCAGGGGCTGAAATAAAAAGGGCCTTTTGGTGAAAATATAGCCAAATATGGCCAAATATAGCCGACCTCCAAGCTCACAATGCGTCACAGTGCGACACGTTGTGAGCTTGGAGGTCGGCTATTTTCGGTACTTCATAACACACTAAGCTAAGCACAAAAAGGCAATACTGGAGATTTCTGGACAGTGAGGGCGATTATTTCAACATAAGACGCTGCATTCAAGTTCAGGAGAGTTTGGACAAGGCAATTCTCTTGAACGCTGCCTTCGGGTATGGCATGGAAAGAGGGCATTTGTATTTCTTTCACCATAGTAAAAACTGCATTCATGGTCTGGAGAGGACACTTTTTACAAATGGATAAAAGGGCAGGGACTCAAGCCCCCTTTGATGTCTATGTGTGCACGTGTCTGATGCACTGCACATGCAGACAGAGATTCTAAATGTACACAGTTAATAACACAATAATAATGCAGTCCCTCCCCAACATATCTAGGCCAATGAAAGCCCATTCAATGAATGAATGGATGACTGAATGAATGAATATATTATTGTCATATTGTCACCCAAGGAAGAAGTCTTTTAAAGTTAGCTTTTGGGCTTTTCTGAGACGTTATTTGATAAGGACAGTGGAGAGAGAGACAAGAAACACTGAGTAAGAGAGTGACATGCTGAAAATGGTCTGGCCGGCCGGGAATCAAACCGGGGACTTAAAGCAAGAGGTCTGTTTAGTCTATATAAGCAATTAGCTTACGCACACACTATAGGTGAAAATAAGCACACCTAATGTCAGACCCTTACTTTGAATAAAACGGTGTGTTAGATAATAAAGTAAAACTAATATGAACAAGTATGTGAACGAGCAGATCTATATGAACAAGCAGATCTACAAGCTCGAGCTTGTACATCTGCTATTTTTTAAAAGTTGTGAAAATGTGTGCAAATCTTTGAATGTATTTTTTAAGCGAACATTTGTAACTCAAATTTTGCTTCTGGGGGGGGTCCCTGGAACTAACTATTTTGAGATGGGGGTCCGTGACCAAATACATATCATTTTGGGGGTCCTTCACATGAAAAGGTTTGAGCACCACTGACATAGAAACATAGCTTAAAAAAAACACACAGATAAATCAGATCTACAAGCTTGCAGCGCGGCACTTGGTGCTGCGCTGTGAACTTGTACATCTGCTATTTTTCAATAGTCAAAGTACCCAGGGCCCATTCATTGGTGCAACACCCCTGTATATGATTGGGTTTACAAACCTCCCTTGTTGTCTCCTACACAGTAAGACTTTAACTTCTGATGTGCAGCCATCAAATCAATGTCGGAACTACTTTGGACCTTGGTGGTGATCCATCGGCTGCTATTATACTGTCGCTCCTCAAACTCCTGTAATTAACAGAAAACAAATCTCTTTTTAAAATGCTATTATCCAAGCAATCAATGTAATTTTTTCAGTAAATTTTGATTTAGTCTTAGTCTTAGTCTTTTGAGTAACACACATTTAGTATAGTCCTGTCTTAGTCTTTTGAAATTGATTTATATAGTCTAGACTTAGTCGACTAAATATCAAAATATTTTAGTCTTAGTCTTTGTCTTTTAGGCTAAGTCTTAACCACTAAATATAACCACAAAACTCTGAACAAGTCATTGTCTTCTATCCTGTTACTTGGTCAAACATACATAAAATAAGTATTTGGCTTTAATTTCATTGCAGTTACATTTTTACAGCCATTAGTATTAGACTTAGATTTAGTCTAGTCTAGTCTTCTTAAATTGTTTTAGTCTAGTAAATATTGTAGTCTTTTAGTCTTAGTGTCGACAAAATTAACACTGCAAGCAATGGAACATAAAAAAGAAACAAAAGCTAATAGCCAAAAAATGTAATCAAGCATAGACAATCATGTCAAAACACAAAATATTTAATACACACACTCAAAGCCCTGATTAAAATAAAAACATTATTATCATTATTACAATTATCTTTGCACACATGCTTACCCCATAGTTCTGTACAACGTGATATTCTGGACAGGGTTCACCATTACAAAAGGTTGTTGTCCAGCCTTGCACCGCAGACATCATCCCCACGACGAGGAGTAGTAGAAACACACGTTGTTCCATCCTCCCTGCTTCTCCACAATGACACCTCTGCACCTCAGTTGCAGTCAAGTAGTAGCCTCTATGTAGGAATAATGTCACCTCCCACGAGGTGACTCCTCCTCTGTACAGTGGTGGAACAAGTTCTACCTTATTTTACTTGAGTAAAAGTACCAATACCGCAATATAGAAATAATCTGAGGGCACCCTTAAAAGTAAAAGTCCGGAAATACAAATGTACTTGAGTAAAAGTGTGAAAGTGTTGGCATCAAAATGTACTTAAAGTACCAAAAGTAAAAGTACAAAATGTTTGAAAAAAGCAGATCTACAAGCTCACAACGCGTCGCGACACGTTGTGAGCCTAGGTATGAAATAGAGCTAAAGTAGTTAATGTATGTTTTATAATATTATAATGTATACCTGCAAAGTAACTAGTAACTAAAGTTTTCAAATAAATGTAATGGATTAAAAGTACAATATTTGGATCCGAGATGTAGTGGAGTAGAGGTAAAAGTAGACCTATAGAAGATTGGAAATACTCAAGTAAAGTACAAATACCTCAACATTGTACTTAAGTACAGTACTTAAGTAAATGCACTTAGTTACTTTACACAACTGCCTCTGTATCAAGGCAGATAACACAGACACTCCCCCAAGGATTCTAATCTTGAGAAGCTGCAGGTATATCTCCTCCTGTGATCACAGTGACAGGAAAATCAACTATGTTCAGTTATTTAGCTTTTCTTTTCCTGTTTCAGAATGTCCTTTCATGTCAATGTCTTTTAATGAAATTACGATATAAAAACAAAGTCGGTTTGACAGTTGTAGCAGCCGTAGACAATCACCTCTTGATGCCTATTTGTTAAAAATTATATAATAATTATTTGCAATAATTGTTGTCACAACTTCGTAAGTTTAGTATGTGAACGGTCACAGCTTGTCCGTATGTATGTATCTCTCTCTGTAACGCCTGACACTGACATCGCTCTGACATCATGCTCTGACGTCACACTAACAGAATCCCTTTTATGCCCATATAGTTCCCTGATGTCATCACTATTAAGCCCATATCTAACAGGACTTCATATGGGAATGCCCATATATGGAGGCCACATCGGCCACATACCACACTAACGGCTGGTTCTACAGACAGGGATCTCCATGTACGGGCATAAAAGGGTATGATGTCAGATGTCATAGACATCATAGGACTTTCACATAACGAATAACTGAGTAAGCATGTTTGGTCACAGCATATCGCCAGACGCTCCGTCTAACACAGTAACATTTTAACAGCATTTAAACCAGTTTTATGCTATCAGCCTTTTTACCAACTCCTGGATCCTAACTTGGTGGAATATTCTCTCCTACCTCCTATGCGATCTCAGTGATCAGGACTATAGATTTTATTTTATCTATGGACTGTACCCACCCTGGCTGGCTGGCTGTGGCTCGTTTTTAGCCTAGACGCCAGTTTAGCTAGGGGCGTGCTAGCTGTGGTTTGTTTTTAGCCTAGAAGCTAGCTACTACATCTTCAATCATGCCTCCAAGGACGAAGGAAATGGGTGACATCAGAAATGAGCTCCGTTCCATCACGAGCCTGGTCACAGACCTACTCACCCGAAAATCGCTCCTCCAGGACCGCCTTAAGACTCTAGAAGCCCCGAGTGCCAGCGCTGTACACCGGGTGCCCGCCGCCGCCGCCGCCGCGGCTGTCCACAGGCCGGGGGGTAGTGCCTCGGGTACCGGCAAGCTCAAACCGGGGCCCGTACGTGCTGCCTCCTGGGTCTCTGTGGTAAAGAGTCAGCATCGGAGGTTGTCCTTCTTCGATCCGTCTGGATCAGAGGCTTGCAGCATGGCCGATATATTCCCGTGCTCGAATTTCTACGCTCCGCTCCAGGATTCAGCGGCTACGGCCAACTCTCCAGGGAATCCACCAACGCACCCCAGCTTGCTGTCCCGTCCAGGGAAACGTTCCGGTCCCGACTCCTCTTCTGGCTCCTCAACTCGCTCCCTCACATCGACCCCCATACCTGGACGCGGCGGCCGTGAAGGAAAACGGCCCCGTCTTCTCCCACCAAGTCTGCCCGCGCCAAACGTCTCCCTCTCGGTCATCCACCCAACAACGCCAGGTGTAGTGTCCACTGCTCCTGATCGGGCTGACCCTCCCCCTCCCTCATCAGTTCCAGCTGTGTCCAACACCCTGTCACTCCACACGAGATCGGCTGCATCGATCTCAATCAACACGGACCTCCCCTTCACTTCTTCACCAGATTACATCATTTTAGGAGATTCTATAATCCGCGAAGTTACAATTCCTAACAGTATCACCTATTCATTTTCTGGTGCCAAAATTGTTGACCTAATTCCCCACATTCCAATCCTTCTCCAAAGTCACCTCTCTGCCCACACAATGATTTTAAATGTAGGCTTCAATGACATTAGGTGCAAAAAGCATCAAAAATGAGGTCAGACTATGAGGTCCTGGCAAATACAATTGAAAATTTAAATAAATCCGTTATTTTTCTGGGCCTAATCCCCTCCCTCCACCGTGGCCCTGAAATTTTCAGTCGCATTTATTGCGCTGACAACTGGCTGCAAATTTTCTGCCAAGCCTGCGGCTATGGTTATATTAGCAATTTTGACAATTTTTGGAAAACTCCATCACTCTACCGTGACCTAGTACACCCCAACCAGAGTGGCAAAAAAGTCTTGGCAAGCAACATTTCCCACTATCTTGCAACGGAATGACGCCAGCCAATACGTAATCCCCCCTTAGCTAGTTACCAAGATTACTCACAAATTCCTGTACTCATTTCTCATAGACCATCAGCCACTACTGGACCCCCGCCCAACACCAGAAGAGCAAATCTTGGAAATATCACTCCGCTCACTCCATCCCACCAGCCACACTCTCTCCCAGACCCCCTGAGTCCCAAAACCATCAAAATGGCCTTGTTAAATGCACGCTCTATCACCCAATCAACATTCCTCCTAAATGACTTTTTTACTGCTAATAACCTGGACATATTCTGTATCACCGAAACATGGCAAATGTCAGACGAATACATGTCACTAATAGAATTATGCCCACCGAAATGTTCTTTCACTTGTGTCTCCAGGCCAGCCGGGTCAAATACAGGGGGCGGCCTGGCACTTGTATACAGAGACTGTTTCCCTTCTAGGTTGGTAAATGCTGGTTCTTATAGCTCCTTTGAACTTTTAATCACTAAGGTAGGGCGCAAAAATCCATTTTATTGTATTTTAATTTACCGGCCCCCTGGTTTTAGCAGCTCTTTTTTATCTGATTTTAGTGACCTTTTAACCACCATTATTACGTTTGAGAGATTTATTTTACTTGGTGATTTTAATTTTCATATTAATAAGAGCACAGATATCGCTGCAGTGAATTTTATCAGTCTTACAGAATCTTTTAATCTTGTACAACATGTCTCAGGTCCCACACACAATAAGGGCAACACTCTGGATCTTGTTTTTAGCTTTGGTTTAGATGTGGACAACATTGTTGCAAACGACATGACCACGACTGACCATAAATCCCTAGTTTTTAATATATCTTTTAATCCGGACTGTATGGCCGGGACGCAAGTTAAAAACTCACGCCTGATAAATGAACGGTCAGCCCAAAAATTCTCAGCTGCTTTTAACAGTCTGACACTGCCTCCCAACGACAACAGAGATATTGATATTTTAGTCCATAGTTTTAACTCCCACTGCTTAGATATTTTAGATGTAGTCGCTCCTTTTAAATCTTGCACTGTCCGCACTTTAAATAAAGCTCCGTGGTTAAATGACGACATTCGCTGTCTACGCAGGAAGTGTAGAAGCGTTGAGCGCCGGTGGAAGTCCTCTAATCTTGAGGTCCACCGTTTACATCTCAAAACTCTTTTTAATGATTTTAACTCCATGGTCAAGGAGGCTAGAGCTGCTTATTTCGCCAAATTAATCACCTCCAGCAGGCGAAACCCTAAAGTATTATTTGACACAATCAATAACATTGTATGTCCACAAACACCTGACCCCCCTGTTTTTTCTGTAAATGATTGTAATAACTTTCTCATGTTCTTTGTGAACAAAGTTGTCAGCATCAGGGCAAGCATCATCCCCTCCCCTCCCACTCCTCATCTAGTTCCTGACCATCAGTCCATTCTGGACTCCTTTGTTCCGGTTTCAATCAGTCAATTAACAGAGCTTGTGACTAGCATGAAAACCTCCTCTAGTCCACTAGATGTCATTCCAACGACTTTTTTAAAGGATGTTTTTACCACCATAGGCCCATCTCTGCTCAACATTTTAAACCTCTCTTTAGTCTCTGGACAGGTCCCCTCCTATTTTAAAACCGCCACTGTACATCCACTTTTAAAAAAACCTGGCTTAGATCCTGAATCTCCCAGCAATTATCGGCCGATTTCTAAGCTCCCTTTTATTTCAAAAATTTTAGAGAAAATCGTTGCCAATCAACTTTTAACAGTTTTAAATGACCACAGCATTTTAGATAAATTCCAGTCAGGTTTTAGACAAATGCACTCAACTGAGACAGCCCTTTTAAGAGTATCTAGCGATTTAATGATGGCCTCGGATGTAGGTAAAGGCACAATTCTGGTGCTTCTGGATATGAGTGCCGCTTTTGACACGCTGGACCACAATGTTTTAATAAATAGGCTTAGAAACCAGGTGGGAATCACAGGGAGGGCCCTAGATTGGTTCTCTTCTTATCTCGAAGACAGGAGTTTTTCAGTGGCTGTAGGCACACATGTGTCAACCTCCTCTCCCCTTTCATTTGGGGTCCCCCAGGGCTCAGTCCTAGGCCCAACCTTATTTGCACTTTATATGTTACCGCTAGGTCACCTTATCAGCACTTTTAACGGAATGTCTTATCACTTTTATGCAGACGACATACAACTTTATTATTCTTTTAATTCTAAGAGCCCGGATGATTTTAATTTTAATATCTTACATGAATGCTTGTCAGCCATAAAGGCCTGGTTATCGGAAAACTTCCTCCAGTTAAATGAGGCCAAGACAGAGGTGCTTATTGTTGCTCCAGAAAGCATTATTCCAAAGGTAATTGACTGTATCGGCCCCCTAAAAGACAATGTCCGCCCTAACCTCAGAAACCTTGGTGTCAATTTTAATCAATCCATGCACCTCGATACCCATATCTGTTCAATAACCCGGTCATGTTTTTTCCACCTTAGGAACATTGCTAAACTTAGATCAATTGTCACGTACCCCGAACTGGAAATGATCATTCATGCTTTTGTTTCATCTCGGCTTGACTACTGTAACTCACTTTTCACCTGCCTCAGCAAAGCCTCCATGGACCGCCTACAACTAATCCAAAATACTGCCGCCAGACTTCTCACCAGGTCCAGTAGAAGGTGCCACATCACCCCTGTCCTGGCCTCCCTGCACTGGCTCCCCATTAATTTCAGGGTCCAGTTCAAAGTCCTAGTGCTCGCTTACAGAGCTCTGCATGATCAGGCTCCGAGCTACCTAAAAGATCTGGTCAATCGCTATGAGCCTGAAAGGGCCCTAAGGTCTGCTGAGCAGGGTCTATTAATAATTCCAAGGACTCATTTAAAAACAAAAGGTGATAAGGCTTTTCAAGCTGTTGCCCCCAAACTTTGGAACGCTCTTCCACAAGCCTTGAGATTTGCAGCCTCTGTCGATATTTTTAAAAAGAACCTCAAAACATTATTATTTGAACAGGCATTTGTTATTGGGATTTGATTCTAATGTATATGTCTTAGTAACTAACTGTATAGCCTGTTTCCTACTTGCCTTGTTTTTATTTTGTTTTTATTGTGTTTTTTCTCTCAATGCTTGTACAGCACTTTGTGAGATCTCTCTGTAAAAGGTGCTATATAAATAAAATTTACTTACTTACTTACTTACATATACAGTACATACCGGTAGATCTCCATATATGGGTATATATGAGGCATCTTACTAGTACTACTATACTGTATACACATGTATGTAGTTTACTTTTTATTGTTTCCTCCCTTGTATTGTTGACATGGTAACCGGAACGATCGGTACAACACTACAACAACCTAGCTAGGGGTGAGCGTTCTGCGTGTCGGCAGGTTAGCATTTCACCAGGTTAGCAGGTTAGGGCATGTCATAAAATTCTCAGATGACACCGTTATTGTCAGTCTACTCACAAGTGAAGATAACATCAGTAGCCATACAACTGGAGTGGACAGGTTTGTAAGAGTGTGTGGTGAACACCAATTACAAAAATGTAATGTGAAAAAGACACAGGAGATAGTGGTGGATCCAAGGTCAGTAGGCGACTACACCACAATCTCCATAAACGGCCATGACATCAAACAGGTCCACTCCTATAAATATCTCGGAGTACTTATTGATTCCAAAATGAGCTGGCACAGTCATGTTACGGGTATGTGTGCGAAAATACACCAGCGCCTTCAATTTCTCCGTAGGCTCAGACTATTTGATGTATGTAGAAACATTATGTTGATCTTCTATAGAGCCAGCATTGAGTCAGTTATACGGTATGGTATACAAGCTGGTTTGGAAACCTGACGGTTAAGTATAAATCAGAGATTTTTAGATTAGTCAAAATGGCTGGGAAGATAATGAGCATGTCCGCACCCCCCATTACCCCCCAGGCCTTTTGAACAGTCTACAATTACGCAGGAAAACAGGTTGTGTCTGACCCATCTCACATACTATATTCTGAATATAGACTGTTACCGTCAGGTAGGAGGTATGAGACCCATAATTGTAAGTACAACAGGTACAAATATTCTTTTGTCCCAATGTCAATCTCACTCCTCAATGTAACCCTTGCAGAGGGCAGACGGAGGGTGAGAAGGTTTTAATGGTGTTTTATTATTTTGCGGGATATGGCTGTATATGTATGTCACTGAGCACCCCTGTTGTTGTGTACTGTACTGTACCGTATTTTTTGTACTTGTGTTTTGTGTATGCTGCTGGTCTGTCCATGTGTCCAAGACAAACTTCTCCTCATGGAGACCAAACAAAGTATGCCGGCAGGTTAGCATTCGCCAGCGTTAGTTTTACTGAGGTTAGGGTTAGGGTTAAAGGAGTAGTTCACCCCCAAAATGACTTTGTTCCTATTGATTACTTACCCCATGGAGACTTGAGTTCAATAATATTTTTGATAACAATACAATTAATTATCTCCATTGATTCCGGATTGGGTCCCCATCCGGAATCAATGGAGTTGAATTTACTATAATCACAATTTTGTCTTAGAAATCCAGCAAGAGCCGCTGATACAAACGACCTACGGCCTGGTCGCGACTTAGGCCACGACTTGGAGGTCGTAGGTCCCGGTTCTGGAGGTTTTGCGCGATCTCGGTCGTAATTCAGCGACCTGGGAAGTCCGCGATCGAAACTCTACGCTTGCTAAGGGAAGGGACGCGAGTTTAGAAACTCTACGCTTGCTAAGGGAAGGAGCGCCGCGATCGAAACTCTACGCTTGCTAAGGGAAGGGACGCGAGTTTAGAAACTCTACGCTTGCTAAGGGAAGGAGCGCTCGTTTTCAACAGCGTCGGCAGGTTAGCTACTCAGTGTCGGCAGGTTAGGGTTAGGGTTAGGGTTAGGGTTAGGGTTAGGGTTAGGGTTAGAGTTGGGGTTAGGGTTAAGGTTAGGGTTAGAGTTAGAGTTGGGGTTAGGGTTAAGGATAGGTTTTGGTGCACCTCGCGCGGTCCAAGTGACTACAATGGAGCGCTTCCTACCTCCGGTTCAGCCAATCACAAGCTTCAAAAGGTTGAATAGCGCTGCTGCTCTAGAATATTCTGCAAAAAGACCTTTTAAATACGACCGCGGACTTCCCAGGTCGCTGAACAACGGCCCGATCGCGCAACAACGGCCCGGGGACGACCGAGGTGGCGCAACCACGGCCGGGGGTCGCGAAACTAGACCGGCCGCGACCTAACAAGTATGTACCGCGAACTACGACCTCCAGAACCGGGACCTACGACCTCCAGGTCGTGGCCTAGGTCGCGACCAGGCCGTAGGTCGTTCGTATCAGCGGCTGTCTCTCTAGAAATGTGACAAATACAAAAAAGTATTATTGAACTCAAGTCTCCATGGCATGAATAATCAATAAGAACAAAGTCATTTTGGGGATGAACTACTCCTTTAAGGTTAGGTTTAGGTGGCCGGAATAGCAATGTGTCGGAGTGCTGATATGTAACCTGTTTTTATATGTGGACCCCAGGAAGACTATAACTGTGCTTTTGAACACAGCTAATGGGGAGCCTAACAAATGAACATAAACTAGGGGAGCGATGATTTACGATTCTGTTTCGCAATGTTCGGAATGCCCACCCCCGGCTATAGGTTGTTGTAGTGTTGTACTGACCGTTCAGGTTACTATGTCAACAATGGTGAATTCTAACCTGGTGAAATGCTAACCTGCCGTCACATGTGAATGCTAACCTGGTGTTCGGAATGGGGATGTGTCGGAATGGAAACCCGTCACCACAAAAACAGTAGGTCTACATTTAAAAACAGACATTTGAAAGAAACAAATCTAGTTTCGGATAGAATTGCAAATCCCCCCCAGTCTCGGTACCCCAAAGGTTCGAGTAGGTTCTGGTACCTGGTGCGGCCAACCGTTCCGAGGTCACCGGATTTGTTGGTCCGACTGCTACAAGCTCGTTACAGCTCTGAGGTGTTTCCCATAGACTGTAGAAAGAATATGGACGAAGCGAAGCCATTGGTTTGCTGCGAAAATGACGTTATTTTGTCCCTTGTATGGGTGTCGCCATCATTGTTTGAATGGTACCCCAGGAATCACAAGGAATGCTATTGGCTGCCAACGGTCACGTGGAACCGCAGGGATACATGGGAGAATGTGGTCGGAGCCTCCCGAAATACAGCACACGAAGAAGAACACAGCCGGCTGGTATCAGTTTAGTTGGCCACGCCCCCCGCAACTTTTATCATCAATTTTAACATAAATGGGACCATATTAGCACAAAACACATATCATGGTGATTGAAAGGGAGTTTTTCACTAGCGACAGGAACCATAAAGTATGTATGACAACGTTTATTAAGGTTAGAAAATCAAAGGGGAAAATGAATGGGGTCCAATGTAGACAAATTCTTTTTGGTACCTCGCGGGGGGAAAACAGCGCAACTAGCGGCCAAACATAGGCAGTTTTAGTTCCGTTTTGGATTCATTTTAAATCGGCGGAACTATGCCCCTGGTGTTTCCCCACAATATCTCTGCATTAAATGGTCAAATTAGAACATTGGTTCTCAAACTTGGTATCTGCACATTTCTAAAGTGACAATTTAAGTACTTTCAAGACCGTTTTAATACCAAACTGGCCAAACAGTCAAATTTCAAGTAAGCAAGAGGTGAACATTGTGAAAATAGCAGATCTACATGCTCACAACGCCTCGCAGTGCAGTGTAGGCCTAGCGGCCAGACAGACCTCTCTATGTGTGTTTGCCTCATAGAGTTGGCTATCTTTGAAACTCATGGATCAATAATTTGCTTGAGTATATCATTTGTGCAATACCAACATGGCAAAATAGTCTATATTTGCATAAAATGTAGCCTATTCATAATTATGTGCGCATAAGACTTTTTTTCCAGAAAATAATTTGGGTGGCAAAACAGTTACCACTTAGGCTTAAGCCCTGTTTCCAAAGTAGGGAAAATCATGGATCACAACGTGTCGTGTACTTGTAGATCCACTATTTTGGGGGGTAAAAAAAAGACGAAATGTTTGAAAATGTTCGGATATAATGACATTATGCAAAAAATATAAATGCCAGTTGAAAGTGGTCAAGGGGAGAGAGTGCTGCAACTATTTTAAATGTAGCCTATTTGTTGGAGCCACTGTCTGCGATGAGAATTTCTCTCAAGCAGCGCCAACAAGCGAATCTGTCAGCACTACAGCCTTAATTAAGTAGGATTAAACACAGAAGAGGTGAAGGCTAAACGGGACAATAGGGTCTGACTGCACGCACGCACGCACGCACGCACGCACGCACGCACACACACACACACACACACACACACACACACACACACACACACACACACACACACACACTCATGCGATGTCTTCTCTCACTATTGGCAAACATGGAGTGATGGAACCCAATGACAAATTACGAGAAGCACAAATGACTGTGCCCAAGTCATGTTATACCCATTGCCCACAGCAGGTGGCGCAAAAAGTCAAGAATTACAACGACAGAGAGAGAGAGAGAGAGAGAGAGAGAGAGAGAGAGAGAGAGAGAGAGAGAGAGAGAGAGATTTTTTCTTCTCCTGGATTGCGTTCAAGGCGCTGCTGCACCTGCTACCTCGATCGTCTTCTCTCGAAGCGCCCTCTCATCCCTTTCATCCTCCTCTCTCTCTCCACCTCCTCCCGTGCGCAGGCAGCGCGGTGACCGTGCACATTCTCCAAGCATAGCGGCTGCAGTAGAGCATCCAGGAGGCGGGGAGGAGGAGGCAGCAGCATCATGCACCTCCAGCACGGAATCCACCGCCCGAGAGCCGGCCAAGGAGGTCTCTCCGCCGGGAGGAGACACCGAGTGCGGACCGGCTTTCTACCAGCAGGGATCCTGTAAAGACCAGAGAGTTGCACAATGGGCGTGAGAGACGGAGGAGAGACCAGGAAAATGATATAAACGTAATTTGCATGGAATTAAAGGGAATAAAAGCCACGAGTATTTGGATTCGGTTGGATTCGGGGGGTGTCTGAAGATTCGCTGAACACTTCTTTAGCATAGCGCATAGCGTTGAGTTGGAGGAAGGAGATGGAGAAAGGGACGCTGCCGCAACTGTCAGCGGCCACCAAAAGTGCAGCAGAGGGTCCGGGGAACGACCTCTCCAAGGTACCCAGGGGCGTCGTTAGGGGCATCAGGGGATATGGCAACTGCCACCCCCTAGTGTTCACATTTAACCTCAAAATGCAGTTATTTTATGCATATTGTAGGATAGATAGGCCTACCATTAATTTATTAAACCACTTTAAATGTGGCATCCCTATGGGAGAAGTGGTAAACTTCTTCCTTATTTTCTTTCTGAAATGATACTCCTCTGCAAGGTACCCGACGAGGAGTTGCAGAGATGGGGCAGGGAAGAGCTGGTCCGCCGGCTGCGGAGGTCGGAGACGGAGAAGATGAGCGTCATCCTGGACCACAGCAATCTGATGCGGGAGGTGAACCGGAGACTGCAGCAGCACCTGAACGAGATCCGGAGCCTGAAGGTGAGAGATGGGTGGGTGGGGCCTGCAGGTGCAGTGGTGTCACACCAAATTCTGGGCCCTGGGTACAAGGATCCCATTTATACTGGGAATGCGTAGGCTATATTACACATTATTTTGTGCTTTAACTATTGATACATAGCAGATAACAAGTAACTATTGAAATAGCAGATCTACAAGCTCACAGCGTGGCACTCGGTGCCGCGCTGTGAGCTTGTAGATCTGCTATATTTTTAAAATCGTGAACATTTGTGCAAGCCTTCGAATATTTCAAATCCTTCTAAGGTTTTTTGAAAAACCTATGTTTCTATGTCAGTGGTGCTCAAACCTTTTCATGTGAAGGACCCCCAAAATGATATGTATTTGGCCACGGACCCCCATCTCAAAATATTTAGTTCCAGGGACCCCCCAGAAGCAAAATTTGTGCTACAAAAGTTTACTTAAAAAACACATATATTCAAAGATTTGCACACATTTTCACGGCGTTTTAAAAAATAGCAGATCTACAAGCTCTCAGCGTGGCAATCGGTGCCGCGCTGTGAGCTTGTATATCTGCTATTTTTCAATAGCTAAAGTATAAAATAATTAAGGGCCCTTCACCATGGGTCCTAGTAACTCAGTCCCACTCTACCCCCCCTTGTGACGCCCCTGTGTGCAATAACTGCAAAGGGCATGATATGTCAAATAGTTGAACCACTTGTCTTTCAACCTGGCGCTATAGCAATCCACCCAGAGCTTGCCTCATAGCCAGTATGGAAGTATTTCACCCAGTTGATCAACAAAATCAAAAATTGGTCCCCATTAACCTCTTATAGCCTATAAATATAATTTTTAGCCTATCGATAACCATTTTAGATATCTTCGCGACACATTGTGAGCTTGTATATTATTATTTGTCCACACTTCAGTGGTACACCAAAGTATCAAATCTATCAATTATTTTGACCAGAGGCATATTAGTCTACTTTAGCCTATCTATAAGTGTGTTGTAGGCTTAAGCAATTCTTGGAAATATGTGAATAATATATAACGAGCTCCATTGGGAAATGCAACCAGTATATTTTATTGCTTCTGCTTCAGGTTTTCAGAGGTGTGATGTTTTATGTTACATTTGGAATCAATGGCGAAAGTGGATGCAAGACAACCGACCCCAAAATAATCCCATAATGAACAGTATGCTGTTTACCAATCAAAACGACTGTAGATGATAAAGCTACCGCGTCTGGCAGATATTTCTCACAGAATGTACAGTGTTATTTAAGGGCCTTACAGTGGAAAGAGGAGAACATGACCACACCTGTTGCATTGTGGGATTTGCTTCCGACTGATGACTCATCTGAAATGTGTGTTCAAATTTCATACTGCACGTGCACACGTATTCTACAGCCCAAAACACACCTTACATATTACTCCAGTAGGGATAGGACGATAAGCGATATTATCGTTTATCGAGAGATAAAACACTCACGATAAACGTATTGTGGAGATTTAATTTATTGTGATATCGTCGTCCGTCATGCACTGGGATCAATTCACCTTTTATTACCACTTAAACCCTCTATAATTGGTAATACTTACTTGATACAGTCCTTTTTCACTCTCTATCAAATGTATTTGCCAAAAAACGCAATGCGACGCGTTGTGAGCTTGTAGATCTGCCATTTTTTGGCAAAAGTTCGGGCCCAGGATAATGGATTTTGATTATCGCGATAATATCGTAAATCGCGATTTATTTTATCACAATAATCGTGATATGACATTTTCATATCGTTCCATCCCTATACACGAGTTAAATCATATTATACAAATGATCTGGATTTGCATCAAAGTTATGTCATACAGCCCAGCACAATATTAATATCCAGTTAAACTACCAGTAAGACTCCCTAATCGGGAGATAAGCGACCGTTGGTCGCTTATCTCCACAAATAGGCCAAAAGTTTGTTTTACCAAAATCGTCCTGATGGTAGCGCTAGATGGGACAGATGCGTTTTGATTGCGACCGTAGGTCGCACTTACTACAGAAAGCTGCTCGAGGTGTCCGTCCGTCCGTCCGTCCGTCCGTCCGTCACACACGTCACACGTCACACTTTTGCCCTGCTCATATCTCCGCAACCGTTGCCCCGATCCATGCCAGATTTTGCACACACACTCCTTACCTGCCAAACTACAACCTCCAAGGACCCCCGGAGCTCCAGGGACCCCCAGCTCCCTCGGGGACCCCCAAGTGTAAAAAATGAGCACATGTGCAAAAATTACCAAATGACCACCCCAACGGGGCTGCTCACGGGGCATTCCCGGGGACCACCCACTCCTGGTGCTCCAGAACGGATGCAAAAGTGGTGGCGCCCCCAGTGGAGGACCCCCTGCCACTGCAGCTCACATAAAATGCCGTAACTCGGGCTAGGAGCGACCGGGAGAGCCGGGGCCGGTACCTATTCGTCCGCCTTGGCGGCGCGGAGACCCCACCCCTCATTTCTCACATGGCCCTCTAGCGCCACCATGAGGCCGATTCAGATTTTGCCCTAAAATCACGAAAATCACTACACAGTATGTCTACACTCATGTCATCAACATGGATCAGGAAGATTTTGGAAAAACACATTTTTGCTCTATTTGTGGAGATAAGTGACCTACGGTCGCTTATCTCCCGATTAGGGAGTCTTACTGGTTACATACTATATGGGACAGGTCCATGTTGATGACATGAGTGTAGACATACTGTGTAGCGATTTGCGTGATTTTAGGGCAAAATCTGTAGGAGCAGTGTCCAAAAATAAAATGTGTTTTAAAAAATCGGCCTGAAGGTGGCGCTATATGGGACAGATCCATGTTGATGAGATGAGTGTAGACATACTGTGTAGCGATTTGCGTGATTTTAGGGCAAAGATTGTAGGAGCAGTGTCCAAAAATGTGTTTTAAAAAATCGGCCTGAAGGTGGCGCTATATGGGACAGATCCAAGTTGATGACATGAGTGTAGACATACTGTGTACCGACAGACTGAGAAATGAGGGGTGGGGTCTCCGCGCCGCCGAGGCGGACAAATAGGTACCGGCCCCGGCTCTCCCGGTCGCTCCTAGCCCGAGTTAAGGCATTTTATGTGAGCTGCAGTGGAGGGGGTCCTCCACTGGGGGCGCCACCACTTTTGCATCCGTTCTGGAGCACCAGGAGTCGGTGGTCCCCGGGAATTCCCCGTGAGCAGCCCCGTTGGGGTGGTCATTTTTGCACATTTGGTCATTTTTTTACACCTGGGGGTCCCCCAGGGACCTGGGGGTCCCTGGAGCTCCGGGGGTCCTTGGAGGTTGTAGTTTGGCTGGCAAGGAGTTTGTGTGGAAATTTTGGCATGGATCGGGGCAACGGTGGCAGAGATATGAGTAGGGGGAAAGTGTGACGTGTGACGAGTGACGTGACGGAAGGACTGACGGACTGACGGCTGGTGGAGGTTTGGATAGTATGAGAGTGTAAAAGTAACTGCGACCTACGGTCGCAATAAGTTCATATCCATTCCCTGGTCTTTCCTTGATCAAAGTACACAGCCTTTGTTAAAAAAAAAACATTGCAGCACTGACCAACTGTTATCTAAGTTACAACCGCATGTGATAAATCACAGTATACCTGCACGTGTAATCCTTCTCTGTCTGCTGTGTGTGTGTGTGTGTGTGTGTGCAATCAATGTGAGTGTCTGCTCCTGTGTATGCATTTGCTGTACCCAATGCGTATGTATACCTTGTTCCCATTATGTGTGTATAGGCTATGCCCTTGCATGTATGCCTTTCCACATTCTGACTGTGCACGCACGCGTGCGTGCCTGTGTGTGTAAGAGTGAGTGTGTGTTGTGGGATGCCAGGCTCATGAGATGCTTGCCAGGTTGCAGAATAAAGCACAAGGTTGCATTTGAACAGAACAGAGAGTGTAAAAAAAAAACTAAACGCTAAAAGTCTGTTTCATCCGCCTTTCTGAAACAAAGCACAGGTGGGAGAGTTCTCATAGGACCAACTGTCAGATGCCAAGGTGGTCACCACAACCTGTCTTCTCACGTGCCTCTCTCTTTTTGGCCAGTAACTGAGCAGGGGTGGGCAGCTTTGATGATGGAGAGGGTCACTATATTTCCACCTTCACTTCAGAAGGCCACAGTGCATACATATTGCTACGTCCTACTTTGTCATTCTAATATCTCATCCAAAAGAAGCAAAAATAGCAGGCATATGAACACATAGACATCAAAGGGGGCTTGAGCCCCTGCCCTTTTATCCGCCTGTAAAAACTGCCCTCTCCAGACCATGAATGCAGTTTTCACTATGGTGAAAGAAATGCAAATGCTGCTCTTTCCATGCCATACCTGAAGGCAGCATTCAAGAGAATCGCCATGTCCAAACTCTCCTGAACTTGAACGCATCGGCTTATGTTGAAATAATTGCATTCTTTGTGTAAAAATCTCCAGTATTGACTTGATTATGCTTAGTTCAGTGTGGCATCACTGCGACGCGTTGTGAGCTTGGAGGTCTGCTATTTTCGATGTTTTCACCAAAAGTGCCCTTTTAGGAATTTCAGCCCCTGCCACTCTAACATTCTCTGCACGTCCCTGGTACATGGCATGCTTTTGACCTGTCGCTGTGTATGTTTGTGTATTTGTGTGCGTGTGTGCGCGCGTGTGTGTCAACCAGGACGTCAACCAGAAGCTGCAGGAGGACAACCAGGAGCTGCGGGACCTGTGCTGCTTCCTGGACGACGACCGCCAGAAGGGGAAGCGCGTGTCCCGGGAGTGGCAGCGCCTGGGCCGCTACAGCGCCGGCATCATGCGGAAGGAGGTCTCCGTCTACCTGCACAAGCTCAAGGAGCTGGAGCAGCGGCAGCTGGAGGTCATCCGCGACAACATGGAGCTGAAGGAGGTGTGCCTCATGCTGGAGGAGGAGCGGGCCGCGGCCGTGGCCTTGGCCGCCGCGGCGGCGGCGGCGGGGGGAGGAGGAGGCGCGGCAGGGCAGGGCGGAGGCGCGGGCTGCAGGAGCTCCATCGACAGCCAGAGTAGCCTGTCCCAGCTGGGAGGCGCCCCGGCGCCCGGCGTGCTGCGCGACGTCGGAGACGGGAGCAGCACCTCCAGCGCGGGGAGCACCGACAGCCCCGACAACCCCCACCACAAGCCTCCTCCTCCTCCCCTGGGCTCTGCTGGCGGCCAGTCCTCCAGCGCCAACCCGGGGTCCAGGTCTAGTTCCTCGGACCACCATCCGCACAAACCGTGCGGCGGGGACGTGTTCCAGCGCCGTTGCAGCGACACCCCGGAGTACCACACCTTCCCCCAGTCCTGCCGCCCGCGCGGCGGGTCGCTGACGGAACTGGAGCCCCGGAGTCTCCGGGGCCACAGCCCCGAGAAGCACAGCAAGTCCCCCGCCGCTAGGCTACCGTGCGACTCCTCTCACGCCAAACCGTACGCCTCGGACCTCATGGCTCACAAACACCTCTTCGTCTCGGGGCAGGGTTCCCCGGGCTCCTCTCGCAAGGGAGCGGCCAAGTCCAGCCCGGACCTGTCGCAGAGGCAGAGGCTGGCCCACCACGCGGGCCTAGGGGGAGGAGGTGCTGTCTGTGCTAGCCAAGTAATAACGGGGACCCCCGATCACCTCCTGAGGAAAGGGAGGGTGATCGTGGGGAGTCCGGAGTCCATTCGACACCACCACCACCAACACCACCAGCAGCAGCAGCACCACCACAGCCTAGAGCACGGGAAGGGGAGGTACGTTGGAGGCTCCCCAGGACGGGAGGGCCAGAGGAGGGCTACAGGAGAGGATCAGAGCCTCTACAACGGTAGGACTCAGGAAACACTACTTGAATTTAGGGCTGTCACCATTATGACATTTTACATGACGATTAATTGTCACTCAAATAATTGCGATTAGCGATTTAATTGTGTTTTCGACGCTGACGATTAACATTTCTGTTTGGCTTTGAAGTTGCACATGGTAGATGTGACACATAACCTAAATATACAAAGAAATGAAGGACATACTTGACAACTTTACTCTTGTCAAGTATGTCAACTTTAAAAGAACATTGATAGTGGAAATAGCCGATCTACAAGCTCACAACGCGTCGCGTTGTGAGCTTGTACATCTGCTATTTCCAAAAAATGTTTTAATGTTTGAACACATATATAAAAAATTCAACATGTAAACGATTATGACGATTATCACAACATAATTACGATATATGTCAAATAATTGCGATTGACGATTATGTAATAATTGTGACAGCCCTAACTTGAATTACATTCCTAACACATTCATGACGCTCAAACTAAAGCTTCATAACAGGCGCAGGGACGGCGCGTCATTCAGGATCACTGATTCAATCGTTATGACATCCATCCACCTAGTTTGTTCTGTTCCTTTAGACCAGGGGTTTTCAAAGTGGGTGACGGGGCACCCTGGGGTGCCTCGACGGCAGTCCAGGGGTGCCGCAAGATCATTTGATAATATTTGGAATTTTTTTGGACACTTGAAAAAATATTTAGTTACATTTTAAACTTGTAAAGTACAAAGTTATTTCCAGTCAGTTCTAACCAAAATGACTGTTATCTCAACGTTTTCCTCGCAACATAATCACTGAAATATCGTCACTGTCAGGCAGAAACCTCGTATCTCCAAGTTTCAAATGTGTACGTCTTTTGGTAAAGCAAAGCCCTGCTTCATCATACAAGACTGTCGCACAAAACTAGTGAAAACAGCCGATCTACGAGCACACAACGCCTCGCAATGCGAGGCGTTGTGTGCTTGTACATCTGCTGTTTTCACTAGTTTGATACATTTTATAGATGATGAATACAAAACTAACGGTTTTGGATATACAAGGTTTCCACCCGACAACGACGATATGCTATAAATATAAGGTGCTGCATGGGAGTGAAAATTATAATGTAGGGATGCCTCGGATTAAAAAAAATATGTATGGGGTGCCCTGAGACAAAAAGGTTTGGGAACCCCTGCTTTAGACATACTTCAGTAGTAACAGGGTCCCAGTTTAGGCATTTCAAAATAGAAGTAATCCATGCTCGTTGTTATTGCTCGACTGCCCTGGGGGTTGGCTGTATGAATGATGAGTTTTGTGAAGCTGTTTTGTCAGCCATAGACCTTATTCACATCGAGGCCATCTTTGATCACATAACCACATGGGGTGGCAGCCTGCATTACAAACCATTGTAAACCATGGTCCCAAAATATGAGTTCTGTTCCAACAATTTCTTTAGACTAAATTGACAAATGGGCAGATGACAACATCAACATCCCCAAAATGATTAAATAGAAGGGCTACAGTAGATTGATTACATCCACGGTAATTCAAGGTAAGTTAGGTTGCAACCTTACTGTGTACAAAGATTTGCTATCTGTGTGCAGTGCTTGCTCCACCATCATATTCACTATTTGTTAATATGCTGATTAATATGCAAAAATCATGATACAGTAAGTTAATATGATGGCAGAGCAAGCACTAGTCTGCACAGATACTGTAGCAAGTCTTTGTATAGACATTGTAACCTAACTACCATGAATATTGTGGATGTACCCTTCTATTTAATCCTTTTTGGGATGTTGATGTTGTCATCTGCCCATTTGTCGATTTGGTCAAAAGAAATTGGTGGAACGGGGCACGGTGGCGCAGTGGTTAGTGCTTCGCCTCACAGCTAGAAGGTCCTGGGTTCGATTCCCGCCGGGGGACGCTGTGGGTGCTGGGGGCGTGTTTCTGCCTCCGCGTCATCAGCGCCCACACCCTAGGTGGGGTCGGCGATAGGGCCTTTCTGTGTGGAGTTTGCATGTTCTCCCCGTGTCTCCTAGGGTTGATACCCTCACAAAAACATGCAGTAATCCTGGTCTCAATAATGCCTCCCCCTGGCCAGCCGGGGCGCTTGATGGAGGGGAAAGGAACTGGTTGGAATAACGTGTTCCTTCCACGCGCTACGTCCATCCCGGGGAAATCCCCCCTGTCAGGTGAAAAGAAACAACTTGGACTACTCATGCATTGAAGGAAGCATGAGGTCAGTCCGTTGTCTCCCCAGGCGCGGCAGAGGGAGAGCAGAGCCCAGGATTACATAGGCAATTGGCACTGGGTGAAAATGGGTTGCAAAATCGTGGGATAAAAATTTTAAGAGAAAAGAAATTGGTGGAACAGAACTCATATCATGAGCCGACTCAGCGGCGTGACCGACTTATGTGCCGTTATGGACAGAATAGTAAATCTTCAGCCCCCCGAATTTCGTCACCTCCGCGCGGTCCAGGGGAACACAACGGAGCGCTCCCTACCTCCGGTTCAGCCAATCACAAGCTTCCACTGCCGATACCGGGTTGCGTTTGTAATGCAGGCTGCCACCCCATGTGGTTATCTGATCCAAGATGGCCGCGATGTGAATAAGGTCTATTGTCATCCACATGTCAGCCATTGTTCACAAACAATGTCTTTTATATGCATCATTTCCATTCAAATATCCTACTGTATGCCGTATGTATGCTTACAGTATTCATTGCAGTGGTGGAGTTTAAGTTTGGTTTGACCTTGACTTGATACGAGAGAGGACTCTCAAGGACAAACGTTATTCATGCTAAGTCACAGGTGTGCAACTTCACATGCACGCACACACACACACACACACACACACGCACGCATGCACGCACGCACGCTCGCACGCACGCACGCACGCACGCACGCACGCACGCACGCACGCACGCACGCACGCACGCAGGCACACACACACACTGTAACTATAGACTGCATTATTGTGGAAGAGAGCACAAATGGAAGAAGAGAGCTTTCATCCTGTTGT